>NW_022589712.1:46095332-46438639 GCF_004348235.1 Phoca vitulina | reverse complement strand
GGATTTGGAGTTAGGGGATTTGGAGTTAGGGGATTTGGAGTTAGGGGGTTTGACATGTACAGTGTGACGACATATAACATGTGCTGATATGTAAACACTCACTTCATTGTTACTTTGTAAAAACAAAATTTCCTAGCTGAAAATTTGCAGTAAATATTCAATTCAGTCTTCAGACAACAATGAATTTCTTACATGTGAACATCTTATAGTTAATAAAATGGTATACCAGGTCCTTTATCACTTAATCCTACAACTCTCAGAAACAGAGATCTTAATTCTATTTTAAAGATGAGAATAATTGGTAGCGGCATTAAGTACTTTGTCTCAAATCACACAGGCTTCAACTTCCAAGATTATTTTCTTGCAGCTACCCCAATGATGGTAACATGTGTCCTCACATCATGAGTAAATTGATAATAAAATTGATATTGATAAAAATAAGGAATTAAAATAAAAGTAATTTTGAAATGTGCCTAACTTGTGGTTAGAATTCATAGCCCTCTGAAAACATACTTGGAGTTACAAATAACCTGCTTCAAATCATAGATCTACCACTTGGGTGGACTGGTAGACCTTGAGCAAACCTTTTTAACCTTGGTCAGTAGGGTTTTCTCATCTCAGTAACAGAAATCATAATATCTGCCTCCTGGAGTTATTTTGAGAATAAAATGAGATAATACACAAAAAGTGGTTATCATGAAATCTGCTCAGTATTTATTAAATTTCTGATGTCCTTTTTCATTGCAAATATTTGTAAAATTGTCTACCAGCAGGCTTTATAAATGATCACCTTAGCTTAATTAGGAACAAGGACAGTTAGCAAAATTGATCCAAGAGCTTGATGGTTTTTCTATACCTTGGAGCCATTTTCACCTTTTCTGTAACATGGAACAAGCACTTTCAACTCCAGAAATTCCAAATTATGTCCCTGATATTTGAAAACAGAAGGAGAAGTTACTATGTAGGCTGTAAAATAAGTCTGTGGGAAAGAAACTGATTCATATCACAGCTGAAATAACAGTCGCCACTCACTCAAGTCCATGAAGGAAAAACGCAAAGTAGTGTTGTGATATTAATGCTTCAGGGCCAATAATGGCATAAATTGATTTTATTACTATGGACTGATATTTTAATTATTCTTGTTATAATAGAACAAGGAAGACAGAGATCCTGATTACCATAAGTATTAAAAAGCATTACATTGCATGCAAGAAAATCTTAGGAGGAGAATTTGCATTACCTTTTCCTTTTAATTGTATTCATTTCTTTTTCCCCCCAATATTTTCTTTGAGATCAATATTCACAGAGCTTGTAATGTAATTAGAAGAATCATTAGCTATTAGGAGAATTAGCTTGGGTTGCAAGAAAAGAATAACAGAAAACTAATGGGTTATCTGACTTGATCTGACATCTATAATGCCTCTGAATTCTTTATATAATATAAAATCTGAAATGTAAGTAAGAAAGAATTAAGGCACATGTACATATATTTAATCCTTTCAGCAAATCTTTTGGAAGGCCCTTAATATGTGCATAGCAATGAGCACTGGTTATCACTTCCTTGCATCTTACTGATCTGTTTGGTGACAAAATACAGAAAACAGGACTTTGAGCTTGGCTTGAATGGATATATTTGTGTTATTTTCAGATTAAAGTCTATACTCTATATACGATTGACTCTTAAGTAACCAAACTGAAACATTTTAGGGGCACCACTGATTGGAAATGCACTAGTCTAGCCACTGTAGAAGATACAAGATAGATGAAGACAGATACACACACACACACACACACACACGTGCACACACACAAATACATATATATATGAAAGAGAGAGTAATCCAGAAATTTAGCATAGAGAGAAATGCCCCTAGGGCTATGGTGGTCCAGGAGGAAAAGAACTTGTCTGTGAGGATGAATGAGGAACTCTTCTTGGAGGAGGTAAGATTTATAGGGAGTCTACTAACATCATCATGGGAAGGATGACTACAAATCCACATACATTTGCTGGGACAGATCTAGCATAGTTACTAAGAACACCCTTTATCACTCTTAAAACTATCCTTGCTTAGATCAAAAATTTTATTGTAACTTGAGATATAGAGAAGTTTTGAAATTTGTTCCTTCTCCGTGTTTAAACAACTGCTGTGTTTTTTGAACAACAACAAAATGATTCCTTCTCTATTTTGGAGCCAATATTATAAGGATTTTTATAACAGCTAAACATTTTAAAGTGAAATCATGGGACATATTAGTAATTTTCATTGCATTTTCCTGCATATATGAATTTTGAAATATTTTCTTCCTTCTCTATGATCAAGATAAACAGAAAAGTCAGTTTTCATTTTTTGGAGTTGAGAATGTTAAATAAGAGCTCTATGCAAAGCAATGATCATATTTCTTTGAATAGAAATAGAGCTAAAATTAACACTCCAGAAATATAATATATTCCTGTTCAATCATTATCTGTAAAATTAGAAAGGCACCCTTGTGTAAAGATTAAATATCTAACTAAAATTCAGAAAACATGGGATGGCTCTGTGTGACCTTGGGCCATAATTTTTATTCTCTAAATTTAAGTTTCCTCATCTTTGAAATGACAAGGTTAGAATAGATGGTCATTAAGGTCTCTCCCAGCCCTAATAGACTATTATTTGAAATTCAAATAGGTTAATATAAATTTTACTCTTGGTAGTGAAACTTCCTGAGGTGATTGCTTAAAATAATTGAGAAAGCAATGGATAAAAGTCTCCAAAAGAGAGTATAGAAATATGTTTGAAGAATGCAGTGAGAGATTAGAACCAGTAGACAGCTGGGGAAGATCTTCTTTATTGGGACATGTTTAATATGCATTAATATATATTTCTTGTTATTTTACTCTTAAACATCAATTTGCATCAATTGATTTGAGCTGCTTGTTCAAATCCAAATTCTAAAACCCGTTCCCAGATATTTTGAAATACAATCATAATACAATAAAGGAGCATTTCCAATTTTTGATTCTGAAGTCATAGGTCCAAATTATTCTACTGCCTTACGTTGTGCCCTTCCAGGCAGAGACTCTGAGCCAAGGATTTAAGTGCAAGTGATTTATTAAGGTTAGGATCCCAGGAGAAACTACTGGAGGTGGGAGAGTAGGGAAGCAGGGCAGCGCAGGGGACCTCCAAGTAAAGATGTAATTTCAAGTGAAATTACAGACTCAGCCTGATCTGCAGGGGAGTTCTGGAGTGCACCTGATGGTTTTCCCAGCAAAGGACCTGAGCTTTGGTATTCCTACATCAGTCAGTCATTGGCTATGAGTCAGGGGTGGGGATGAAAGAGGAATGGGAATGGAAGCAAGTATAAACTTCCCTGCATTTCTAGTTATTTCAACTAGCAAGACAGTTCCAGTGTCCAAGGGAGATCGTCAGCAGACATTTTCAGGTGAGGCATTTTAGCAGTAAAAGAAGCAGAAACTGGGGGATGGGGCGCAGTGTTAGTAAAGGGACGTGAGAGTCTCTACGTGGCACATAAGGATTGTCCACTGCAATTATTCACCTCCTAAACTCTTCTCATGGTCAGACTAAGGTGAGAGATTTTAGATGCTTATACCTCCTTTTGAGACTGATCACTCACAGTAGCATATTATAGGTCTTAAGTAGTAATGCAATAAACTACTATTTCCAAAATAAATTTGACTAATTTATCAAGTAACGACCATCAGGAAAAAACACACTGGAAATTTTGCCAATAAGACCTCAAGAATTTTGAGTTAAAGAGAGACATTTTACTGAATCATAGCATTCTATTCTAAGTGGCATTCAGTAGCATCCTCTGAAGTAGACTACACTACAAACATATATATATATATATATATATATATATATATATAATGTATATACACATACACCAACCTTAACAATATGTCAACATATTGTAATAAACTGAGAGAGAGTTCCTCTAACTAAAGAGCCTGAGGGAATGGGATTGAAAAATGAAACTGATAGTTTATATGGCCTCTGCTTGCAATTAGTCAGCCAACACAGTCTGCCTTTTGGCTCTTACATTCAAGATCTATATCAATAGAAAAAGCAATCGACTGTCTCTCTCCCAGTGGTGTACCACTTATTGAGGTAAAGTACTGACCTTAACCCCTCTCCATCTCATCCCTCAGTATAAATTTGCTTTTTATATTTAGTCAAAATCTGCAACACTGAGGGGAAAACCTAGACAGGAGGAAAGAGTAATTGAAGTTGACTCATTACATCCTGGAAGTGTGATAATACTTAAACTTACCACTCATTTTCAGCTATGTGATATGCCCTGTGCTAAGGATCTCACATGTATCTTCTCATATAATTCACCCAACCATCCTGAGAAGGAAGTGATTAGGAAACTGATTCAACGAGGTTAGAAAACTTTCAAAAAACCATAAAACTAGAAAGTGACAGAGTAGAGATTCAAAACTAGGTCTTTCTGAATTTTCATTAGACCATGGTAATTGTAGTTAAAGTAGTCGGGATGAGCTTTGTCGCCAATGCATAATAAAAATTTTGGTCATAAGAGTGCCCTACCTACTTAAAGAAACATAAAACTGGAGGCAGTCTGCAAGATTTGCTGTCAATAAAAGTATTTTTGTTGGAGAAATTTGCTTTAAATTTGCTTTAAAATCTAGAGCCACAGTTTCTTTTTTCAGTTAGCCATCTAAAAGAGACACTTGACTGGCACTGAAATTAGCAGATAACAAGATCAAGAGTATTTGTATACATTGCCTGTTGGCAAACATAACTTTTAGACAGAGCTCTCCCCTCTCTAGGAGAGTCATACAAACTAAAATGGGACCATGAATTCATGAGCAGTGGTGAGAGAACATCTTGAACACTCAGAAATCCCTGAAAATGATTTCCTCTAAGAGCTATAAGGAAATTATAAAATTTGATACCTGTTTGATGTCTTTAATAGGATAGAAGAAAGAATGACTTCTATGAGAAAGAAACAAATCATATGGAAGGAATAGGTAAAGATATAATATCTACAGAATTTAATAAAAAAGAGAGATAGTAACAGAAATGTTTGCAGGGAAACTAAAAATACAATAGCAGAATTGACGCTGTTAAATTGTAGTAATGCTATAAAAGAAAATACCTGAGTCACTTCTCCAAAGTCACTTTTCGAGACTATTCAGGGTAAAACAAGATTACAACAATGACAGAGAATATGATACATATGAAGTCATATAGTAAAGATTTAATTGAAGAGTTGTAAGTGTTCCTGGAAATAAAAATCAAATAATCATAGAAGCAATAATATAAAACTAATTTATTCCTGATTCATTACAGAATTCAGGATACAGATAAAAATACTGTTGCTACAAAACACACATACACACACACACACACACATACACACACACACACAAAGAGACCTATATCCAGAAAATACTTGAGACATTTTCAATTTTAATGATAAAGGAAAGCAAACTCTAGCATGCATTCAGGTAGAAAATTCTGCTTATCTCCAGATACAAGTCATCCTGAATTTAGTCTTCTCTTTTACAACTAAATATCAAATTGAATACAGAAAGTTTAGAGTTTTGACAGAGAAAAGTTTGTAATTCAGTAAGTTTTATTTCCAGCTAAGATATATTTTAAATGGGAAGGTAATAATGCAACAATTTCACCTACTCTAGGGTTCAGACAAAATGCCTTTAATTACTTCTTCTAAAAGTTATCTAGAATCAGGGGTGCCTGGGTGGCTCAGTCAGTTGAGCATCCAGCTCTTGGTTTCAGATCAGGTCATGATCTCATGGGGCCTGAGATCCAGCCCCATGTTTGGCTCGGTGCTCAAGGGGAGTCGGCTTAAAGATTCTCTCCTTCTGGCCCTCCCCCACTCACATGTGTATGTACGCACTCTCTGTCTCAAATAAATAAATCTTTAAAAAAAGTTATTTAGAATCATATTCTAACTGACTGTGGAAACTCCAAATGACAATTTAAGACTTTGGAAGTTTAGGGATAAAAGCTGACTAGGGTTTTCATACATAACGAATGCAACACCCAACCACCTTACAAGATCTGGAGAAATCTTCGTTTTGCCAAGTTACATCTATTTCAACTGTCCATTTGATTAAATCTATAAGAAGATTGAGTTTCATGGATGAAACTTGAAACAAAAAAAATCTAATGAATTATTACCTACCACTTGTGATAGGCATGAGTGATCCTATTATTAAATCCCCCCCCACAAATTCTCTAGTAATAAACTCTCCCACAGAGAGTTTTCTACTATTCAGACAGAAATCCACATAAATGTTATTACAATTGTGTGTAAGCATAGGAAATTGTTAAGCATGCACAATAACTGTTTCTGAGGCATAGGAAAAGAAGCACAGCTATTGTTAATGTCTTTGAATGGTGGAACTATGTGTGGCTTTTTCACATTTCATTCGATTTTTTTTCAAATTTTCTGGAATGATTAGATTTGTTTCAAATTACGAAGTAAAGCTGACATTAAAAACAAAAAGCAAAAATCACACAAACACTTGATTCCTAAAAATCCAAAATTTAAAAAAAAGTTTGGGATTTAGGGTTATTCCCATAAATAATATTGTGAATTTGGCTTTCCTTTTCCCAATTTTCACCCAGTGCAATAAATGTGCTTCTCAAATCCTATGGGAGGCAATATTCTAAAGATGTGTCCCCAAGATTCCTAACTTCTAGTTACTCAATCAAACGTTAGGTACTGCCTTGAAGGGACTCTGAAGATATAAGCAAGATTACTAATTAGTTAACTTTAAGATAAGGAGATGTTCTTGGATTATCTGGGTGGGCCCAATGAAATCATATGAGCCCTATAAGAATAGAAGAGGATGGCAGAGGGGAAGGCAAACACTGATTCAAAGCAAGAAGGAGCAGAGTAAATAGAATTAGGATTCTACATATCTTTGTTGGCTTTTAAGATGGAGAAAACCATTGGCCAAGGAATGCAGGTGGCTTCTACAACATGAGAACAACCTCTGTCCAGGAAGGAAACAAGGATGTCAGTCCTAAACTGCATGAAACTGATTTCTGCAAAACAACCCGTTTGAGCCTGGAAGCAGATTCTCCCCCAGAACATCCAGATAGAAGTCAACGCTTATTACCTTGACTTTGGCATTGCATGCCCTTAAGCAGAGAAGCCAGTCGTACTGTACTCCGACTTCTGGCCTACCAAACTGTGAGTAATAAATGAGTCTTCTAAAAATATATATATACTTTATTTTTTTTTAGAGAAGTTTTAGGTTTATGCAAAATTAAATGGCCTAGAGATTTCCCACTTACTCCTGCCCTACACATGCAGTCTCCCCCGTTATCAGCATCCCCCACCACAATGGTACATTTGTAACAACTGATGAACACGCATTAACACATAATAATCACCCAAGGTTTACATGAGGATTCCCTGTTGGTGTTGTACCTTCTATGGATTTGGACATATTTGTAATGACATGTATTCAACATTATAGTATATTATAGAACCATTTCACTGCCCTAAAATTCCTTCATACTCTGCCTATTCATTCATCCCAACTCCTTAACTCCAGGCAATGGGTCTTTTTTTTTTTTTAAACTGTTAAATCTGTAGTAATTTGTGATAGCAGCAAGAGAAAATACATGTTCCAATCCTTACTTGAAGTCTTACACTGTATTCAGTCCTCCTCCTATCTTTTAATTATGGCTGTTTTTTTTCATTGGACTTGCTAAAGAATTTAAGGTTAATCTGATAAACTAATAGCAATGAAGGCAAAAGACATTAAAATAAGAGTCTTTGTACTTTGATCTGAAATGGTGACTCTTGCTGGGATATTATTGGCTTGGAGAACATTTTGTGCAAGCAACTCTCTTATCATCTCTTATGTAATGATACATATTAACTCTCATGGGTTTACCTGAGGAGCCAACATTGATTGTTCTAGTTGTTCTAATTGGAACCAGGAACCTGGATTACATGGCCTTTTGTATCTGAAAATCTCTAATTCTCTGGGAAGTGAAATTTTAGGTGTTGTCAGATGATCGATATATATTACAGAAACACAAGTTAATTGAAAAGTAACCATTATTAAAAGTTATTCCCAGTGCCAAATATCTTTGTTTTCTAAAACTCACTTCTTGGTTGCTTTAAAAAAATCAATTCACCAGTATATTTAGAATGTGGTTTTATATACAAAAATTTATGCAATGTGACACTAAGTATGGTTAGAAAAAGTTAAAGATGCAGTACATGGATCCCGTGGGAAAATGCTTATATTCTTGGATTTATGGACACTGTGTTTTCTAGTCTTTCAAACTAATTCACTGATTAGTGTTGCCACTAGCATTTCTTTAATCTGTGAAAATGTAGCTGCCCATAAAAACAGAGTGACTAGGTTCAGACTAAAGTAATTATCCAATTTATTTGACATCTGTTCAGAGGGTTAGCTTACAGTATTAGATTTGGATAAAATCATCACTAATTTCACAAGGATTTTCACAAGTTCTCATTTGCCTTTGTAAATTGTCAATGCGTGGTCAACTAGATCAAACCTGTTCCAGGCTTCTGCTTTAAAGTCTATATTTCCAGTTTAATGATTTGATTCTGAATGCAGCTAGATTCTGAGCTTATTGTCTAAAGTTTAATAACTTAGATAAACTTTTAATTAATTCCCCAAATCACTTGCAAACTTTAAGCCTGCAGAATGGTCTGAGAAACTCTTCAGCTATTGCCTCTATTGTTATGTAATGTTATCATTTGGCTGAGGAGGTCTCCCATAGAGAACCCAGACACCGTGATCCTGAACTGACCTTGTCCCTCTAGCTCATTAGGTCTGGCTCTCTAGTTTGAAAATCTGAGTGGCAGAAGCTAATTTCCGAAGAACAACATTACTACACATTAAAAACAAAGTGCTGCAATGCTGCATCGAGCCCGGCAATGATGAGGGTGAAGCATATTTAACTCAAATTTCAACTAGTTTTGAAGAAGCAATGAGTAAATATTGGTCAAGAGAGGACAATACAGCATCTCTCCTGTGGAAGAAAGAACCAACCGGAGATGAATATTTTCAAGCTCCATACAGGGACAGTGAGCAGATTTGCAGTTATAAAGTGTGGTGAAGGGTGAAAATAATTGAAATCTTGAGATTTGTGCTCATCAGACCCTTATTGCTTCTGCCTCACTTCCTGCTTGACCATGAAGAAATGAAGATCCAGATAATCCAAAAGCTGTGCCATGGTTGTCAGAAGTCACCCATTAAAAAAACGGGCAAAAGCTTCTTTAAGAGGATTATTTTTAGTTAAATTATAAAAGAAAACACTGTGCTGAGGACGAACAACTTCTCCATATTAAAAATTTGTATGGATCCTGCATAAGGCAATATTTAGTGGGAAAAAAGAAAAAACAAAGTAGAGAGTGAACATGAAGATATTTGCTGGAACAGCATACTTTCCAGGTACTCTGACAATGAGGTATTTAATGAAACTTCTCCAACTTCCGATTTACATTCTTTATAAGAAAGTTAACACCTTCAGAAGCTGTCTGTTAAAATAGCTAAAAATGATTCTGTAGTTTTATCATCACTTCCTGGATCTGATTTGTAAATCTCATGACAGCTATTTCTTTGTTGTTGTTTCCTGACAATAGTGCTTGTCAGAGCCTTGAGGTACTTAAGTTCTAAATCATGAAACTCACCAAAGATAAACAGTCCTTCCTAGTGGGACTGTGCTGAGTTAACATTAAAGGAGTAGCTAACCTAAGTGTTCATTGCACTTTATTTGGTCACCAGATACAATTAGAGGGTACTTTCATTGTTACCAGTGTTATATTCAGAGATGTATGGTTCTTTTTCTAAGGCATGTGTAATGCAGCTCTTTTCAAATGTGAAGAACTGCTTCCCTCAAGGTTACTTGACTGGTCCAAATATTAATCTTTTCTTTCACAGAATGCCATAATGCTCCTACCTAGCTTCTTCCCAATCAGGTCTTACTCAACCTCTGTAGACTGACTGTGGAATTCCTTAATGAGTTGCTATCCGGTTGTGCAGATTTCCTTTTTACTTGTAAGAAATTGGCATTATTATGCTTTTCATTTAAAGGTGATTGAGTACAGAAGGCTCGTTGTTGCCTCATACATAGCAGTATGCAAAACAACAGTAGAAAGGAACATATAAAAATCTCCCTCTCTTAAATTAATATGAAGTTACATTGAACCTACATTTATGTAATAGCAGAAAAAAGCAGTTAACTGATTTCAGGAAATATTTTCTGTTCTTTGACTAATAATGATCACCTACTCTGATTTATTTTTACTTTTTTAAAAGTAATATATATGGAGGCCTATAATTATACCTTACATTTTTAAATTAACTTTTTAATTCACAACCAGGACACTAACACTGATCCAAGATATAAGATAAGAGCTTTTCCATCTCAAGGATGCTTCAGGTTACCTTTTTATGGCCACACCCATTTCCTTCCCACCTCACTCCCTTTTTAACCCCAAGCAACCTAAAATTTGTTCTCCATTTCTACAATTTTGTCATTTCAAGAATGTTACAGATATAGAATCATATACAAATGTAAGCTTTGAGATCAGTGTTTTTCATTCAGCCTAATTTTCTGGAGATTTGTGCTCATGTGCTCATGCATATTAGCAATGCATTCCTTTTGTTTTATTGCTGAGTAGTATTCTATGGTACAGGAATACCACAATTTGATTAACCATTCAATCATTAAAGGACATCATGGTTGTTTCTATTTTGGGGTTAATACAAATAAAGTTGTTATAAACATGCATGCACAGGTTTCTGTGTGAACTTAGATATGTTCCTAGGAGTGCTATAATTTTTCACAGTGACTGTACCATTTTACATACCTACAAGCATTGTATAAGGGATCCAGTTTATCCGCATCATTGCCAGCATTTGTTATTGCCAGCATTTTTCATTTTAGCCATTCTGATAGGTTGGTAGTGGTATGTCATTGGGTGTAGTTTGCATTTCCCTAATGGCTAATGATGTTGAGCATCTTTTCATGTGCTAATTTGCCATCTGTATATCTCTTTTGGTTAAATGTTTCTTTGTGCCTTAGCCCATGATCTAATTGCATTGTTTGTTTCTCTTACTCTCTAGTTTTGAGAGCACAGCCAGAGTTTTAAAATTTAAATCTATAAATTTTAGAGCTACTCTCAGCTTGTGTTTGGAAAAATCAAATGTGTGAGGTAAAAAGAAATAAAAATGTCAAGACTGACAAAAACATTGTGAAAAGATTCACTCTGGTCAGGAGGGGGTCACATCATTTGGGAAGTAGTTTTTCATGGTCAAATTCTACAAATGACTTCAAGTGGATGCTCATAAAATGGAAAATATTATGTGAATTATGAAGTAATTGGGGCAAATTTACAGACTTTCATTCCACATATAAAGGGTATATATACATGCTAGAAAATTTAGAAACACAAAGAAGGATAAGGAAAGGGAAAAGTTACCAATGGATAACCACTTTATTTTGTTTTATTCATTCCAAATTTTACATTCCTATTATATGTATAAGTTGGAATTATGCTCTATACCCAATTTTGTATACTACTAACTTCCATGTTTTAAATTATATGCTCTATGCCTTAAAATATTTTTCCCAAAAATAAATATAATGGTAATAATTTATTTAGCTATTCGCCTGTTTTTGGACCTATTTTGGACATTCGGAATTTTGATGAATAAATAGCATTTGGTCTTTATATCATCTTTCGCAGTTAGATTCCTGATCCATCTACAATTGTTTTATTTTTCTATGGTGTAAAGTAAGAATCAAAATATAGTTTTTTCCAGGGGCTCCTGGGTGGCTCAGTTGGTTAAATGTCTGCCTTAGGCTCAGGTCATGATCCCAGGGTCCTGGAATCCAGCCCCCCATTAGCCCTGCATCAGGCTCTCTGCTCAGCAGGGAGTCTGCTTCTCCCTCTCCCTGACTTTCCCCCTTGCTGGCACTCTCAAATGAAGAAATAAATAAGTAATATCTTAAAAAAAATATATATATATATATACTTTTCTCCATATGATTTTCAGTTGACCATCCTTTCCCCACTGTACTGCCTTAATTCAGGTGAGGATAAAGGTGTGGGTCTATCTCTAGATTCCATAATAGTTCATTGATTTGTTTACTTTTGTGTCAATATTACAATGCCCTTATTACTGTAGTGTTATAATCAGTCCTCATATCTGGTAGTTTAAATCCTCCAGCTTTGTTTTCTTCAAGTTTGACTCATTTATAAATTTTAGAATCATCTTATCAATTTCCACCAAAAAAGCTGTGATTTTGACTTGGATTTCATTAAACCTGTACATCAATTTGGGGAGATTGACTTACCCACATCTCAGAGTTTTCAAAACTAGTATGGTATGGTATATCTATTTATTTAGATCTTTGTTAAGTGTTTTCAATAATATTTGTAGAATTTTATCAAGTGCTTTCCTTACATTAGATTTTTCTCTTTTTTGCAGTCATTATGACATGATATATACATTGATTTTCAAAGGTTGAGACTACCTTAAATTCCTATAATTAACACCATTTGTGATATAAAATCATTTTTATATATCACTGAAATTTGCTAATATTTTTATTATAATTTATTATATCCATGTTCATGAAAGAAGCCGGACAGTAGCTTTGTCAGATTTTGGTATCAACACTATCTTGGCCTCATGAGACTAATTCTGAAATATGTCTTCTTTCTCGGTTCCTTGAAGAATGGGTGTAGGATATATAGGATTAGTGTTATGTCTTTCTTAAAATTTATGTTAGAAACACTGCTTTGTGGGAATAATTTTAGTAATAAATTCAATTTATAATAGATACAGAAGTATGCAGATTTTTTTTCTTGTGTCAATTTTGATACATTGTGTTTCTAAAGAATTTGTCTATTCATCTTAGTTACTGAGTGCTTTTGATGTCTGTCCAATATTGGTGGTACATTACTCTCTCTTGCTTTCATTTTCATTTATCCTTTTTTTTCTTTTTGCTTGTGGATTCTCTTTATTTGTACATATGTTATCTATTTTATTTTTTTCTGATGTGATTTTTATTATTTCAGTTTTTCTACTTCCTTTGGGTTAGTTTTGCTTTAGTTTCTTGAGAAGGAAGTTTGAATATTGATTTTTAACTTTTTTGATTAAATATGTCTTTAAAAGTATACATTTCCCTCTAAACTCTGGTTTGCTTATATTCCACACATTTTGCTATGTTTCTTATCATTAAATTTAAATTATTTTCTAATTCCCATTCTGATTTCTTTTTTGTTCAATAAGTTTTCTAAGAATATATTATATAATGTTCCATCAATTTGGACTTCTTAATAAATTTTTAATTTATGTTCAGATTAATTCCATTGTGGTCAGAGAGTACACTCTGAAATATTTCAATTTTTTAAAATTTATTGAGACTTGTATCCTAATCTAACATGTGGCTATTTTAAGAGTTTTGTGAGTCCTTAAAAATATTGTGAATTCTGTTATTATTTGGTGCATTGTTCTAATTATATTTTTATAAATTCCTTACAGATAATATGTTTATTTCCAAATAGGTTTCCAAAGGACAATAATTCATGACAAAAATCTATATCCTTTCCCTTTAGCTATGTGAAATTGAATGGCAAAAAGATAGTATTCATCTAAAAATTGCTTTCTTTTAATGTGAGAATATCATTGACTACATTTCTTAGAAAAAATTTCTCCTTCTATATCCTAAAGTCTTCTTTCCAGTAATTTAATGTAAATCTTTACATCATTTTCTAAACTAGTGTTAGATTTGAGAAAATGGGGTTATAGCATGGACTTCTTTGAGAAAATGTTATTTTGAGAATAAATCCAAGTGTCATTCTTTAAAAAGAGAGAGAGAGAGAAACCAAGCCAAAAAAAAATTGAAAAGAGAAATCTATCTTCCATCTCATTGTCACTATTGATAGTGCAATCTAGATGATGTGGTACAGAGTTGAAAGAGGAATATTTCATATTTATCTTTTGTTGGTGCAATTGCACAGAAAAGTGGAAATAAAGATGTCAGCACCTCTTTGCAGGAACATGACGTTGCACTTTCTCTACTTGATTGCTAGCTAAATTCTAAAAGCACATTGGTAGTAATTTAGGAACTTGCCATTATCTCCTGTTAAATGTTTTGCATGTCGTAGTATAACTCAGAGGCCTCATGTGGTCACTTTCACCTGACATTCTGAATATGACTAGACTGTTTATGCCACCATTTTCTGGGCTTCTCTTCTTCTCCTTAACTTATTTTCCTTCTTGATACACTTCCCCCTTACATAGCTGACACTTTCCCTCTTCACTGTTACTCAGTGAAATGGAGCATGTTTATGCTTCTCTATGGTAGATTCCACCCCGCCCCCCTTCCTGGAACAGTCAACTATAATCTATTGCTACATTATATGAATTCCATTATTTTTCCACTGTGTTAACTTCAAGTGCCTTAAGCTGAGTTTTTGTACCAGGGGACCAAAAGAACGAGAGTTTGTGAAAGTGAACTTATCGTCAAAGCTATATATCTATAATTTAATAGATTGCTTATTTATTCAGGTGTCTGTAAGATTTCCCAGGGAATTTCACAAGTTATGTCATTTTAATGAAACCCATCACATCTAATGTTCAAGGGAGAATAAACTAGATTCTATTTGGAACAATCAGTAATGACAAACACTGTAAGGATGAGACATTCTAAAATGAATAAGAATTCAATGAAGTTTTTTAAGACATCACTTTCGAACTTGCCTCCCATTCTCATCTCTTTGGAATCTTTCTCTTTATTATATTTACATGAGTTTTAACAATACTTCATGTTCATGTAATTGATGACATTTTAAATTTATTTTGGTATAAAGTCCAATAACAAGCCTTATAACTTAAGATAATGGTTAATGAAAAACCTGGTGTAATCCATAAAATCAAGTTCTACCACTATATCTTTCTTCCAAGAAAAAAACAAAAACAAAAAACTAGGCAAGATCACAGGATGCCATAGAATATTCTCCAGTGTTAAAGGATGAATGCTACTTTACTTAAATAAAGCGTAAATACTCAATTTTCCCCTTCAAAATGACTGTCTATCATCAAAAAAGGCCTAGAAAAAATTCAAACTATGGTCACACTAGAACATGGAGAGACTTTGATTCCATTTATAAAACAGTACTAACTTAACTACAAAGTCAAGTGTTACCTTTAAAATCTGTTACGGATAGTACTCATCACTGCTTTTCTGCCTATTGTCACCATTGTAGCCAAATTATTTGCAATCCTTCAGAAGAAAGGTTTTATTTCCTTTTTCTTTTCCCAGTCTCCTTTTCCTTTTCTGTTATTTTTTCTTTTTCTTCTCTCTCCCATTCTAGTTAACAATTAGGTTGCTTATCAGAATTGTCACTAAGTCATCCCAGTGATCAAATGGCAGAGAAAAAAATCTTAGGCAAAATAAACCACTTCCTTTGGGGATGAGTTCTTGTAGTCAATTAATTTGTGCTGACTTTGACCTAGTGCTGATACTATTTAGCTGACTAACAATAGCAAAATCTATGAAACTCCTTGTTTTCCAAAACAGGGACAATTACTACTTCGTTGGGTTGATGTACATATCAAAGGGAATATTACATGCAAAATTTAAAAAAAAACTTTTTATTATCATCTCTTGTAAGTGGTTAAAGCTAAGGCTAGGGCATCAGTAGAAAAGAGGAAAACTAATTGAATATTTATTCATTAATTCACAAGCATTCAAATAATGCAATAAGAAATTTTACAGATTAATGATGACCAGTTTAATACTATTGATAAATTGCAGGTGTGTGTGTGTGTGTGTGTGTGTGTGTGTGTTTGTAAATATACTAATTATAGATTGTTTCTGATAGGAAAAATTTACCTCCAAGATAAAATTTGTGTAATGTGACATTTTGCTTTGAGCCTTGTTTTCTCCAGTGCTATAGTTCATTTTGGTAAATGCATGAAGAGGACCAAAAGCAATGTACAACAAATCTTATGTGAAAGTAGGGCAGGCTATTCTCACCTGGAAGTCAGGCAGGCTGCATTGCCTAGCAGGTAAGAGCATGTGATCAACATCAGATTGCCGCAGCTCCATCACTTACTAGCTGCGTGACCCACAGGCTATTTAAAGATCACGAGCTCTGCTTTCTGTATCTGTAGAATACAGATCAAAATGGTATCTATTTCTTAGAGTTGTTATGAAGATTAAATGAGTTAATGAGTGTACAGCACTTAGCATAATTCTTGTCGAACAGTAAATGCTCAATCCATGTGAATTATTACCATCCTCAGATTTTTCAGCTTAGGTCTTCAATGATGCTTTAGAATGTATGACTCTTTCTCTCTATTCTCCACCATCCTAATTTTTCCTTCTCCAAACCTCTTATTTTCCCCTCATCTTCCTCTTTCCATCTTTTCCTCTCCTGAGGACAGATGAAATCTTGATGATACTAGCTGAAAAGCAAGACTCCCTTCCCTCACCAGGACACAAGTGGGAGCTGAACATGAATGATGGGAGTATGAATGATGGCATTCAATGGATCTGAACAGATCTCGTGTATCTCAGTGTAATCTGTGGTGTTAGATACGTCTATAGAGTCCTTCCATTGGAAATGTCCTTCAAGGTTGAATTAAAGGTTGTTAAGTGATGCTCACAGTCTCCTGCTTCAAGTGCCTCACAGATATTGCAGCTTCTGAGAAAGCTCCTCTAAGTATTATATGACTGTCTGGATATTCTGAACAATCATTGTTTGTGAGGCATACAGTAGTCATTTTAGCGATAGCACCCACTCCCGCCTTGCTGCCACGTCCGATATTTCCCAGCCTTACATACCTTTTTTTCTCAAAGCATACATTACCTTCTAACTTATTATATATTTTCCTCATTTATTTAATTTTTAAAGTTTCTATCTCTTTCCACTAGAATGTAATCTTCATGAAAACAGAGATTTATGCCTTTTTTTCACTAATGTATTCCCAGAACCTAGAATTATGTAATAGACATATCAAGTTAATAGTGCCTCTAAGAAATTGACCAAAAAACAGTTTATTTTTCACAAAAACTTTACACATTCTTTGCCTTATCTCATATATAAGAGTATTATTCATTTACTCATATATGATTACTCAACATTTCCTACTGGGTGTATAATTGATACCTCAAATTCAACATGCCCCAAACTGAACTCTTAATCTTCCCTGTGAATTTTTTTCCACTCACACTTTTCCAAACTGAGTTATAGGTAAGTTATTCTTCCAAATTCCTTAGATCGAAAACTTGAGTCATTTTTTTAAAGATTTTTTATTTATTTAATTGAGAGAGAGAGAGAGAGAAAGAGAGAATACAACAGCAGGGGGTAAGGGCAGAGGGAGAGAGAGAAACAGACTTCCCGCTCAGCAGTGAGCCCAACGTGGGGCTTTATCCCAGGACCCTGAGATCATGACCTGAGCTGAAGGCAGATGCTTAACCAACTGAGCCACACAGGTGCCCCTGAGTCATTTTTGACTCCTTTCCTTTCTCCTACCATATGTCCCTTCCAAAAGTAAATGCTGCCATCTCTACCTTCAAAATATTTCTAGATTTGAAACATCTATCATCATCTATACTACCGTCATACTGGTGGCCAGGGTCTTCTCTTGTCTGGGTTATTGTAAAACACCCCTTACTGGCATCCCTGCTTCTACGCTTACACCAGACAGACTTAGCTGTGAGATTGATCCATTTTATTCAGAACAAAACTCAAAACCATTACAAGGATTTACAAGATCCATTTCAGTGCTTGGATCATCCCCACTAAATTCATCACTCACATAACTCCCAGTTACACTGGACTCTTTACTATCCTCTATCTTACTGAACATGCTTCATCTCAAGGCTGTTTTGTTGTCTTCTCCACTGTTGTGAAATGCTCTTATTTCACATATTGCAGATAATTTCTTCTTGTTCAGAAGGGAGATCTTACATACAATTTGGTCTATGGCTTTTAGATAATACATCCTCTGTATTTGCAAAGTGGACAGAAATTCCACAGACATTTATATTTTTTTATAGTCTTAAAGCAATAACATGCTTAAATGTTGGTTCAGTTAGATATTATTCAGCCCTAAAATTGCACTGGAAGAAGGGTACAAAAGGTTATGTCAAAAAAGCTCAAATGGCAAAATCCATATTAACTTAATATTACTAACTAGATCTGTGTTTTTCATATTTGAAACAATGCCTGCCAGCTTCTAAAACCCCTAGTCAGTTTTCTATTTATTTATCAATTAGTGGACAACTGGCTACCAAAGTGTAGACTTTACTGTTTTCTGCAGTTATTTGTCAGTGAAAATCAGTGGAAGATGATGTTTTGCTGCTGGTGTTGATGTGGACAGACTTAGAATCTCAGTGTTTGTGAGAGCTTTACGACTGGTAGCACAGTGTATTTTCAAGGATACTTCCTAGAACTAGTCAGCCTGGATAGGACATCCACTCAACCACTTCCTAGCTGTGTACCCAGGCAAATTGTTTAACCTCTCAATCTCCTCATTTACAAAATGAGGATAATAGTAACTTCCTTACAGGATAGTTAGGAAGATTAGAAGTGAGTTGATAAATACAAATCTCTTACAACAGCACTGGCTCACAGATATGCACTCAGAAAATGGTATTTATTATTTTGTTGCTGCCCTTATCTTCTTAAATACTATTTTTTGGTGAGGAAAAACATGTCACAAATGTATATGAGAGTCTGATGAATTCTTGATTCTTGTCACAAAAATTGTGCTCAAACATATGGACACACACAAGAAGTTTTTTTAAAGCTTTTATTTATTTATTTGAAAAAGAAAGGGAGGGGGAAGCACAGAGGGAGATTGACAGGGAGAAGCAGACTCCTCGCTGAGCAGAGACCCCAACATGGGCTCGATCCCTGGACCCGGAGATCATGACCTGAGCCAAAGGCAGAGGCTTAACTGACTGAACCACCCAGGCAACCCCCACACAAAATTTTATATATAATTTCCATAGGTTTGCAGAAGTCCCTGAAGTTCTTGCTGAATCACCAAGTGTCATCATATTCCTGGTTAAAAAGTCTTGCTTAAGATGATAAATTTTAACCCCACCATATCAATAATCACGTTAACAATGAACAGTCTAAACACAACAGTTAAAATAGAGAGTTTTCCATATTGGATAAAAAAAGCAAGATCTAATTATATGCTCTCTAAAGAAAACCCATTTAAATAATCAAGATATAGATCAGCTAAACTGAAAAGGCTGGAAAAAGTTATATCCTATGTATGGGAAAGGGTTAATGCAGCAGGTCTGCATTGCTCGAACCCTGCACATCCAGAAGAAAGGCTTATTTTCATGACTGGCCTTTGTCTAGCTCCTGGGAACTTAGCTCCTGGAATGTTCTGTCTGATAAGGGTATTATTGCATCTCTAAGACATTGGGCTTTGCTGAATTAGTCTGTTCACATAGTTTATGTTAACAATGTGATTTATGGTAAATGTTGACTTTTGCTCTGGGGTTTTAGATCTTGAGGAAATAAGATCACTCACATAGGTATTATATGCCTATAAGACAGATATCCAATGAAATCCTGGAAAACTTGGTTTGTATGAACTTTCCTGGTTGGGACCTCTTTGCACATGTTGTTAGACATCATTGTTGGAGGAATTAAGAATATCTCATGTGAATCCACTGGGAAGGGTCACTTGGAAGCTTGCACCTGGTTTCATCAGGACTTCACCTTACGTGACTTTCCCTTCTCTGATTTACACTGCATTCTTTTAGTAATAAATTGTAACAATAATCACAAAACTTATGAGTCCTGTGGGTTCTTCTAGTGAATCACTGAGCCTGAGAATCGTCTTGTGGACGCCTAACACATCATACAAACACTAACCAAAAAAAAACTGGATTTTTAAAAATAATATCAGAGAAAATAGACTTCAGAACAATGAAAGCATTAGGGGTAACAAGTCATTATACACTGAACAAGGAAAAATTTTCCAAGAAGACATAGCAATCTTAGATGTATACATACTTACCATCTGAGTTCAAAATAAATAAAGTGAAAACTAATAGATCTAAAAAGAGAAATAGACAAATCTAAAATTATAGTTGGAGACTTTAGTACTCTTCTCCAAGTTGAAAGATACAAAGTTAATAAGTACAAATCTATCTTACTTCTATATGATAAATATAAACAATGGGAATTTGAAACTGAAAAAAATCTTTTAAAAACTGCAGTATCTGTATGCTGAATACTACCAAATACTGAAGAAATAAATAAAAAGACCTAAATAAACCAAGAGATATACTATGTTTCTAGATACTGTGTTCCCGGATTGGAAAACGCAGTGTTGTTAAAATGTCAGTTCACCACAGTTTTATCTATAGAGTCAATACAATCCCAATGGAAATCACAACAGGTTGGTTTTTTTTGTTCTGTTTTGTTTTTTTTCTGGAATAATCATCAAGCTGATTCTAAAATTTATATGGAAAAACAAGGGACTAAAATAGCCAGAATTATTTTGACAAAGAAAAATTTTGGAGGGCTCAAATTACTCAATATTGGTGGTTTACTAAAAGGTACTCTATTTAAGACACTGTCTCCTTGCAGTAAGACATCTAAAAAAATGACTGCTGAAATAGAATTATGCATTCATCTCCATTTCTTCTCAAAAATTCAAAGAAAGGATGGTAAATAAATAAAAAGGCAAAACCTCACAAAAACAAAAAGATGAGAAGAAAGAATGGTTTATGTTAACAACATTTTGGAACTGCAAAGCCGTTGATAATTGACCTAGCAGACCAGAGAAAGCTAAAACTTGGGACAGTATGTGTATAAAGCTCACAAGAAACAAAATGATTGTACTCATGGTAACTCAGATATCAAAGGCAACAGGTAGCTCTGAAAACAGAAGTGCAGAGCAAATTACAAATGAAAAATGTTATAAATGTTTAAAAGAGCTGTTAAATTGATCCACCCATCTTTTTTTTTTTATAATCTCTACCTCCAATATGAGGCTTGAACCCACTACTGGGAGATCAGGAGTTGCATGTTCTGACTGAACCAGCCAGGCACCCTAGCCATCCATCCTTTCTTATCCCAAATAGCCAGAGAGAGACTTCCTCTTCTAAGCCACTGCAGAGGGCTGGAGATTACTCTCTGAAGAACCTGAAACTTACAGACTGGCTCTGGACTTAGGGACATCAGGAACACTTTGAGGGTGGGGGTGACACAAGTCTACTTATGGGAAGCGAGAACCACCCTCCAACTTTCTCTTCTCAGGTCCTAGAATTCTAGCAACCATGCTTAACACTTACCCAATCCCAGCTTGCTGATGAGGAATTTCTTTCAGATGAAAGTGACAGGTAACAAGAGAAAAGACCCCCAAAGAAAAGACCAAGTTTCTCCAAACTACTCTGCAGTGAGGCTCACCAATTTCCAAGCCCTAATTATCATATTGAATCCCAATCTACTTTTCAGTGTGTCACTCTTAAATATGAACCGACAGTAAAGAATCATTAAACATTTGAAAAAAAAAAAATCTCTAACATAAAAGAGAAGAAAGCAAGCAAATTGTGGAAATAAAAAATGAAAAGAACAGAAGAAAACTAAGAAAATAATTTGAGAGATAAGAGAATATAGTACGTTCCTGAAACAAAAACATATTATGTTTCTGTTTATACATGAAACATTCAGAGAACAAAAAAGAACTTTAAATTAATCATCAGATAGCAGAAACTAACATTTCCAAAAGAATATTAAGAAAAAATTCCCAGAGGGGGCCTGGGTGGCTCAGATGGTTAAGCGTCTGCCTTCAGCTCAGGTCATGATCTCCAGGTCCTGGGATCGAGCCTCGCATCGGGCTCCCTGCTCTGAGGGGAGTCTGCTTCTCCCTTGTCCTCTGCCTCTCCCCCCTGCTGCTCATTCTCTCTCTCTCTCTCCCTCTCTCTCTCTCTGTCTCAAATGAATAAATAAAATCTTAAAAAAAAATTCCCAGATAAAAACTGGGGGAGGGAAGAAATGAAAATGGGAAAGAAAAAAGTGACACTGTGTTGTTGGTGAAAGTATAGACACATGAATCAATGGGATAAGAATACAGGGCTTGTAAATGGATCCTCACATATAGTCAGTTAATATAGTTAACTAACTTTTGACAAAAGTGCAAAAGTAATAAAATGGAAAAGTGATAGTATTTTAAAAAATAGTGTTGGAAATGCTAGTCAACTATTTTCCAAATTTGAACTTCAATGCATAACTCATACATGATACAAAAATTAAAACTCAAAATGAATGATGTCTAAATAAAAACATAAAAATATGATACTTATAGGAAAAAAATGTAAGTGATAATTTGTATGTACTCGTTAAGGCAAAGAGTTTTGAAGTACAATACCCAAAGCAGGATCTATTTTAAAAAGTAGTAAATGAGACTTTTTTAATACAAAAGTATTGCTCTCTCAAAGTCACCATCAAGAGAATGAAAAGGTAAGATACAGACTGGAAAAAATATTTTCAAATGATATATCTAACAAAGGATTATGTTCAGATGTATGAAGAACTCTTAAAAATCAACAATAAGAAAACAAATAACTTAACTAAAAAAATAGGGAGAAGTTCTGAACAGAAACTTCACCAAAAAAGATGTATGGATGGGAAATAAATACATGAAAATATGCTCAACATTATTTGCCTTTGGGAACTAGAAATTAAAATCACAATGAGCTGCCACTGCGCACCTGTTAGAATGGCAAAACAGAACAACCAACCAACCAACCAAACATAACCCTGACATTATCAAATGCTGGCTGGGATGTCAAGTAATTGGAACTCTCATTCACTGATGATAGGAATGCAAAATGACATAGCTATTTTGGAAAAAAAACCAGTATAGAGAGTCTATTATAAAGTTAAACAGAACTAACTATACAACCCAGTACTGTTACTCCTGGATATTGATGAAAATAAAATAAACACATATGTTGTCAAAAATATTTATATGTGAAGTTTATAGCAGCATTATTCATAATCACCAAAAATTGGAAACAGCCGAGATGTCCTTTGATAGGTGAATGGAAAATGAACTATGAAACATCTACACGATGGATACCTCAGCAATACAAAGGAAAGTGCTATCAATTCACAACAACATAGATGCCTGTTAAATACATTTTACTAAGTGAAAGAAACAGGACCCATTAGGCTGCACTTTAGGACTCCATTGTATGATATTTTAGAAAAGGCAAAATTGTAATGGTGGTAGTTACCAGTGGTTACCAGAGGTTGGTGATGGAAGGATGTACTACAAGGAACAGCAGAAAGGGAATTTAGGGGGTGTCAAAAATTAGTTATGAAATGGCTCTGTGTGAGTTTGTGGTAGTGAATAAAGAACTTTATGTATATGTCAATCCCCATAGAAGTTAATGCCAAAAATAGTGAATTTTAATGTCTGAAAAATTTTTAAAAATCAACAAGGATATTGGGAAAACCCAAATTGTGACAATGACTCTAATTATGTACAGTTAAATGATATTAACACACAGAAGGGGATAAGAAAGAAAGGAGTAATTTTGGAAAACTCTATTTTCACTGGCTACTGTAAGGCTGTGTGATGCTAAAAAGAATAGTATACAAGTACTGAGCTCTAGATGATAAAACTTGTTCCTCACAGTAGTATGTGCTAACAATTCTGAAACTACTTTACCCATATAACTAATAAGTAAATATTTGTGGATAATGAAAGCTAAGTACCAACTGTTGGATAAATGTTAGAAATAACAAAAGGAGGAATTCTACATAAACCTAATACATACATATATGCACATATGTGTGTATAAATACACAGAAATAGATACAATTACGTAGATGTTTGTGTATACATGCATGCTTGTGTACGCTTGTGTATGCATGCACACACACACACATACCTAGAAACAGAAATATATTTTTATCTATGTATATATATAAAATTCCCTAGCTCTCTCTGTTCACTAAGATAGTCTAGAAGCAGTAACAATCCAGGAGCAATGAATACACCTAATGTCCAGATCTTGGTTTCTAAAAATCTTTCATCAATTAAAGAAACGGGCTTCTTGGAGAAGTGGATGACTCCAGGGAAGGGACAAGCAAATCACTAGATGTTCTTGGGGCCTCTTATAATATCATTTAGTAAGGAAGTGCTCAAAAAACAAAAATATAGGGTCATGCTAAAAGGATGCAGGAGCAGACTGAAAGAGCCCCCACTGACCAAAGCTGAGACAACTTGAACAACTGAATAAACATAGTATTGATTTTTTCCCAATTATTATATTTCTTTTTTAAAAATTTTCTTTTTTATTAAATTATAGGTACCTCACTAACACTGACCTCCAAATGGCTAAATCCAATGGTCAATTCTCACTCAAGCAACGTTAACATAGTTGATCAGTGCCTTTCTCTGGAGCAACTGCTTCTCTTGGCTTCCCAAAAGCTACACTCCCTACTTTATCCTTATTTACTCGTTATCCAGCCCAGCCCCATGTAATAGTTGCTCCTCATCTCCCTCATACATTCAAATGTTGAGTTTGCTGAAGGGCCCTCTCCTTGAACCTGTCCAGTGCATGTCTTTTAGCCTTGATCTCTACCCTGAACTTCAGATTCATATATCTAAAGGCATACCAGGCAATTTCACCTCAATAACAAATAGGAATCTTGAACTCAGCATGTTAAAAACTGAATTCTGTCCTTCCTTCCAGTCTTGCTCCTCTTTCAGCCTTTTCCTTTCAGGTAAGGCCAACTCAGGATGCTTTTAGCAAAAACTTCAGTATCATCTTCTCACACCATGCATTCCAGCTGTCTGTAAATCCTGTTGCATGTGCTTTAGCACACACCCCAAACTTAACCAGTTCCTCCCATTTCCATGGCATCTGCCTCATCTGAGCCATGTTAGGATTACTGCAAAATTTCTTAACAGGACCCCCTTTCCACTTCCATCATTCTCCTATCACCCTTCCTACCTTCCCTAAACCTATCAGTATATTCTTGACAGAGCTGCCAGAGTCATCACCATCTAACCCAGGCTGTGTACTCCTCTGCTCAGGAGCCTGCCATGCCTTCCCACTTCATTCAGAGTGAAAGCCAGCATTCTTACAAAGCATACAAGGTCTTATATAATTAGACCCTCTCTTACTTCTCTGAGCTGATCCACTTTGGTGTCCCAAGCTCCTCTGTTCCAGCCACATTGGTTTCCTTGATGTTCCAGAGCATGTTGGAACATCAACGCGTGATGCCATAAGTCCTTTGCTCTAGCCTTTCTCTCTGTCTGAAATAGTCTTCAACAGCCAGCCAACTGATAGCTTCTCATTACTTCAAATCTTTGCTCAATTACCACCTTCACAATGAGGCTTCTCTGGCCATTCTCCCTAGTGCTGCAACCTGACCCTTACCCTTCTCTTTGCCATGCCAGATCCCTCTTGCCTTACTCCTTCTATATTTATTTTGTAAAAGTTTCATTTTATATAATAAAATAAATATCTTGAGTCTTACTGACATAAATGGATATTGAATAAATAAATAGATTGGGGAGAAGGAAGAGTTTTTCCTTTCAGAATAATTCAACTTAATGAATGTAGAAGGAATGAAGGAAACAGAAAATCACTGTTAGAATATTATGGCAGTAAGTGATGCAGGCAAGATCTCCAGATGAATGGTAAAATTTGTGGACAAAAATTTAAGGAGAAACAGGATGCTACATACCCTCTGTATTAGTCAGAATTATACAAAGAAACAGAACTAGTAGATCTATCTATATATCTATACCTATATCCATCAATATCATCTATCTATCTATCATCTATCTATCTATCATCTATCTATCATCTATCTATCTATCTATCTATCTATCTCTCTATCACCTATCTATCATCTATCTATCTACCTATCATCTATCTATCTATCCATATTAATTATGAGGAATTGGCTCATGTGATTATGGAGACTAAAGAAGTCCCATAATTTACCATTTGCAAGCTGGAGACCCAGTAAAGCCAGTGTGTAGGTCAGCCTGAGTTCAGAGGCCTTCGAACCAGGGGAGCAGATAATGTAAATCCCAGTCCAAGGGCTGGAAAAGATGAGATGAGGTGTCTCAGCCCAATCAGTAAGGCAAAACAAAACAAAACAAAAAAGTGAATCCTTCTTCCTCTGCCTTTTGTTCTATTTAGGCCCTCAATTGATTGAGTGGTACCCAACCACATTAGAGAAAACCACCTGCTTTACTCAGTCCACCAATGCAAATGGTAGTCTCATCTGGCAATACTGTCACAGACACATTAAAAAATAATGTTGAATCTGGGCACACCATGGCCAATTGAGTTGACACATAAAATTAACCATCACAGATGTAAATTATGCCCCCTCAAATAAATAAAAAGGGAACAATTAACCTATAATGCAGAAAACAGGCTGATATCACCTTAACAAAATAATCAAGATTAAATCCCAATAGTAAGACATAAGAACACTTTGTACTTCTGATATGATACCATGACTTCTCTCAAGGGCACGTGACCTCTGTGGTATGCTTGCCAAAATGTCGTAACTTCATTCTCATCATAAGAAAGCCTCAGAGAGGGCGCCTGGGTGGCTCAGTTGGTTAAGAAAGCCTCAGAGAAACCCAAACTGAGGAACATTTTGCAAAGTAGCTGACCAGTATTCTTCAAAAGTGTCAAGGACAAAGAAATACTTAGGAATTGTCACCGACTGAAAGAGACATGGCAACTAATTGCAATGGTATTCTGGATTAATTCTGGAACTGAAGGAAGCATTGGATAAAGTCTACAATAGTTAATAGAATAGTACCAATATTAAGTTCTTAGAGTTGATAATTGTATGATGGTTATGTAAGATGTTGACATTAGGGTAAAGTGAGTGAAGAGTATCTATGGACTCTTTATTCCATCTTTAGATATTATTTAAAAATGAAAAGAACAAGTTATTCTTGAGTTGGCTGTACTTTCATTTCCCTTCCTTTCTAATATTTTTTTCTTATCAGTTTTATAATCCCTATGAAATTCTAACTGTAGGTAAATCAAACAAGCTGATTCTCACCATGTTTATTTTTTTAAATTTTGTGTTATTACTACATTAATTTTTAGTATTATACTAAGATTCTAGGGCATTTGATGCATAACTTGGTAGCCATTTTTCTAATCAACATTACATGAATACTAAAAAGGAGGAAATAGACTGCTACATTTACCCATTTCCTAATATGCAATGAAAAGTTCTGTACCTAACTTCAATGTGAATGGGGAGGGAGTTTTCTCTATATCAACAAGTAATCCTCAGACACCAGCTGTGTCTGTCTACAATTCAACCCAATTCTGACACTATCTACCTGGAGATAGTGTCAGATCCCACAGGTTAAGGGCTCAGTCCCACAGAACGGTCCTCCATACACATGCGTCAGAGGCCAGTCCAATTACAGGTTGTTAACTGGGCTTCTGACCAACAGGTTATAGACTGAAGTTTCCATCACCCTTTCTTGGGTTTAATTAATTTGCTAGAGTAGCTCACAGAACTCAAAGAAACATTTTTCTTACTAGATCACTGGTTCATTATGAAAGGATATACTCTGGAATAGCCAGATGGAAGAAATGCATAGGGCAATGTATGGGGAAGGGATAATGAAACCCCACTCTCCCTGAATCTCCACGTGTTCACTGAACCCCATCATTTTGGGTTATTATGGAGTTTACATTATATAGGCATGATTGATTAAATCATTGACCACTGGTTATTGATTCCACCTCCAGACCCTCTATCCTCCCTGGAGGTGTGTGTGGGGAGATGGGACTGAAAGATCCAAACTTATAATCAACTTTTTGGATCCCCTGGCAACAGCCCCATCCTTATGTTAACTACTAGCTTTTCCAAGGCCCCCTTAGATATAACAAGTGGTACTTTTATCACTCTCTTCACTTAGGAAACTCCAATGATTTGGGGAGTTCTGTGCCAGAAATAGGGACAAAGGCCAAATATATATATCTTAATATAGATCCAATATCACAGCAATGTAATTAATGAATTGGACTTATAATGCTGAATTTAGGTCAGGCTTTCAATTAGTTTGTTCATCTGTAAAGTGAGAGGGTAGAATAGATACACTCTATGGTCCGTTCAGTCTTAACCTTCTGTGAAACATTATATATGAATGTTATAGGATTTTTCAAAGTTAACATATAATTTTGTAAATTCACAAATTATTCTGAACTTTGGAGATATCCTCATCAGATGGTTGAATCCATTATTCTTAGCTCTCCTATTTATGTTATTGGCCCCATGGGTCCAGACATACTTTGTTTATCATCAGTGATGCCACTACCATTTTCAAGCAATTCTGTTCTCATGCAGCTACCTCAAGGATATGTTCTGGAGACAGCCTGTCTTTGGCTTCCTGTTTTATACACCATCTGGAAACTTCAGCTGGTACAGAATTTTAATCCCTACTATTTAAAAACAATTGCCCATGTAGACTATTCAACTACCACCGATATCAAGGAAATATCCTTATCACACATTCTCCTTCAAGAAGGAGAAGGGTTACAATGGATACTTTTAAACAACCCTATGTGTTCCTTCATCCAAAGTATTCTCTGGGCAATGGATTTACATTTCTGATAGTAATGATAATTGGTTTCTGAATGATTCCTGTGATGTCCCAGCTGAAAAGTTCATTTTGAATGTGAACAATTAATCTGTCAGCAACAACAAAAATTGTAAATGGTTTTCTTAATTTGGTTACAAGACCCAAGTTAAAAAGTTATAAAACGAGGGCGCCTGGGTGGCTCAGTTGGTTAAGCGACTGCCTTCGGCTCAGGTCATGATCTGGAGTCCCAGGATTGAGTCCCGCATTGGGCTCCCTGCTCAGCAGGGAGTCTGCTTCTCCCTCTGACCCTCCCCCATCTCATGCTCTCTCTCTCTATCTCATTCTCTCTCTCAAATAATTAAGAAAATATTTTTTTTTAAAAGTTATAAAACAAAAAAAAGAAGAAACCGATATTATATGCTAACCCTGTGATTAAGACTATCAAAGTCACACGTGTGGGGCAGTGATTAGAGGTTCTCTAATCATTGCCTAAATCTGCATTCAGATACTGCTCCTTGCTAGTTATGTAATGTTGGACAATGAACTTAACATCTATAAAGCATTGGTGACTAATGGGGCTCTTACAAGAATTAAGTGAGTTCTTTGACTTCAAAGCCTTTAGCACAATCCTAGCACATGGGAAACTAAGTATCAGCTCTTATTGCTGTAGCTGGGATGCTTACGCTGATGCTAGTTAATGAGGATGCTACCAAACCATTTCTTAATATATTGCCTTTGAAGTAGTTACTGTCCTACTTTTGGAGAAGTGGTGTCCTGTCCCTTTGTCACCTGATTCACAATTTGAATAACAATTATTTCAATTAATTTAAGCTGTTAAAGGAAATGTACTGAAACAATTCAAATTATATCTCTACAAAGCAACAGTAAAGGGACACAAAAGGGACATGGACCCTTTCAGTGTGTGTGTGTGTGTGTGTGTGTGTGTGTGTGTGTGTGTGTGGTTCTGAGTGTGTGGTAGGTAAGAAAAAATATTAACTTTAGCAGTTAATAAGATGAGGACGTATCTATTTTATTATTATTATTGTTATTTTTACTCAGAATATATCTCTATAAACTTCAAGTACCTAATTACATAGCTGATATATTGTTTCTCAGAGCTAGAGATAAAATAAAAGGAAAGTGCCCTCTCTAATTTCTTGGTATATTTAGGTACCCATTCCTACCTCACTCTCTCAGGACAGCCCTCCCTGCATATATACTGGACATACAGTACCCGTAGTACCCATATGGTACTTTGTAGGTACTGGTGATCTCCAAACCAGAGGTCTGACTTCGAAATTATGTGTATCATTGCTTAGATTGCTAGAATTGTGACTCACTCTTGCTTTTCAGTTATATCTGAAGTCCTGCTTTTGCATTTGAGATTTGATTCTGTTCCTGTGGGCTTATTGTTTGTGGTTAGGAAAAAAAAAAAAAAGGCCACTCTTCTGCTTAGAAACTTAGGAATCAATCTCAAGTGTTTGAAATGTTTGCTTAAACATTGCTTGCTTCATCGGGCTTTTAGCTGATTGCTACACAGTTCAGTGTCTGCTTTATGTACTTCTAGAAGGTACTTTTATAAAACACTCTATGAATTGCAGCTGAAATGTACATTATTATCCAGGGGTCTTATTTCATTTGGTCATATTCTCATTGGAGCAGAATAAGAAGTATTTAAGGCATTTTTCTTCAAATAACCAAGAAAAACGTGAGCTTACAAGAGAATTTTCTGAAGGAACTCATCATAGGTGTTCGAGATTATAGTTAAACTTTTTGTTTCATGGCTTCACATAACTCATAACTTTAAAATCCATTAACAATCATTTTGAAGTGCTTATTGATGTGTCTATGAATAAGAATTAAAACATGGCAAAATAATCAACCAACAAACCATAGATATCTCCTAATATTTGTGATAATTACATATGAGAGAAGAACTCTAAAATTTAATTAAAAAGTCTGATTGGCACTCCCAATCCTCATGGGTAACAATGAGCAAGGTTGTAGATCCAGGAGTATACTATATACTTGGTGTAGTCATCAATTCCTACATAGAGGTTAAAGTTGATTAAGAATCTCTACCACTAATTGAAAATTAAAGTAATTTAAATTCAAATAATTTATATAATTCACATATGCCTTATGTATAAGCAAGAATATTGTTATTTAATTTTAGTAAATAATTTTTTCCTCGCTAATTATAAGCTCCATGAAGGCAGGAGTTTTTGTCTAACGTCCACATAGGTTTATTTCTTGCTATAAACCTGGGATTACTATGACATCAACTCACATACCATGACATCAATTCACAGCAGGTGCTCAATAAATGGTAGCCACATGGAGTCTACCCACGGGTATATGCGGGCACAGGACCGTGGCAGCTGACTGGACTTACCTCCAAATGGCAATTGCCTGGACATACCTGGTTAATTCTCATGAAACTTTGCCAGACTTTATAGAGTTCATATTTTTAAAAAATACATTTTTCTTTTCAAGGTGATGATGCATCTAAAAGATACAATAAGTTACTGTGACAAGAATAAGCCCAAGCTTACTGAAGAATCAAATAAAATATTTGCCAATTCTCAGCCACTATTTCACCAAAAGTTATAGGTTGTTTAAGAAAAATTGTTCTGTCAGAATTTTCATACTGGGCATGTAATATCTTGATTGTTCATAAAACGTCATTCTGAGAGATATGCTATAAGCCTTTCAATTTAATCATTGATCAGAGGGTACAAATTTTACTTTAGAATAGTAAAAAAAGATAGAAAGCAATTAATATTTGGTGTTTAAGTAAATATGTTGCTTCCTACATATAATTAATTTTAAATTATCACTTCTGCCTTCAGGTATCTGGATAGAGGAAATATATCCAATAATATATACTGAATCCTCAAAAAATGCCATTTTCTCTCTGAAAAATATCATCAAAATGTTTGACTTCATATCCTATACTTATTTTTCTTAGGTCAAATTCCATGTTTTGTTTCGTTTTGTTTCGTTTTGTTTTTGTATATACTGAAAACCCTTGCCGTGTGAATGTAGCCCCACTGTATCTCTCCATCTATAAATATTGTTTTTATTTTTACATTTCCGTCTAAATAGACTCTCTCAGCTCCATCTTTTTCTCTCCCTTCCACTCAGTGTTGGCCCAGTCACACTCTGCTTCCCGAGACTGTTAGCAACCCCTGACTTAACTTCATTTTCAGTTTCTCCAGGTGGGCAGGTATCCTTCTTCTCGCCTGGACCTCATGCCTCAACACTCCACAGCCCACCCTTCCTCTATGCTAATATTGTCCACACTGCAACCAGAATGATCTCCTAAAAAGTAAATAAATCACATCTTGTTAGTTCCTGGCTTATATTTTTCCAGTGTATTCCCTTTGCACTGAGAATGAAATCTGAACTCTCAGCAAGGCCAGGATGATGAGGGCGATGTGGTCTCTCCCTCCTTGGCTCTCATTCTCTATGCTCCAGCTTAGACCTTACAATAAGCCCAACAACACTCATTTTACAGATGAGCAAATAAAAGCCTAGGGAGGTTAAATTTATCCAAGATTACACAGCTGACCTATGATGCAACTCAGGTCTATTTGACTCCAGATCATATACTCTTATTCGATGCTACAAAACTCGTATTTCTTCTTAGCTACAAAACTCATATTTCTTCCTCTGTGAAGCCTTCCTTGGTATTTTAATTTGCAAAAAGATATTGTACCTTTACTAGTGCTTAACATTAGATTATTGATTATAATTGCATCTTTCCCTGCAAACTGTGGGCTTCACAAGGCATGTCCTAGTACAATGTTTGGTATAATGTCGAGCACATGATAGGCATAGGTAACAATTTTTGAGTAATTAATTATTCTGGGCTATAATTAATTAACAGAAAGCAGAAACATTATAGATATGTTGTAAATATTTCAATAAAATAAATTTCCCTGAATGTTGATAATTAATCATAATAGAAAGCTGGGGATTAAATATGCTATTTTTTTTTCATTTTCTAACAGTCATTTTTATTATTTTAGTGTGTTCACTCAAAAGAAAAACAAAACAAAATTCTAGAAAATACTTGTTCTGGCTGCACAAATAAACAATCAACATTCATTTAGTACATGGCAAATTAAATGTTATGAGAGATTTGAAGAAATTGAAAGATCAGAGGCTGTCTCTGAAGGTCTTTCGATTTTCTTGTCCCTCAAATTGCTCAAAGAAAAATACTAACACATGACAAGTACATAGAAACCCATAATTTTACCAACATATCCACAAAAGCCTGAAGATTCAGGTAAGTAGAAAGAAATTTCATAGACTTTATTAGTCTCAAATGCTTGGACAAAGGTCTTCATGTAATAGTTTTATTAGTCAGCAGAGATTTGATAGAGGAATAAAATGATCTTTGGAGGGGGACAGTATTCTGCACAAGAGAATTAATTGGAACTCAAAGAGAAATTTGAAAATATATTTTGAGGTAGGGATTAATTATTCATTTCAAAAGCAATGATTGTCAGCTAGATGGAGAGGGCAGAGATGGATGTACAGGGAAGAGCATTTGAGTCAGCAATACCCAGGTAAAAATCCTGACAGTCTCACTATGGAGGAGTTGTGATTTGATGAGAGGCACATTTCTATTTAGAAATTAGATGCCGGTGGTTCTCTGTTCATTGTACTTTTAACCAGGCATCTCTTCCCGTGTTCACCATCCTCACCAATTCATTTGTCTTTGCATGGAATTTACTTTATTTACCACAGGCATTTTTAACCAAATCTGAGTTCAGTGACATTTCTCTTCGCACTCTCTCCACAACATGTAGGAGGCAAACATCCCAGAAACTTCCCATCTCTCTTATTCACAAGGAGTCTTTACAAGCGCTCTGGGTACAACAGAGAAACTTGCCGGTGACACAACAACCTGCCTCTGTCCCAGGAAAGATTAGCATTCCAAAGCTCTTTTCCTTGCCTTTTGAAGAATATCTTTATGTTTGACCGGGAGCCAAGATTCTGTTACATCAAGAGTAAAGGCATTCTGGCATAATTACGTTGCAAATGTTTCTACAAATACTGATATATAATAATGCGATTTAGATAACACAAACATTTTCACTTCTCCTAATTGAATTTTATATATACTTCATCAGTACACTCAATCGATGTAAGGTGACCATAGAGTTTGTTTTTTTTTTTTTTTAAAGATTTACTTATTTATTTGGGAGAGAGAGAGAGCACACACAAGTGGGGGTAGGGACAGAGGAAGAGGGAGAGAGAGAGAATCCCAAGCAGATTTTGTGCTGAGCGGGGAGCCTGAGGTGGGGCTTGATCTCACCACCCAGGAGATCGTGACCTGAGCTGAAACCAAGAGTTGGACGCTCAACTGACTGAGTCACCCAGGTGCCCTGACTAGTAGAGTTTATTTATGGTGACCAACACAGTTGTCTACTAACTATAAATGGGTCAGAAGTTCTGCAGTTTAGTCTGAGTCCTCTAATATTTTACCACTTAGAGTGTATTCCTCTGAGCAGCAACAGCTTCACCTGGAGTTTGTTAGAAATGCCGACCCTCAGCCTCACAACAGCCCAGGTATTTGCGTTGACCTTAAAATAAAAGATGTCCTGTTCTAGGCAGAGGCTCTACGGCTATTTGTGATGAAAGATCAGTGTTTTCCCCAGGTCACACTGCCCCATCCATTGTGGACTGATACTTTTGCAAAATACCATAAAAACAAATTTCTAGAAAAATTAAATTACAAAACAATGAAAATTATATTTTAAATGCCAAATTTTTCATATGTATGTGCACTACATTTAGCTTTATAATCTTTTTTCTTTGTAGATATGTATGAGTGAATATGAAAAAGAAATATAGGAGAAATTTTAAACAATGAATATAATGCATAGCATAACCATATTAAACATAATACCATTTATGGAGTGTTTCTATGTGCCAACGATTCATTGTGCTCTATTGTTTCACATATTCTATCACGTGACCCTCGTGATTCTTGGAGAATATGTCCAGTTCATTTGCCCATCTTATAGATAAGCAGTCTAAGGTTTAGGTTAAACAACTTGCTTGAGGTCACACAGCTAGAAAGGGATGAATCCTGCCTTTGAATCCAAGTTCTATATAACTTGAAAGCCTAAAACTTTTGCCTTCCTAAGACCTCAGTCTGATCTTTCCAAAGAATAGAGAAATTCAGAGAAAACATGTGTGCTGTATTATTTCTAGAAATCCCAAGTGTTGACAGGAAAGTCAGAAGAATGTTACTGTATCAATGCATTCACCCTACCATCTAGGCTCTTTTCTGTTATTGTCACTGTAATACAATTGATTGCAGGGGGCTTGTTAGGCAGAAATTAAACTGCTGATCTGGGCGGAAGGGGGATAGAGAGAGACTGGTTGAAAATGAGGATGGTTGATTAATAGTGAAGATTAAACACTCGAAGGAATATAACTCTTACCTTGAACATTTACAATAACATCATTGCCAAAGAACTCCCTAGAGTGGAGAAAGATGTAAAAAAGACATTTTGGGAATTAATATACAATTTGGGAAGGGAGTTATTTAAGTAAATATGTATGCTTTCAGAAAAAAAAATGGCACAAAAATGAACAGATCCCATATCTAAAACCTATTTCTGACTTAATGTAGGGTTGAGATGAACTTCTGATATCTTTAAAACAAGAATTAGGTTTTATTCTTTTATTTATTCCATCATCATTTGAGGGGAGTTGCTTTCTAGGGAGGATCATACAGGCAGGCTTCTCCATGGCTGCCCTTCTCTTAGCGGCAGGGCTCACTGGCACCTGTGCTCAGACCTGAGTATTGAGCTAATGATATAGTAAATCTATTCTTGGCAACAGCCGCTGCAGTCTGCAATGTGATTGTTGATTCTGGTCATTCAAGACAATGGCCGTCTACAATGCCAGGGATAGCTGTCACTGAGCTATATTTTTACATATAGCTCATTTTATTTTCCTCCCATCATTCTTTTCCTCTGTGGGAGGAAACATTACACAACCTTCAGTAGATTAGAATTAGCAATCTATCTGCTTTGCAAATGATATATTAAAAATAAATAGACATTTCATTTGAGCAATAAGCTAACAAGCCGTCACTGCTATAATAGTGCTCCTACCATTTATTAATTGAAAATCAATTTGGTTTGCATTTCCAAAATGCTGCAATTACCTGGACTATTACATCACACTGCCAATATTTTCTTATGTGTTATTTAGACCTTGACAATTAAATCAGAAATGCAACATATTAATCCTCAGAGCCCTCATCTCTCAGTTTTTTCCCACTTTATCTTTATGATTAATTAATTCAAAGATGGTCTGGTTAAGGGAATATTGCACAACTTTGACCAATAGATACTTACAAAATGTAAACGAGGTCCTGAGTTTTTGAGAATTTGGTGCTAAAATTTTTGAAAATGGGTATTTACAAAATATGAATGAAGTGCTGAAAATGTTGAACTTTCTGGGTAAGAGAAATTTGTGTATTTGTTGGTGTTGATTAGTACAAAATGTGGAGGTTATGTGTTAAATACTTTCAAAATTACCAAAGTTGTAACTGGAAAGTAACTTAGAGATAATTTGGTTTCAAACTCCTCAGTTTTCAGACTTGAAAACAGATGCAGAAAGATGAAATGGTCAATGAACTAGCTAGTCCAAAATTCTTTCTTCTCTTGTTGGATTTGCAATATTCTCTTGACAACAACAGAAGTTTAGTTAGAACCATATTATACTCACTAAGGAAACTTGGTTGTGGTTTCTGAGAATACAGGAATTATTCTGAGGTTGTGGAATGTCCAGGATTTTCTCTGTTTCTTCTCTTACTTTCTCCTTTGTTTAAAAAATTGTTTTTTCAATAACGTATCAGATTGGGCTATCTGTTTTTTTATACAATTGCATCACTATTTGAGGTCTTCTTTAAAAAATGTTTATTATTAATTATTAACCCCATTTAAAGGATGAAGAATTAGGAATTTTATCAATATTTTCAGTGCCAAATAGTATATAAATGGTGGAACAAAGTCTAAAATCTTCATCTTATAACTCCAGATCCCTGGTATAAGCTCCCTACATTTCTTTGGCGTTAATATTCACTTATATCTGAATAACAAGACCAAAACCAACTGCTGGGGCTTAATCAGATGAAAATCCTGTTGTCCTTGGAGCACCAGAGTTGTCTGGTTTTATTCCTAGGACATGGACTAGAAAGGCAATACATACCTAATGACGGTGAGATACAATGACTCGTGGCACTGAGCTTCTGGAGCAAATGGAATTATAGAGCTGGAATCCCAGCCATCAAGTATTTTATTACGTGGTCACAAGTGTTACTGGCTGTAAGGAACAGTGAAATCACTCTGCTTTAACCCTCTCTGGCACAAGGGTATGTGCCAAAATGCCTTTTGAAAGTAAAAGGATATTTCAACTAATAACATGCATATTCTTCCTTATTCAATATTGTGTTTATATAAATCTATTTCTGAAGGAAGAGTCTTGATGATAATTTAAGTGAATGAATTAATTAAAATTTAATATGGTAATTTTTTTTTTTTTTTACTTGAAAGGAATTTAGAAGCTATTCCAAAATTATCAAATCCATAAACTCACATTTATAGAATCTACTACGATGCATTCTGGCTATATAATAATTTCATATTTTGGAACAAGAAACATGAACTATAATTGGTATAGCACACTGACTTAAAACTTTATAAATCTCTTTCTTCCTTGGGCCTAGTTGCCAGAGAAGCACATGCCTTTAATCTTTATTAGAAACTGGAATTGGCGTTCAAAATCAACCTTCTTATAGCTCATCTCATTTCTTAAAGTGAGTTTTTTAGAAGTATCATAGGGCTAGACTTGTATAAAATAGCAGTTACTATATTTCTCATAGTTTGTGTGGGTCTTTATAGATTGCAAAATGTCACAAACTTTATTTCATGCCAATCTTACAACCAGCATCTGGGTATTTATTTTTAAATTTAATTTAACTTAGTTTTTTGGTAAAGATTTTATTTATTTATTTTTTTTAAGCAATCACTATACCCAGAATGGGGCTCAAACTCACAGCTCCGAGATCTAGTCACATGCTCCACCAAGTGAGCCAGCCAGGCGCCTCAGGGTATTAATTAATTAAGTAAGTAAGTAATTTTATTTTAGAGAGAGAGAGCCAGAGGAGAGGTAGAGGGAGGGGGAGAGAGAGAATCCTCAAGCAGACTCCCCACTGAGCAGGGAACCTAATGTGGGGCTCAATCTCAGGACCCCAAGATTATGACCTGAGCCGAAATCAAGAGCCAGCTGCTTAACTGACTGAGCCACTCAGGTGCCCCCAGAGTATTTATTTTTTATTCAAATTTGGAATTTCAAATAAATAAACAAAAAGAAAACACAGGTAAATAACAAACCTCTACCACCACCATTACAAAATGCCTAGACTCTGAATTTGAGAGAATTTCTGGCCAGCATGCCATTGGAAAGCCTAAAAAAGAACACTTGAAACCTAAGCCAAGTACTCTCTTCTCCTTTTTGAGCCAGCCTCCTGGACACCTTGGTATCTATGATAGCATATTTCTGGGGTCCCTGGGCCCAGAAAGATCGAGTTCTGTTTCTGTTTTTTATTTCTCTCTAAGCTTTGGTTTCCTCATCTGTACAATGAAGTTAAGGCTTTTAGTGCTTTAAGTGAAACAACATCTCTGTGGCACAGGGTACCAATGTGAATATAATGCGTTTTTTTTTTTTTTTTTAAAGATTTTATTTATTTATTTGACAGACACAGCGAGAGCAGGAACACAAGCAGGGGGAGTGGGAGAGGGAGAAGCAGGCTTCCCGCTGAGCAGGGAGCCCGATGTGGGACTCGATCCCAGGACTCGGGGATCATGACCTGAGCCGAAGGCAGCCGCTTAACGACTGAGCCACCCAGGCGCCCATAATGCATTTTTATTAAGTTGAAAGTTACTGCTATTGTTGATGATTACATGATTAACGTGAGGTGCAGTACAATATAATGGAGAGACACGCCCCAGAAGTTAGAGTTTCTGAAATGCTGTCCAGGAGGAACTTTACAAGCTAAGTTATGTGAATAAATTTTGCAGCTTCCTTAGAGAACAGATTTCAGGATACATAAACAAGGTTAACTATACCTCCTTTATCTTGTCTTATCTCTGGTGAAGGTAAAATCAGTTAAGGCAAATGAAAATAATTTATTGCTATTGCATATAAACGTTTATGCTAATTTATGTGTGTTTTTTTAGTTTCTCGGAACTAATTTAAAAACCTCCTGAACACTTTTTTTTTTTGAGGGGACATCAATATCCTAAGAATGAATATTTAGAAGGTGGTCTTGGCAAAAGTTTTCCAAACACCAGGTATAAGAAATGAGGGCTAGGAAAATTGCTTGCCCGTGAGTCATCCCTCCCAAAATAATTGTTTAAATCATAGAGGAAAATATTTCATCAAATTCACTGATTAGTACAACTTGATTGTAGAAAATTTTCCAGTAAGTTTAGAAGCAATAAAACCTAGATAGAAAACATAAATTGAATAGAAACAATAAAACCGCTAACATTGACCAATAATCTGTTATTACATTAAACTAAGTGCGCTTACCTTAGTCTATTTTAATGTTATTATTTTCCACTTGAGTTTATTTTACCTCTCATTATTTTTAGTCCATGAGTCTTAAGACACATGTTAGAAGATTATAGAGGTAACGAAGTTAAATAAAGCACAGATAATTTTTCTTTATTAACCTCTAAAGAATCTGTTGGCACTCAATACTCATACTATCATTTGGAAAATATTTTCTCTTTAAATATACATAAATCCAGGTCAATAGTTAATAAATTTACATCCCTATACATAAATGTTTAAAGTTTCTGTCTATACTATTTATCAGAAAGTTGTATTTCTTTAATTTAAAAAATGTGAACTATTGATGTTACATTAATATATACTTTAAGAACCCTATGAGAAAGAGTGGGAAGCTACTGTATTAAAAGCATGGTCTTCCTGGGTTATAAGTTCTTTGGAGATAGAGACTGTTCTTATTTATCATTATAATTCAAATGTCCAACATAAAACCTGTTTGTATACGTAGTGGTGGATTGAAAGTTGTCAAATTTAACTATCCTATTGAATTAATTACCACCATGTGAAATGATGTCCCCTTAGGAGTGATTCTAGGGCTTTTCAGGGGGAATTTAATGATTAATGATTAATTGATTTAATGATTTAAAATAGGCAAGTTTGCTTTTTTCCTGACAAAATTAAATTTCCCAGTTTATTATTGTGACTTTTACTCAAGACCTACTCCAAAGGAGAGTTTATCACTTAAAGACTTGGAGGCTTCCATGGCCTTGTCCTGTGTCAGTCGGTGATCGCAGGTACAGATGGTAGGAAAATTCTTAGTGTTTTTTTTTTTTTTTTTTAAGTATTCAAGAGTATTAAAGAGTTTACCAATTAGGAAAGCCAGATGTCATGCCTAAATGTCACACAGCCGGAAAGGAGGCTCACACCACACGTGCCGGATGCACTGGCCCCTGGAGCTACAGCCACCCCCTTCGGCATCACCGGTGCTGACCTAGTCGGCAGGACGTCCATCTCGCTGCCCCGCACCCTGGAAGCCTCTACAGCCACCACATTGCCCAGGCCGACTCAGTGTCTGCTTCTTCACGTTGCCCGTGTCTGAATGAAAGTCTCAAGTAGTTGAGTCTGACTGGCTGAGCCCGTGTCACATACCAGCACCCTGGGTGCAAATGGAGGTTCTGACTTCTGTTTGAATTGGGGCTACACGGGAGGCATCAGAGGAAGTTCTCCCAAATAGGAAAGTATTGAAAAAGTGCTGTGTTATAGGAAACATCACATATTTCTGCCAGAAGTCCTTACTCCCCTCTCTGCGCTCACTCTTTCCACATACCCTCGCTCTCTAGGTTTTGGTCAAAATTGTCCTTTTTTAAAAAGTTATCTTTGACAAAGGGATTTTTGTATACGCTGTATTTCATTCTCCATCAAAGGATACAATCCTACTTGTCTTACTTTTCTCACAGACCTAAAGAGAAAATAAAATAACTTGCAGACACTTTGAGAGGCAAAACACTTATTTCAATATAAGGTATTATTATTAATATAATAATATATATAATATATAACAATTAATCATATTATATTATTAATAATTATATTAATTATATTACAATATAATTAATATAATAACACCTTTGTGGACGGACTAGGGCATATGACATTGACATCACCGTAGCCTCAGGGAGATCATTCCTTAGTAGATTTATCGTGTCGTCTGCTAAAGGAGGTGAGGAAAGCTTATTATCATCCTTGTTATAAATAAACAAGAGTGTACTACTGATTCATTAAAAAAGAGTTCTTTGAAAAAAATCTAAAGAAGCTTTAACTATGAGGCTAGTGTTTATAGATATTAAAGATTTTTTTTTATTAATTAGTTTTAGAGGAGTTTAGTATAATTATTACCAGTATGAGCTCAGAATTGGCCAGACCTAAATTCTTGGGTCCTTAATTACCAGTTTTGTGACTAGGAGAGCTATTTAAGCTTCTTAAGTCCCAGTGTCACTTTTTTGAAAATTCATCCCATATGGCATTATTATAATTAAGAGAGATACTATGTATAAATTATATGCCACAGTATCTGTGATAAAAATGCAAGTTAGTATAAATATTACATTATTTTAGATGTTAGAGGAAAGGGGTTGAAATCACAGCATTTAATTTCTTCTCTCTTTCATGAAGGGGCTGTGTGTGCGTTTCCTTTGAAAGATGCTTGATATACTGAATCAGGAAGAAAATCAATTGTTGCCACTCTTGATTCTTCTTTCCGGAAGGAAGTCTTCTTTTCTGTTTATTGCAGCAATCTGGAAGACAAATCTAAAGGTGATATTTTTGCATAATATAATTTTTCAAATGGTCTTAATGTTTTTATATAAAACTCCCTACTAAGCTGAAAGTGATGCACAGCATTTGCCTTTTTCTCATAAAAATCTCATTATACATGTTAACTGTAAAGTATACTCAGTGAATAAAAATGTATTTTATTTTAGTTTTTAGCCAGGGTTAAGCACCCTACTATTGATGTATTAATCCACCAATATTTAAATATCTGTTTTGCCATAATGCAATGGACTGTACTGTTTAAATACAAGTCTCTACTTTTATAATCTTTAATAAAAACTGGTTAATTGCTGTTGAGGTCAGAATTTAGCATAGAACTATTACTGATATTAAGATTATACCCACAGTCAGACTATTTGCTAATTGTAATGTAAATGATAAATAGTTTATAATAGAAATTTCATTTTCACTAAATACACATCAATATAACTCATTTTTATAACAGTAACCTTTTTTAACTTGTTAAAATTGAATTTGTTGGGCGCCTGGGTGGCTCAGTTGGTTAAGCGACTGCCTTCGGCTCAGGTCATGATCCTGGAGTCCCGGGATCGAGTCCCGCATCGGGCTCCCTGCTCGGCAGGGAGTCTGCTTCTCCCTCTGACCCTCCCCCCTCTCATGTGCTCTCTCTCTCTCTCAAATAAATAAATAAAATCTTTAAAAAAAAAAAAAAATTAAAAAAAAATAAAATAAAATTGAATTTGTTTTTGGCCATTGATTAACATTTATTTTCAGTTAGCTTTTGTGTGATGAGAATATGATATAAGGTCTTAAGACTTTTTAAGAAAAATTAGGAGAGAGATTAGAAAATAACATGGAGACTTCTAGATGAAAATACATTTTGAGAAGAAAGAGCATGATGTCTATCATCAAAAATCAAAGTATTCTTTCTGAAAATGATTCTAATCATCGGTTGAGAAAAATTTGTAATAGAAAGGATATGCCAAAATAATATGCTTTTTAAAAATTTGCCTGTCTGAATATTAGACCTTAAACCAAGTCTACCTAAGATAATGTCTGTCCTGGGATATTGATTTAGAAACTGATAAGAAGAATACAAAGGGAAAGACCAGATAATTATCAGCTTTTGGCATTCAAAATAGGATTACATAACAGTGAACAGTCTTGCAAGCCAGGCTGTTGTAGTGAAAAAGGATTTGGAGACTTCACATCAAAGATTCCTTTTCCCTGTGATAGAGTAGTAAAGATGTACTTAGAATATTATTTGTCCATGGCCTCCTGGTCTTTATATGATAGTAAGATACAGCATGTAAGAAGAACAAAATAAAGCAGGCTATATTCTGGCCCTAAAAAAGGAACAGAGAAGAAGAGGAACATAAAGAAAAGGAAGGAGAAGAAAGAGAATCATGTGTCTTGATTTTCTGGTCCTCAGCAATTAAAGAAGTGGTTCAGAGTGGTTCTCAGCTACTATTTGGAGCTCTGTGCAAAATCTTGGCTTGTGACATATAAAAGAGAAAAGTATGGCAGATGATCAGGAAGGAGGAGGGCCTCTGTTTGAAGTCTTCCAGGCTCTCTTTATAGTCTATGTGTGGTTGCTGAGCTAAGAGCTGGGGGCCTGCCGTGGGGGCTAAATGGGTCCAAGACAGAAGATAGGGAAACAGGCTAAATTAAGTACAAATTACTATTAATAGTAATAATAATAGCCAATATTTATTGAGCACTTATTAAGTGCCAGCATGATTCTAAACACCTTAGGCTTTTCTCACTTAACTTTAACAACTCATTGAAGTATAATCTCTATATTGTAGATAATGACTCTGAAACACAGGTTAAGTGTTTTGCCCAAGGTAACACAACACAACTAGGAAGTATCTCTATAAAGATGCACTCCATTTATTCAGGTGATATATTCTTATTTTGATGGGAATCCTCAAATTTTAGATCATTGCTTTTTTTTTAGGGGTTAGGGCTAGGGCTTCACTGCATTTAGACAATTTTGGTAATTCCCTCCTCCTCTTTTACCGGTATGTTCTCAGTGACATCTTTTTTTTTTTTCTTTTCAATTTTAAGAAGGGAAAGAGTAAGACCATCTTAAGTCTCTTAATACTTGAGGATACCAAAAGAGTTCTCTGGACTTCTCCCCATCCACCATTATGACTTCAAAAGGGAGGGGTGGGTGGCTAGGATTTATGCAACACAACTATAAACTTTTCATTCTTTTCTTGACTACCACTTTTTTTTTAAATTGTTTCCAGGGTGAAATGGTGCCCCTTTCATTTTTTTGTTGATTTTTTATTTTTTTTTAGTTTAATTTAATATATTTTAGGGGGTGGGGGAGGGGCAGAGGGAGAGGGAGAGAGAGAATCTTAAGCAGACTCTACCTCCCCAGTGTCGAGTCTGATGTGGGGCCGGATCTCACAGCCCTGAGATGAAGATCTGAGCTGAAATCAAGAGGTGGATGCTTAATCGACTGCCCCTTTTATTGTTGATTTTTTAGATATTAGATATTGGAAGAAAGTTTTTCTGATAAGACTTTATACTGTCATCATTAAATGAAAGTTATGATTTTTTTTTCCAATGAAAAAGACTAAAGCTACTTTAAATGTTTATGGATATGCTTTGGTAGTTAGGGAAAAATGAAGTTACAACTTTGAAAAGAGATACTTGACTACAATAGTAATAATAAAAGAATATACATAATTCTTTTGATAGTTGTAATAAGCAGCAAGGTTTTTGGATGTTAATTACATAGCTTATCTTCACTAATACAGAAACTATATTAGTGGGGGAACGGGAACCAGAAGTGAGAGTGAAGGGTTATGTGTAAATGACTTAGTGGTTTAGAAGAAGACTAAAAAAGGAAACAAATAAGGTAGGGGGGCTAACTATCCATGCAACAGAATGGCAGCACCTTTGCCAGAACTATAACCTATGAAAATTAGAAGTCCAACATGTGCTTACTGAGTGTAAGTCTAGGAGAAAGACTGATTATTAATGAACTACATTGGTTGGTATTGGCAGCATTTGGCAAATAGGTACCAGAAAAAAAAAAGATGAGTTAAAAAAAATTGATCAGATAGGAAGTAGAAATGAGAGATACTAAAGAGCATCCAGGAACTTGGAGTTGAAGATTTTGGAAAGACAAATTCTTCTAGACATAAATAGTAACAGATGAGGTTCTAACAGACTCTGAGCGATAAAGACCCTGTTAGGACTTCTTTGAAAACTGGCTCAGCCTGTGGCAAAAAAAAAAAATGGATAAAGGATTTGTCCTTTTCATACAAGTCTATCAGCCACCAAGTAGTTGCAACAAGTTGAAAGAAGAAGGTATGGAAAAAATGCTATAGAAGTATATTTAGGGAAAGAACATTTGAGTGGTGGTTACTGATACAGGGAAATGTCTGAGAGCAGATGGATTAGAAGCCTACTAATTTTTTCAGGGATTTTTACTGGTATGGAGAAAATTAAAGCCTGATTTTAAAATGCCTGAGACTGACATTTGAGGCTTAAAACAATCCTCGATCGGGGAGAAGGCTATAAAACAGCATCTCCCCAGCAGTAGATAAGTGAAACATTCCATAGCAGATTACTGGAGAAAAATGGATGAAGTATACCACACACAGAGTGAAATCATGGCAAACTCAAGGATTGCCCTCACTGCAGAATAGAGGTTTTTACAATGTTTATACAGAGGAATTTCAGAATTACTGTGTATCGATGACTCACCTGGGACTCTTATTCTTTCCCTTTCCAGAAGGGAATGAGTGTTGTCTCTGCTTTGTCATTTTAGTTCACAGATGGATAGAACCAAAAAGCCACATCCAGACCAGATAGCCAGAGACCCCTGACTTAGAGTTGGAGATATTAACTGGACCTTTGATCACTGGGGACAGATATTTGTTAATGAGAAGCTCTGTGTTCAACAAACAAACATTTTCTTCCTGGGTATACAGCTAAACTACATTTTCCAGCTCTTTTGTAGTTAGGTTTGGACCATGTGACCGAACTCAGGCCATTAGAACCTGAATGGAATTATCACATTATCATTTTTAGGCCTTTCCCATACAAATCTCTCACATGTAATTTGCTACCTTCCACCTTCACTGACGTCAATGATTTATGACATGAGTAGACAATGCTTTTAGTGTTTCAAGTCACTGAGACTTAGGGGTTACTTATTATATTACACAGTTCCAATAATTATTAAATAAAATAATCTAAAAATTGCCTAGCTCAAGACCTAGCCCTTCATAATTCCTCAAAACTGTTACTTATTTAATATCAAATACTTTACAAATTCTAAGATTAAAGTATCAAGAATGACATTTAAAATGAATGCACATAAGGAAGATGGAAGTTAGTTATTGGGCATACCAAAAACAGAATGGTTTTTTTAATTGTTTATGGGGTGGTGCAGAGTAAAGGCAGAACGTGTTTATTTTCCCAGAAGTCACAACTTCAAGCAATGGATGAAATATCCCAAGGAGCTATGCTTTAATTTAACTAAGAAGAGACTTTACAAGGACTGTAAGGGACTTTCTTCCTTGTGGCAGCCAGCCCAATATAAACAACAACATTCTGGTATAGATATCTCTCAATGATTTATACAGTCTTTTTAAAAAATTACATAAATTCTCAGAAGTTAGTATGAGAGAATATGTCTCAATAAACATTAAGAGAGAGAGAGAAAAAATACCAGACACATGAAGTAATATTTTAAGTTTGTTTCAAAAGATAGAACTTGAAAAAGCTTTTAATGAAATTATGACTGATAAAAGAATAAATTATAAGTAGACTTTTTTAGAAAGGAATGCCATTGCTCATTATTAAAAATGTCAAAATACAAAAATCTATCCCCTCAAATTAAGACTCAGGTCTAGCAATATTTCACTATTAATGGAATTAGAATGCTCTGTCTTCAGGTGTTCTAATTACTCCAGGAAGTTGCATAATCTACTATCATCCCTGCAAATTTTTATCATAATAGAAAGTTCTTATTCAAATTTTATTCTCTTCAATTTAATTGTTTTGTCTTTGTATCCTCCTGGAATGACTAAAGAACTTTGTAATTCCAAGTTAAAAAGCACAAATTTAAGTTTTTTAAATATAAGAATCTTCAAAACTGTGATTTACTGACCACTGTCTGGCAATATTCTCTAACTATCTGATGTTCTACATCATGAGCCCCACTAACACTTACATATTGAAACACATACTTCCGCATTTATAAATAAATCTTGGTGACGTATTATTTAAGAGAACTAATCCTTTATTGACAACTGAATTTACATATTCGTGAGTTACTTTTAAAATTTCCCAGAATCACTTCACTTACACTTATGGTAACACATTTTCCTTTGAATTAAATTTACCCACAAACAAAGGAAGGGTTCCCAACTACTTATATGAACACATGAAAATATAATTTCAACTCCTAAGGGTAGAAGAGGTTACAAAAACAAGCAGGCTAACACATGGACATGTCCAAAACACAGGATGTAAATTTCCTCTAAAGTAATAGATTCCCATGACTGGTCTTAGAAATATCATAATGAAATAGTTTTTATTGTAACAGATTTGTCATGATATAATCTTTAAAATGTGGGCCACATATCTGCAAGGGTTTATACATAAAAGATTGAATGTGGTATTTGACATCATTTTCCAGTTTTAGGAAATTGTAAAGGTGGTAAAAAGACTTTAACATATTCTAAAGAGAAACATTAAAACAGAACACGGTAATAACTACCCAAGTTATAAGCATCTGAACTCCAACAGCTATTAATTTCACTAAGAAACAAGGAACAACTGAAGAAAATAAATTAAGTTGCAGCTAACTAATGCAAGTGGCAAAAGGGATAATTTGTCCTATAGACTTTTGCAGAACATCTGTGAAAACCCTCTGCAACATTAGCTAACATTATTACATTGTATTGAATATTGATTATGCTAGAGCAAAAATACTAGCTAAGAAATATGGATGTAATGTTCTGAGATGAAAATAAGGCCATACATTACTAAGCAATCTGTTTATATTGCTGATTTAATGACCTCCATCATTATTTATCCTCTTCTTCTAGAGGCAATGCATTCTCTTCTGAACCTTGAGCCTCCTTCACTATATAGTTGGATATTATCTTTGTGACTGATTGTGAAAAATAATTCCAAATGCTACTTATATGAAATAGGCTTTGAAGAACCAGAAAAAAAATTTGTCTGAAGTTTTTATGCTCTCATTTCTTGTCTATTTCCACTAGTACTGGGTGTTGGGGAATAAAACAAATTATTACAACAAAGCAGCCGGAGACAACATGGGCAACTTTAATATGTCTCTATTGTGTGCAGATTACCAAGAAGTGATTTCATTTAGACAAGATCACCTTAATTAAAGACACATTATGACTCTAAGTTTATGCAGGGAATTAACTTATTTTTTGACTGATATCATTTTATATTTGTATAACCAAAAAAATTAACTATAAAACTATGAGGAATATAAAAGTATTCAGTAAGTGACTGATTAAATGATTAGCAAACAAAAATTGACAGATTTTCTAAAGACAAAAATCTTAGGGAAAATATAATGGGAAAAACCTTTATTTATAACAGCAGAAAACAGTTCAAATGGTCAGAAATAAATTTATAAAGAAAGATAAGAGTGTAGTTTATAAAAAAGATTGAGTGGGCGGTGACAATGTTATTTAAATCAGGGAAGAAAGTTGTATCGCTCGATAAATATTACAATGACTGGCTAGAACATTTCAAGGTGGGGCAAGTATCCGACCACATTTTTTTAAACACCAAAATAAATTAACAGATAGATCAAAGACTAATGTTAAATATAAAAAAACCACAGAACTAGATGAAAATAATAGGTGAATTTTGTTTTAATGAAGGTGAAGCAGTAAAGATCATTTTAAGTAGGCTAAAAAAAAAAGCCATAAAATAAAGATTGTTAAATTTGATTACTATCTAAGCATTTTTCCAAGATGAAAAACATAGCAAACAAGGCCCAAAGACAAAAATCAAACACGAAAAATGTGTTCACAAAATATATTACAAGGCTCAATCTCTTTATTTTGTAAGGAATTCTTACATTCAGCAAGAAAGGAACTTATAGCTCAACATAAAAATGGACAAAGGGCATACAGAAGCAGTTTGCAGCTTTTAATTTATTATTTACCTATTTTTTTCAATAAGTGATATAGTCACAGGAATTAAAATCCAAATGATACACAGTGATGAACATTGAAAAGTCATTCCTATTTTTGTGCCCATGTCCACACCATACCCCCAACCTCTTCGAGGAAACGACTTTTATTAGTCTTTCAAATGTATCTGTTAGCGTTTATTCATGCAGACATAAGAAAATGCAAATATGTAGGTTTATTTCCCCTCATTTTACACAAAACACACCATATAACATCCATTTTTCTGCACCACACTTTCTTTTTTTGATATAAACATATAATGTGGAGATTTTCCTTTTTTTTACATAGAAATCATTCTCATTCTTTAGGGAGCTTGCATATTCCACTACATGGATATACTGTAGTTTACTTAACAACTCCCATAAAGATCGGCCTTTGGCTTGTTTTCAATATTTTGCTATTATGAATAGGAGTGCTATGAAGAATGATGTACATAGGTCATTTTCTACGTTTATTGGTATATCTATAAGATATATTTCCCAAAGTGGAATTCCTGCATCCAAGAGTAAATGTAATCGCAATTTTGAAAGATACTGTCAAGTTCCCCTTTATTAGAGTTTGAACTATTTCACACTCCTGCCAGCAAGGCATGAGTATACCTCTCTTCTCAAAGCTCTGCAAATAGAGTGTCAAACGTTTAACTTGTTAACCATGTGTGTGTGTATATATATATATATATATATATATATATATATATATATATCTTAGTGTAATTCTTAATATGAATGAGAATGAATATCTTTTCTGATGTTTCAGTATCATTTTTCTTGTTTGTGTGTGTATGCATATGAATACATTTTGTATTTGTTTTGTTTGTTTTGCTTTTGTTTTTTCCTTGGACTTGCAGATAATTCGATTTCTATATAGTTAAAGGATTAAACTTTTCTTCTATGGCTCCTGGAAATTTTTTTTAATAGCTCCCGAGGCTGGGTGCCTGGGTGGCTCAGTGGGTTAAATGTCTGCCTTCAGCTGAGGTCATGATCCCAGGGTCCTGGGATCCAGTCCTGCGTTGGGCTCTCTGCTCAGCAGGGAGTCGGCTTCTCCCTCTGCCTCTGTTCCCCTCCGCCACTCATGCTCGCTCTCTCTTTCAAATAAATAAATAAATAAATAAAATCTTTTAAAAAATTAATGATAGTTCCTGAGGCATAGGTAGAAAGGACCTGCCAAAACCAAAACCATAATATAATTCCAACCTGTTCTCTTCAACTACTTTAAGGTTTTATTTTTTTAAACATTTAAGTTATTGACAATTTTGTGGTTTATACCTGTGGTTGGGTATGAGATATCAATCTAATTTTAATCTGCTTCTAAATGGCTACCACTTTATCTAACACAATTGAGTATTTCACAATTATGAGGTTTCATAATTACCACTGCTGACTTGTGGTACAAAGGGTTTTCAATTATAAATCAATGCACAATCTTGATTATACTTTTAGAAAGTATGTTCAGGGCGCCTGGGTGGCTCAGTCATTAAGCGTCTGCCTTCGGCTCAGGTCATGATCCCAGGGTCCTGGGATCGAGTCCCACATCGGGCTCCCTGTTCGGCGGGAAGCCTGCTTCTCCCTCTCCCACTCCCCCTGCTTGTGTTCCTGCTCTCGCTATCTCTCTCTCTGTCAAATAAATAAATAAAATCTTTAAAAAAAAAAAAGTATGTTCAAACAAAAACAACATATTTTTATATAAAAAATTTGGTAATAGATGATATTGCTAATTGTGAGGGACAGTAAGTACTCTCATACATAGCTGATGGAGGGTAAAGTATGCAACCTTGTTGGATAGCAACTGGTATTGTCTATCAAACAATTTATATGCACATAATTTTGATACAACAATTCTAATTGTAACATCAATATAATCACACATATACATGCAAAACAACATGTTGTACCATACACAAGAGATTCATTAACTCTATTCAGGTACATTCACTCAGTGCTATGTCAGTAGCTGTTGGAACATGAATGAAGTGGTTCTATACGTATCAGTATAAAATTATTTCTAAGAAATATTAAATGATGGATAACTATTCAGAATACTATGTAGTATAGTGTTGAAATTTATGTAAACAAAAATATATGTTTATAAATATGTGCTTTTAAATATATAAAGCATATTATATTATGAACATAAATATGATTAGCCCTGTGTCTATTTACACATTCACTCATATATATACATATCTATATTGTATATATTGCCATAAATATGAAGACTATGAAAGACAACAAATACACTAAGTCTGATGCTTGCTTCTTAGGGTTGCACACTTAGGCCCTGCATAGGAAAGAGGTGTGCCTTTTTTCAAATAAAATTTTATTTAAAAATAGTTTTAAATTTACTGAAGAATTACAAAGACTGTACAGAGAACTCCCATATATCTCACAATCTGTTTCTTCTATTAACATCTTGCAGTAGTATGGTATAATTTTCAAGATTAATGAACCAACATTGATACATTATTACTAACTAAAGTCCGTAATTTCAAATTCCTTTTGTTCTTCTCTAATGTTCTTTTTTGTTGTAGTTCCAAGATTCCATCCAGGATAACACAGTGCATTTGTCTGTCATGCATGTTAGGCTCTTGTTGACTGTGGCGATTTGTGACTTCCCTCAGCCTTAACAGTTTTGAAGAATGCTGGTCTGTTGTATTGTAGGATACCCATCTATTTGAGGTTGTCTCGTGGTTTTCTTATGATTAGACCAGGATTTGGGATTTTTCAGAGGGACACCACAGATGTATATTTCCACTGCTATCACATCACGTCACCATAGGCATACATACTATCAACATGACTATCACTGTTGATATTAACCTTGATCACTTGGCAGAGGCAGTGTTTGTCATGTTTCTTTCCTATAAATTTATTCCCCACACCCCCATACTGAGGCCTTTGGAAATAAGTCACTATGTCAGTCTACATTTAAGAAATACAGCGTTATGCTCCACTTCCTTGGGATCAGAGTGTTTACATAAATCAGTTGGAATGCTGTTGCACATATTCATTTATTTTTATCTGTATAGACTCATAGATATTTACTTTGAAATTTGGGTTATAATTTAATACTAATTTTTTTTTATTGCTCAAATTGTTTCAGTTCTGACCTTTGACGACTCTTTTAGTCAGCTCCTGTGCCACATTAATGTACCTCAGACAAAAAAAAAAAAAACACTTGCTCTTGCTTCCTTTCTGGCTGTACAAGGTGCTGTAGGCTAATCTTCTGTTTTTTTTTTCTACTCCAGTCCTAGAATCAGTTATTTCTCCAAGGATTCCTTAATCTTTTTATTGGAGAATGGTATTAAAAATCAGTATCAGAGTTAAGTGCTCCTTATCACTGGGATGGTTCTCTGTCTAGAACCTCTTAGTAGACAGGACAAAGAAATATATATGTAGATACTAATCTGTGTACATACATGTACTTATAAATATTCCCATCTGAATCTATGTTGACCAAACATGAATTCTCACAGACGTCTCCAACTTTAATTCATTATAACATGGATCATTTTAGTTTCCTCCCCTTGCTTATCTGCAACTTCCCACTTCAACAGTGAGAAATCTTGTTACCATCATCCACCATCCATTTCCTTATTTATTCAATTTGAATATGCATGTATAGCTGTATCAGTATAATTAACCTGTATCCTCATGGCAAACAATTTTATCAACTAGAGTTTAGTCTTATGCACAGTTCTTTTTGCCTTTAATCTTACAGACTTCACTCATTTCCACAACTGAACACCTTCCCCTCCTCTCACCCTTTTAGTATTATGTTGGCTGCCCTGTGACTTTTGCAGTTCCATATAAAATCTAGAGTTATCTTGTCAATCTCCATAAAATAACTTACTGGAACTTTAATAAGAAACATACTTTTTTTTAAAGATTTTATTTTGGGGGTACCTGAGTGGGTCAGTTGGTTAAGTGTTTGACTCTTGGTTTTACTCAGGTCGTGATCTCAGGGTCATGAAATTGAACCCTGTGTCAGGCTCCACACTCAGCCTGGAGTCTGTTTGATTCTCCCTCTCTCTCTGCCCCTCCCCCTCCCCTGCTCGCTTGCTCTCTCTCTCTTAAAAAAATAAAAAAATAAAAAAAAGATTTTATTTTTAAGCAATCTCTACACCCAACGTGAGGCTTGAACTTACAACCCCGAGATTAAGAGTCACATGCTCAACTGATTGAGCCAGCTAGGTGCCCCAACATATGCCTAATTATATGTAATTTTGCAATTTTCTATTTTACTATTTCACCCTGAGCATATATTCTCCTAAATCAATTAACAAAAACAACAAAAACCTAGTTCAAGGAGCTCATGCCTTCATACCATTCTCAATTTTACAGTTTGATTGTGTGGTATTTAATTAGATAAAAGTTCCCATCTCAACTTAAAAGAAACCCCTTATATATAAGACCAAAAGAAAAAAAAAAAACATCAAATAATAATGATGAAATAGCCAAAATTTAATTGAAAATCTAAATTCGTATTTACTCATTTGTATATTGTGTTCTTGTCATAGGATAAGCAGTAGAGAAGAATAAAATTCATGATCCATAACCTATATAACCTAGTAGTCTAGAGAAGGAATTATGAAGACAAGGTACATACATGGCAACCTGAACTCCACAAGCACAGGAATCTCAGCAAACTTTCCATCCCTTAATTCTCAGGATCTACTTGTTCCTGGAACATAGGTTTCCTGGAATATAGTATCAAAAGTTTCAGGTTTTCTCTTAAAGATACCTTCCTTCTAACAAGGCACAGCTGTGTATATCCTATTTTCTATTACTTTAAGAGGATAGAATTTCAACATGATTTTTTTAATATATGTAGTCACTTCATACGCTTTAATAATTATTTTTCAAACCAAGTAGGTCAAAACATACTAATTTTTATCTCATAGGATGGCATAAACAATGCAGAAAACTGATAAGGTTATTAACTGCAAAAAGGGAGATGATTTCTGATATGTGGGGTGCTAGAAAATTCATGATTTGAACATCAGAGAAGAGGTTGTAGGTGTATAAAATACAGTAAACTATAGAAAACTCAGTAACACACGTGAAGAGAAAAGTGACTTTAATAGTGATATGTGGACAATTATTACTTTTTTAGTTTCACATCCAAATATCATTCTGAATTTAAGGGCATCCGTCATTGTTTAAGGTGTGGTCAGAGGCAGAAATTCTTGTTGTTGGAAGCCCAAGACACTGAATATTTTCTCTTAGATAACTCCTGCAAGATAGGACACAGTCAATATAATGCAAGTTTCTGTGCTTCTATTTAGAGCTTTGAATCTTAAGACAAGAAGCCAAATACAGAAGGCCATTTGAAACCTTATCCATGGAGCTGTGGTGACAGCCCAATGTTGGAAACAGTAGATATGGTGGAGTGTCTGATATTGGTGTTATCAAAATGATGTGAAATAAAATATTCTTGGGCATAACTTTGGATAAGGTCTCTGCTGACTAACCTCCTTGTTCCCTACCCATTGTGCGAGCCTGGGTCTCTAGCCTTCCTTTCAAGTTTGTGAACCTTGAAATACAATTTCAACCCCTTATTTTCTGCTTCAGTTGCTCAGTTGATGACTGTTGCTTGCAACCAAGACACCTTACTGAAACAAAACACAACATACAAATACTGCAAAGGGAGGACAAGGAAATCACTTAAAAAATATTTCTGAGGATATATAACAGTGCTTACCAGAAAATCTATTGATAAATAGACATCTACCAAAAAAATATCAAAGCACTCAGTTCATTGCTCCACCATCTGAAGTCTATCTTGTTAAATGGTATCTGTATTTGGAATATGAGATTAGAGAAAAAGTGAAGTATGACAATAAGATTGGCTTTAGGGAGAAGAGAGAACATGGGGCTGCCATAAAGGAAGTGAGATAATTGACAGAAAAGATACTTTACAGAAATATCAATATAGAATTTCAGTAGTGAGAATGGAGAATTATACAGAGCTTATACTGCTTTTGGAAAAGTTTCAAAATGCAGTTAAAGGAGAAGCAGAAAAAAATTAGTCTGTTGTTTTTTTGAAATTAAAGTTCTAAGGAAACGGGAATCCTTATGTGCTTGAAAACAGATACAGCTTAATGAGCTATAATAGAAAGAAGGCAATTTTTTCTTTAAATTAGTCTTTCTTAATTGTGTGTTTGTGTGGAGTCTCTACCCCTGTCTATTTTGTTTCTGTCTCCTTCTCTGTCCTTATTAGTGCCCTTCCTTCACCTGATTGTCTTTTTCCTCCACACCTTTTTTCCAGTAATTAAATCTCTCCATTTTCAGTCCTTGTCTGATCCACAGGTTCCTGTGCTCACCGTTTCTCAGTTCTTGTCCCCATCACCTAGTTTCAGTGGGCATGTCCTGTTCCTATGAAAAAACCCAGCATGTCGCTCTAAAACAGCTCTGCTGGACTCATTGCTCCTGCAGGGAGCAAAATCAGTGCATCTGGACACTGCTTAGTTCTTCTGCAGATCAGACGTTAATACAGTTAAGACACAGCTTGCTGTCCAAAGAAGCTTTTACACTGCTGTGTGTTTCCACTGAATAAATACTCAAGAAAATAAAAGTGAGCACACATATCAACTCACATGTGTACACTCTATTTGAAATGTTCTCCTTTTCTCCCTTCCACATTCTGTTGTTAATGTGACCAATAGTCTTCAACATATGGTCCTCCAATAAAGTCTTTATTTCTCTACGAAGGTCTGTGAGGCTTTTTCCAGCAGAGTTGGGAATGACATTTAAAAACAAAGCATATAATAAATCCATTACTTCTGGAATCTACGAGGTATGAGGAATTGATTCGGCAATTATTCCATGTAAAAAAACAAGTAGCCAATGACAATTAGTCCTTTTACACCCACCAGCATGTAAAAATTATGTCCAAAGAATTTAAGTGTAGATGTAGAAGGAAGGGAAGGATAAAATGGTATAAAATTTGATTTTATATGATTTATTACGTTTTTTGAATTTTTAAAAAAATATCCTATGGAGTGTCTTTTAAATTTTTTTGCTCTTTTTGCTTGGATTGGTTTTCTTCTATTTTATGGGTGGGGGATGTTCTCTAAAGCTTTATTTTAATAGCAACATAAATAATTTCTTCATTTGTGATTTATCATTTTCATTTGCTAGGTGAAATATTTTGATGAGCTGAAACTTTTAATTTTAATATAGTCATATGTATTCATCTTGTCCTTAGTGGTTTGCAAATTTCATTTCTTGCTTAAGAAATGGTTCCATATGCAAGGATAGTTTCATGTATTTTCTTCTAAATGTTTTACAATTTTTTTTAACATTTATGAATCCAATCCATATGGAATGGATTTCTGTCTGCTGTGTGTGTAGGTGTCCCTGTTCATTTTTTTCACATAAAAGTTATATCTTACCATCATTAAAAAGTCTCTTATTTTTCTATTGATCTGTAATATTAGCTAAGTAAATAAATAAATAAATTTGGCTTATCAGTATAGTTTATTTCTAGGTTCCATGTTATCTTCCTTTGATCTGTTTTTCTATACTTGTACTCATAATACCTTTTCTCACTCAATTGCGTTTTATAATAATTTTTGATGTTTGGTGAAGCAAATTGTACCACTTTTTTCTTGTTCAAGATGGGCTTGGCAATTATTGGACTGTATTCTTTCATGTTAATTATAGAAAAAAATTTATCAAGTTCCATAAAATATAAAAACTACCTAGGGTCAGATAGTAAGTAGTTTAGTCATTGCAGGTCTTTAACTACTCAACTCAGTTATTGTAGTGTGAAAGCAGTCACAGACAACACAGAAGCAAATGGATGTGTCTGTGTTCCAAAAAGAAAAAAGAAAGAAGAAAGAAAGAAAGAAAAGAAAGAAAGAAAGAAAGAAAGAAAGCAAGCTTTATTTGCAAAAGCTGGTAGAAGACTGGATTTGGCCTGAGGGCTATAGTTTGCTGACCCTGCCTGTTCTAAGGCAATACCTCAGAGGCTTGGATCCTTAAATAATATATTACTTAGTGTTGCCTTTTTTCATATCCACTTTATATCAACGTAATCTTAATATACTTATTCTTCTGAGATTTATATCTCTCAATATTGTTTTTCTAGATTCATCATATTAATGCGTATACCTATAGTCAATTCAATCTCTTTGATGTAATATTTCATTTAAAAGCTGTTACATTTTTCTAATGGGTGAGCACCATTTTATCTGTATGAATTCTACAAATATTGGCTACTCAGTAAGTTTTCGTTTCCATTTCTGTCTACCCAACTGGCCTTCAAAATGTGAAAAACTGATCCAAACTTGATTCACTGCCAATATTCCAAAGACATGAAACATGGTCTCAGATTATTATTTTCTATCACATTAACAGGGCTTTATGACATATAAAAAATGCTAGAATCTTGGGCAAATTTAGAGATCAAGGTAAATATTAGGTTACTCTATTTTGGTCCTCATTTCCTTAAGTGAAAATGTAGAACTCCTTGGGTGTAACTAGGGTATTTGTCCTACACTTGGAGGTATCTGGAGATTTCACTCTCCATGTGGTCTTCAATATATCAAATGGAGCACAAAATTTACTTTTGTAAGTGTTGACTCAACTCACAAGTTTTAGGGATCCTGGTGTCCTGGCTGGGATTTTTTTTGGGTAAAATAGAGACATATGGATGACATTTTCAATGATCAGATGCCTTTTATGCCTTTTATGAAGAAACGTATGGGAGGAATTATACACTGGAAATCTGGGGTGCAGAAACTGGCCCTTTCACCTTGTTGAAAGTACCAGGTGTTGCTTTGGAAGACACACTCAGAAGAAAGGATGTTTACCCTTTGTGTCAGTGGAAAAAGGCCACCAAATCCTTTTTATCCCCTTGTACAGAATGAGTATCCCCTTGCAACTGAATGAGTCCCTGGGAAGATTGCCAAATTAAAGGCTGAGTCACCACAGTAAAAGGTAGTCATTAGTATCAAGTCTTACTCTATCCCCTTGAAACATGATTCAGATTATGGTTGACCACCTCCTCTTAGCTTTGATTAAGAGTTTAACACCATCCCCTACAAGTTCTGCTTTATGCACTTGCTTGGACTTCCTTATTAGAAATTTCCATTAGTCTTATTTGTTTTCAGATTAATCTTGGTAAAAATTGTCACAACCTTTTCCATTTTTTTACCCATTTGACCAGTATCCCAGTATAAATTTCTCCTATTTATTTTTTTAGGTGGAATATGTACCACAGTGAGCAAAAGTAACAGCTAAGAGTAAAAGTTATAAAGTTCTATCTGGAGCCATACAGTTAATTGTGTGTTGGCAGCATTCAGTGTAACTTCATATGGAATCCTTCTGTATTTGTCTATATGAGGTACAAAGTAATCTTCTAATTTCCGTTTACTTAACTTAATTTCAGCTTATTTAATTTCACCTCCATTCAACCTAAGACTTGAATGGTGCTAGTTACAAATTGTCTTTATACGAAGATGACATACACATCATATAATTGGTTCATTGATCCACTCCAAGTTTTAGTGAACATATTTGTTTAACTATCATGGAACATTCTCTTGTGACAGACAAGCCTAAATTAGGATTAGGGGACACCTTCTTTGAAATTTCTTCTTGAATTTTGTTTGCCTTCCTTCACCACCTTTCCCTGAACCCTGTGCTTTTCACCAGCACTCTACTTTCTGCCTTGTTTATTATACTAATATATTCTAGTTGTAGTGTATAGAATTTTGATTGGGAATTGCTTACTTGTACATCTTTACTTTTCAATAAACTCTACTTTCCTCCTTTACTGATAATACATTTCTTATTTAACAGTGCCAACAAGTAGAAGTTACTTGACTTCTCATCTTGATGAAGTTGAAAAGCATTTTCAATTGCCAAGTAAAAGCAGAATTCCTATCTACACTAAACTGAAGCTTGAGGTTTTTTTCTGTTACTTGACCCTCTGTAGTTGTATGTGAGATCAAGCCTTTTCAATTTACTTAGAATGGCTGATGAGGTTAAATAGTGAGCATCCTTGGGCATCCCCAGGGGATTTGTGTCATCCAATGCATGATTCATCTGCTGAAAAGTCACTAAATGAATTGAGTCTGGAAATGATCTGCTGCCACATTGGACACACTTCTTTTTTAGATAACAACAAAATATACTTTGGGGGATCCTGTATCATGTTATGTTAAAAAAAAAAGGCTTCTAGAAAAAAATTGCTCCTTATACATTAAGGAATCTTTAAAATATTAACTTCATTAGTTTCTTAAATCAACTATAGTCCATGTTTTTGAATTTTCAAAATTTAATTCAATGTTTGGGATCAATGATCAATGTTTTCCTTGATTTAAAACTGTTGCTTAGGTAAGCGAGGATAAGATGAACAAACACAAATTAAGCATGAGCCTTAAATTAATACTTTTGGAATCCTGAGTTCCAGAAAAGAAGAGTGTGTGAAAGCCATCCTTTTACACCTGAGAATAACTAAACGTAGAAAAGATGGCCAATGTATTCAGACTTCCGAGGTTGGATGGAAAGGGATTTTGCTCATCCTTCCCCCACTCCAATCCACTTTCCACACTTCTCCACCCTGCCTCTATTCACCGGAAGGCTTGCACCTAAGGGTCACTTCACCTGGGTTCCCTTGCTTTCTCTTTCCCTCTGGTGTCCGCTGACAGGAGGCGCTGGCATGGATCCCAGGGAAAGAGAAAAGACTATTGTTTTTCCTGTTCCCCTTCTGCTTTAGGCTAAATTGTCCAGGGATAAGTGGATCTCTCTATAATTACTGGAGCTAGAAGAATGAGGGAACAAGATTAAATGCTGAATGGAGAAGGGATGGACAGAGGAAGGAAGAGAAACTTTTAGTGGTGGCGTGGCCAAAGAGTAGCTTTGGGGCAAAACAAAATATTTAATTAGGCCTGGCTGCTAGCCTTTATGACACTCTTGTATGAATTACTAAAGAGTCCCCTTTCAAGAAGATTTTCAAGAGAGCAAGTCTCTCAGAAGATAATGGTATAAAAAGCTTCTTTTCCTGGTCTTGACTGATGCAGTCTCTCACCAGGACTTGTTTAGATGAGTGGAACATGACCTAGATTTTGATTCCCTTTTAGCACCTCAATGAGAAGCCTTTGTGTAGGGCACTTTCTACACAACCACACCATGCTGCTCTGTGTCTAGTGGGGTTTTTACTAAATTGATTGCTGTATGGCATGACATTTGTACACTCTCCTCGATTTCCCCTATGAAGTATTTCATAAACACTATATTGTTCAAAAATATGTGAGTATCTGTGCGTCTGTTTTTCTCCTTTAGGAGCTCAAAGAGGAGAATGAGGTGACAGCTGACATCTGGGTTAAATGACATATAGTTACATAAGGAAGTATATGAATAGCTAGATATCAGAATGTGAAACACAAATTCTCTTATTGATGAATATGAACTAAAGCCTCAAAGTTCTGGAAAATCCCTAACACTGTAGACAGAGTTGCTAGACACATTCTCACAGGACTCATGCAGGTTGGATCTGATACCAGCTCTGATCTTAAAACCTGTGACCAAGGAGATGGTGTCAACTTGTATAAACAAGGCCACCTAGGCTTACGTCTTTAGAAGGAGCTGGAGTTCAGATGAGATTCCTGCTTTAGAAGGAACTACAAGGGGGCGCCTGGGTGGCTCAGTCGTTAGGCATCTGCCTTCGGCTCAGGTCATGATCCCAGGGTCCTGGGATCGAGCCCCGCGTGGGGCTCCCTGCTCAGTGGGAAGCCTGCTTCTCCCTCTCCCACTCCCCCTGCTTGTGTTCCCTCTCTCGCTGTGTCTCTCTCTGTCAAATAAATAAATAAAATTAAAAAAAAAGAGTCATAGAAGGAACTATAAGCAGAAAGGCGGTCATGACCACCTCTACTCCGTGATCAAGGAAAAATCCTTAATCTCCTTAGAGCCTCCCTTCCTTTCTTGCTCTCTAACTTGATTCATGCTTGTATGAGTTCTTCAAATTACATAATCTCAAAGTCTCACAACCTCAATGCCTTAGAAATGCCTTTAATTTTTTACAAACGTATATGGAATCTTTTACAGGGCACATTTGCCACCCCCACTCTTTTTTTGATAATACCCAAGTTCAAATTTCTTTCCTTCTCACATTCCATACTGCAATATCTTGACTAAACCTAATCTAATGTCCATGTTTCTGCTCTATTTTTCTATCTTCTAATCTAAGCTAAAATACAGTCATTCATAAAAATGGGACAAGTCCAAGGACCATGTCAAACCCACCTAGTTTGATGTTAAGATGCTAGGGGTTTCATACAAGCCTCTAGGTGAGTCTGATTCAACAGCACACATACTGGTGATCATACACCACTGCTGTACTGTGTCCCATACATCACTCTCAGACAAGTCATCCTAAATCCCAGATTCTGGGCTAAACAGCATTTAGTGCTTATCTTCCTGTCAGCTAATGAAGTCCTGAGTTTTAAAGCACTCCATAATCTGGTTCCAGCTCATAGATAAGGAAATCATCTTGCACCTGTGCTTCCCTCAAACAAAAGACTTGCCATCACTCAAATAATCTCCAGGGAATTCCCATTTATTTCTTTTTATACTCCCTTCTTTTATTTCTTATCTAAGAAATACAAATACCATTCATTCAAAATGTAGTGCGAGGGGTCATTTTCTGTACTACTTACTACTTCTCTCCAGCAAGTCCTAACAAAAGGTAAATCCATGCTTGATATAGTTTAACACTTACTTTGTAGAATGTGGTATAGGTAAAAAAAAAAAAAATTAATAAGAAACTAAAAGCTGCATTTTAATACTGGGTTGCTACCAAATGCTGAACAAGTAATTTAATTTTTTTTTATTTTATTATGTTATGTTAATCACCATACATTACATCATTAGTTTTTGATGCAGTGCTCCATTCAATACGTGCCCTCCTTAATACCCACCACCAGGCTAACCCATCCCCCCACCTCCCCTCCCCTTCAGAACCCTCAGTTTGTTTCTCAGAGTCCATGGTCTCTCATGGTTCGTCTCCCCCTCCAATCTCCCCCCCTTCATTCTTCCCTTCCTACTATCTTCTTCTTTTTTTTTTTAACATATAATGTATTACTTGTTTCAGAAGTTCAGGTCTGTGATTTATTTAATTTAATTTCTTAGTTTTTTCCCTCTACTCTGTAAGTAGAGAAGTAACATGTACTGTCTACCTCACAGAATGATTAGGAAGATTGGATTAGATGTCTTTTTTTACGCCAAGAATCCAAATGCCTGGGTTCTAATTCCAGCTCTATCACCTCCAAGGTCTGACCTTGGGAAAACTACTTAACTTTCCTGAGATTCAGTTTTTTCATCTGTAAAATGTGGATCATGATAACTCCTTTGTTAAAGGATTATGTTGAAAAGTACATGAGATGACACATGGAAAGCACATAGAACAGTGTCTATCACATTAAATGCTTAATAAATGACATTTATTATTATAATGATATATATTATGCATATTATTGTAATAAGGGTTTGATGATTTTTTTCAATCCTCTTTGATGTTTGGCATAGTAAATACAGACTGAACAAATATTTTTTAAAAGAAAAAGTGTTTAACATATGGGTGAATGATAGGATAATTCATTTAGTAGTGACGTGTGGCTGAGTAAGTAATAGATTTGGCCTAACCTGGAGGCAAGGGTGATTATTAGTTACTGTGGAAAAATAAGATTGAAAAGACAGAGCAAGTCCAGATATGAAGAATTATGGAAACTACACATCATTCGAATTTGATACAGTAGACAAGTGGAAATCATCATGGCTGGTTGAACAGGGAAGCAAAGCATAAAGAAATGACTCAACAAGTATATTTTTGCAGGAAGATATTTTATGGCTTGGAAACAGAAAGGCATGCATACAGGCAACAAACTTTCATAGTTAATATTGCCTATTTGTATATATACCTCACAAAATAATTAATAGATTTCATTATCAGAATAGTTATGTATAATTATAATAAAGCTAATTCTTTCTATCTTACACTGTCTTGGTGAGTTGTGTATATAAAAGAAGTATAAATTCTATGTTAAGGATTTATATATTGTATACGCTTTAATATAGTCTTTTCTTGCTGGATCATCATTAAATTTATTGTGTGATACGTTAAAAATCTTTCATAGTACATTTGGATAATTAGAAAATATGAATCAGTAGGTTATTACTTTTGAGTATAACAATAAAAAGAATTGCTTCATAACAAATTATTCAGAATACTACTTGATGGCATTATAAGAAAATGTGAGGAGCATAAGGATTTATTCACCTATAGTGGAACACAATGAACCAAAACTTATTTATGCTGAAAATAAAATTCATGATTTTCAAAAAGTTTACAATACATATTTAAGTTATTTGAGCTCATTAATTATCCTTTATTCTAATAACACATACGTAATGAGCTGAGTGGTCCCATCATTCCCATATGAAATCACAGATCAACAAAAGAATTGGGCACCTTTAACAGGGACAAAGTGGCAAGTGGCTTTCCACAAAGCAGTTCTTACAGATTCTGACATATGTCTTAAAGGAAGTCTTTTCAGGGCATTAAATATTGATATAGCCAAACATTTTAACCTACAAATATTATTTCACTGATGCTTTTAAATGAAAATTACATATCCAGAAGTAATTGATAATTGTATCAAACACGATCACTAATTCTTTCAAATTTTAATATTCCTAACAATCTTAACATCTGAGATTCCAAGAAGTCTTTTAAATAAATGTGTTTCATAGACATAGTTAATATAATTTTCACAGTTATTTAGTTCTCTGCTTAGAGTTGTGGCTGTAAGTTTGTATCTTTGTTTCTCCCCATTTTCTTCTGTCTGTCTCTGTGTCTCTGTCTCTCTCTCTTTCTCTCTCTCACACACACACATATACACACACTACATAAACACAAAGACTCATACATTATTTGAATAATTATACCACAGCTTTTAAATATTATTTTTAAATTTTAAATTTAAAATGGTTTAGGTTAAAATTTCTTTCTTGGTTAGGGAATGCACCTACTGCTATCCATTTAAGATGATGCTGTGTTCAGAGATCAGATGAATAAAAAATTGATAAAAATTGCCAATCATAGCAAGTCCTCTGTCCTTGACTATATCTTTAACCTCATCTGATTTCTCTGACATTTAGCTCATCAGATAATTTTATTTAAGATCTGTGTATCTAGTCAAATTTCCTACTCTGTATATGTGCCTTAACCACCTATTGAATAGAAAAGAATTGGAAAAACGGCAGTAAAACATTAAGTATTAACAATGGCTTAACCAAGTCTCCACTCTCACCTTTGGCTTATGCTTTTGTACAGGACTCCCCAGAGACTGGTATACACTAATCCAGCAGGTCCTCTTATATTGGGGTGCAATGACCATTAGAGAATACATGGATGAGTCTAGACCCCCTAAAACTGTATGTAAAATTTTGTCTTTATGCTTACATTTTTATTTTCAGGAACAACCTTCCTCAAACCAAAAAACTATCTGTGATCCAAAATAAAGTGAAGAATCACAGTTTGGCAGGGAGAGTAGAAAACTGAGGAACACAGCTCTCTGTAGACCCAAATTTCTTTAAAAATGCCTGTTCCTTTTGTCCTTAGAGCTCATGAACTTTTTTCCTTCTGTTCCAAATTATCTCTGTTTATTTAACATAATAAATGTTTTTAATTACAGCATAAAAACTCTTGGGTGAACCTCTGGTATTTATCTAAATTAAGCCAAACAATTTCTATTTCCTTCTGAGGCCTTCTAATGAATGGCTAGATGTTGGACTCTCTCTGGCCCCTTTAGCGCCCTGCTGACCTGTGGGAGATCACTGAATTTTTCATTGTGCTCTTAGGCTCTTCAATATATGGAATGAGGTTTGCACCATATCAATTCAGAGTTTCTGACTTTCTTAATGTCTATTTTTTGTGAACACATTACTTGCTATTATTTCTCTATTCCAACTCCCAGTTAAGGTGGTTAAGAAAATAGCCACCTAATGCACTTATAGAGATAATTAGAAAATAATTATTTAGAAATCTGGAGTCATTTTCTCTTTCAAATTCACTCCTTGGAAGAATACCTAACAAATTATACATATGTCATGGGAAGAATAGTAATTGGTATGTCATTCAGTTCACTTCCAAAATATTTTAAGACAACTTCTTCTATCAGACAAGGCCCACAAATGTGGAAATACAAAGCTCAACAAGACACAGTTTATGATTTGAAGAAACAGGCTGTCTAGAAAGAGAAACTGACATGAAATGAAATAATGATCAGGCTGTGTCATAACTAATGGCCCATTCTTAGTTTTTCCTGATTCTTACTTTTTACTCAGTGGTAGTTTTTCTTTTGTCTATTCGAGATACTCTTTTTAGGGAGGAGTTTTTCTCCTCTTTATTTATGGTGGAAGGACCCCAGGAAAAAAATTGCAACAGGTGATCTTTTCTTTCTGCTCATAACTTACTGGACAAGAGTTGGCCAATTACTCAAGCTGAGCCAAGTAGATTTTCTCTTACAAGTCGTTAGAACTGTAAGATTCAGAAGTGGCTGTGAGTGCTATGTATAACCAACCTAGGACATGTAAACTTGGAAGTAGTAGCTCATATTCTTTTGACCCAAGAACTAGAGAAAGCCAGACTCAGAAATAGACTAGAATATGTTCAGTAAAATTCTGCACCAGATCACCAGCTTTTCCATCATGTACCTACCTCTGTCCTTGTTACCACAGGGGAGAAACTTAAAATTTTTGTACCTCAGTTTCCTCATTTATAAAAAGGAACTGATAGTAATAGTATACCACTCCATAGTAATACTATCTATTACTGTGGTAATTATAGTATATTACCCCAGTAGTAATACAATGGGGTTTTTGCAAAGTTTAAATGAGCTCATACATGTAATGTGTTTAGAGCAGATCTTGGCATGTAATAAGCACTTGATAAATATGAACTGATATTATTATTGTTCTTGCCATTGGATTTCATGGGACAACTTTCAATAATTAAGATAAACTCCCTTTTACTTCCTTGAGTTAGTTTCTGTTACAAAAAGCTCAAAACATTGCCCTCTCTATAAAGTTTTAACTTGGTAGTGGTGTTTTGACTTTAACTGGCACAATGGGGAACAGCCTAGGCTGATGGAAAAAAACCTTGGCAAAATATTTCTCTGAGCTCCATCTCTCTCTTAAATGACTTACAGTGTCTATTACCTGCCATATTGGGAATAAGCATCAATTAATATATTATACTTATTGTTTTCAGTAGATTTATTCTAATTTGTTCTGTATTTATTATTATCTGGTGAACTCACTTTATTGTTGCTGATTTGCCTGAATTTTGAATTTTTTCACCTCAAAATTGTTTGGAGCTCTTTAGCTAGCAATTTTAGGTCTTAAAAGTAAGTACTGTAATAAAAGAATTAAGTAATTTTATCCATTATGAGTATTAAATGTCTAATTTTTTGTCGATTTTCCAAAAATGACAGTTAAAGTAGGATTTAATATTAACTATTTAATCATTTCCTTGTAGTCCCTACTCTTAATACACTTATACTTCAATATGATTAGATAAGTTAGTAATTGTTCTTAAAAATCTAAAATTTCAAATGTCTTCTAGAAAAGAAAGTAAGGTATTATGGTAATCAAATAAGCATTTAAAATATAGTTTCAATTTTCTCTACATTTCTTATATTCTTCTTCTCATTTCACTTCTATTTGTTACACTATTTTCATCTTTCTTGTGGTATGATTACATTCAGGATTGCATATTTATTAGATACTAAATCATCTGAATTAATATATATTAAAATACAATTTCACAATTTAGTAATCAAATAATTTGTATAGTTTTTATGTGCCATAAATCTAAGAGGCCCAATTTAATACAGACCCTTGTACCCACAAGCAGAAATCAGTGAGGCCAAGAACTTCCACATATAGTCCAAGAAGGAGATGTTTTTACAATTTTCAAGCATAAGATGCTTGTAAGCATAAAATGGCAACAAACAATGACTCTTTGTTTTGGCTCAGGTCCTGATCTCATGGGTCATGAGATTAAGCCCCATGTTGGGCTCTGTGCTCAGCCAGAGTCTGCTTGGATATTCTCTCCCTCTCCCTCTTCCCCCACTCACTCTCTCTCTCTCCCTCTCTCTCTCAAATAAATAAGTAAAATCTTTAGAAGAAAAAAAAAGAATACCAAAATGAATTAACTTAAAAACAGAACATAGTAAAAGGGATTTAAAAATACAATGCCTGCACTTTTAACAGTCCAACATATCAGTAAGAGATTTCCAGTAATCTTTTAAAAAAAAAAAAAATTTTTTTTAAATGAAATGAGAAGGAGTTTAGGAGATAGAGATAAAGATAGCAATAACTAAGAATGAGAAAGTAAATACAGTCATAGTCATGGAAGAGATTAAAGTTAATGTAAAAAGTTACCAGGTACAATCCTTTTTCTGAAAAGAAAAAAAAAAAAGAAAACTTATACATACTGAATAATTTCCTAGCAAAATATTAACCATCCTCAGATAAAAATAATAAAATATTTAAGCAGACAAATTATGGGAGAAGAGATTATAAAGGTTAATTTTGTTCTGTATGTTTAAAAGGCACTGATCTGTTGGTAAGTCCTGGGAGACTTCATGTTGAAAACTCTCTTTAGGAAAACCATACTTAACCTGTGCAACCATGAAAAAGATGAAATTCTCACCAATTCATTTTAAGCTACACACTTTAATGCCAAGAACTGACAAAGGTAGCAAAAAAAAAAAATCAGTATTGCCCTATAGATCAATATAATTTATTAATATGGATAAAAATGTATAAATAAATATTAGTTGATGGATCCAGGAGAGTATTAAATGAATAATTCACCAGAGCAAAAAAAAGTTTATTACAGGAATGTAAGGGTGGTTCAATAGTGTTCAGGATATTAATAATATTACTCTAACCTAGAGAGCATTGTGTGATCTGGCCCCTCCCTATCCCCCTGCCCACAGCTTTAACCATGTCTCCCTCACACAGTATAATCTAATCACATCTATCATTTTTCAGTTCATTAAATATGTATGTAGTCCTCTTCTTAACTTGAAGTCTTTGCCATAGTAAGTTTCTCTGCCCGCTTTGAATATCCATTAGCCATGAAGTTCACAAAAAGGCCATTTTACCATTTTTGTACCAGTAACAAACAAATGTGCAATATTCATTCAATGTTTTCTATTACATCCCTTTTAATTCCGTATACATACACATGTATATACATACATATGCATACATATGCATATACATATGTATTTTATCTATGTAACCACAGATTATCTTTTATATTCCCTGTGCTTATGTATTTGTAAATTTCTATTCCATTGATTTATTTTACTATTGTACCCTTACAGACTAGAAAAGTGTCTGGAACACAATAGGGGCTCAATAAATATTTATTAATTGAATGAAAAATTACATCAATATTAATGGAGAAAAAACATCTAAATCAACGAATGATCAAAAAGAGTGTGATACAATTCAGCAGCTATTCGTCATAAAATGTAATAAGTAAAATAGAAGGAAATTGTATAAAGAATATAAAGACTACCAATACTCAATAGAGGTTGAAATTCATATGATAATCAGAAAAATACAGGTTACAGTCAGCAAAATCAGTGAACTTTTTTTGAAGATTTAGGTAGTACAATGAGGCAAGAATAGAATAAATTCAAGACAAATAGAGAAAAAAATACAAAATTTTCCTTCAATTGTAGCTGATATAACTCATTACTAGAAAATGAAAAATAATTTATTAAAACTTTATGAAAATGAGTAAGACTATTTGGAAAATTGGCTGTATACCAGATTAATACATAAAAATCAATAGGTTTCTCCATATTTGCAATAATCAGAAACAGAAAGGGAAAATTAATAACTCATTGACAATAGTCACCAAGATTATAAAATACTAATAAAGTTCTGAAAAGTTATTGAACTATAAAATATTATTGAAGAAAGTAAGAAATGTGAATAGAGATATACTCTCACTGAAGGAAGATTTGATTTCAAAAAACAAATAGAGACACTTTAATTAACTTTATTGAAGTATAATTTATAAATACAGTAAATGTAAACATTTTAATTGTGCAGCTGATAGGTTTTGACAAGTGTATACATCACTGCAATTTCCACCTATTTCAAGATATGGAACATCTGCATCAAATTAGAAAATTCTCTCTCAGGGCACCGAAGTGGTTCAGTAGGTTCAATGTCTGACTCTTGGTTTCAGCTCAGGTCATGATCTCAGGGTCATGAGATTGAACCCCGTGTGGGGCTCTGTGCTGAGCGTGGAGTCTGCCTGGGGTTCTCTCCCTCTCCCTCTGCCTCTCCCTCCCGCACTTGCTCTCTCTCTCTCTCTCAAAAAACAAACAAAAAAACAGAAACAAAAAACGCTTCTTTCATGCCCCTTTGTAGGGAATCCCCTCCTACAGGAAATCTCAGGAAACCATTTATCTGATTTCTATCAGTATAGATTAGATTTGCCATTTTTTTTCATTTTTTAAAATTTTATTATATTATGTTAATCACCATACATTACATCGTTAGTTTTTGATGTAGTGTTCCATGATTCATTGTTTGCGTATAACACCCAGTGCTCCATTCAGTACGTGCCCTCTTTAATTAAATAGATTAATTAATTAAATAGATTTGCCATTTTAAAACTGCACAAACACAGTAATACATGTACTTCTTTCACTCAACATAATGTTTTTAAAATTTACCCTCATCATTGCATCCATAGTTGTATCAGTAGTCCATTCCTTAATTTGCATATTCATCATAAGAATATATAAATGTTTCTCCTCTCTTCACCAGCTCATGAACAGTTTGGTAATTTCTAGTTTGGGGACCTTATTAAAGTTGTTATTCTGATATTGTACTTCAATGTATCATACTTTTATGAGCATATTTGATCTGTTCTCTTGCGTGAATACCGAGGAGTGGGATTACTGATTCATATAGCAAGTACTTTTAAAAATTATTTTATCTGCTTTATTGAAATATAGTTTACATACCATACAAATCACTCACTGAAAGTATATAATTCAGGGGTTGTTATGATATTCACAGATATTTGCAACACAACCATAGTCAGTTTTAGAACATTTCCATCACTTCAAAAAGAAACCTTATATGCCTTGTGTGTCACCCCCCTGTCCCCTCATGCTCCTCTCCCTACCCCTGAGAAATCACTATTCTACTTTCTGTCTGTATAGATTTCCCTATTCTGGACTTTCATATGAATAGAAGCAGGGCATGTAGTTCCACATGATTGGCTTCTTCCAACATGTTCTCATTTTGAAGTGGAATTGCTGAGCCATATGATAATTCTATTTTTAAACATTTGAGGAACTTGTCACATTGTTTTCCAAAGTGGTTGCACAGTAGTGTATGAGGATTCCAATTTCTCCACATCCTCACCAATACTTGTTATATGATTTTTTTTTATTCTATCCATCTTAACTTGTATGAAGTGATATCTCATTGTGGTTTTGATTTGCATGTGCCTGATGACTAATGATGTTGAACATCTTTTCATGTGCTTATTGACCATTTGAATATCTGTCTTCCCTGGAAAATGCCTATTCCAATCTTTTCCCAATTCATTGATTGAGTTATTTGTCTTCTTATTAAGTTGTGAGAGTTCTTTATATATTCCATACAAAAATATGTTTTCAGATATATGATTTGCAAAGGTTTTCTTCTATTCTGTGATTGTAACTGAACCCAAATGCATCTGCCTGATTCACAGCAAAGCAATAACTAAGACCTCAGGTATGCATCAAGGGAAGGGTTTATTCAAGAGGCAGCCAAATGAGGAGATAGGAGGATAAGCCTCAAGTCCCCCTCCCCAAAGGGGGAGAGAACAAGATTTTTATAATCATAGGGATTGAGATTATATACATATTGATGAAAAGTTTGGAGAAACTTATGAATAATCACGAGGAAAGATGGAATATGCACATTTAGCAAACATATAGGTAACATGTATCTCATGTTCACTTTGGGGTGGAGATTTAACATTAGAATGAGGCAAAATTCAGCCTCTCACGCCAGGAGGTTACCTTAGGACAGGGAGGAGGGGCTATGGGCATGCTCTGAGAGCTCTGAGAGCTGCTATAAACTGGATGGAGTCGTGGGCTCCTTCTCTCAGGTAAGGAATGCAGGGCTTTGCTTGTGCACAGGCTGGAACCATGTCAGTTGACCTCGAGTCCAGGCTTCTGCAAAGACAGCCAGTGGATTTGTTAGTAGGGTCTGAAAAGACACAACAGCTGATTGGGGAGATATGGTTCTCTGAAAAATATGAGATATGGTTCTCTTTAAATTTTCTGCTACTTTCAACCTCATTGACCCTATGGGGTACAGTTTCATAATTGTCTTCACATTCTTGCTGGTGTCCTTTGAAGCACAAAGTTTTAAATTTTGGTTAAATTATCTATTTTTTTCTTTTGTTGCTTGTGCTCTTGGTATCATATTTAAAAATTGCTTGCCAAATAAGAGATCATGAAAATTTATCTCTCTTTTCTTCCAAGACTTTTATAGCTTTAGCTCTTATATTTTGGGTCTTTGATCCAGTTTGAATTAATTTTTGTATGCGGTGCAAGGTAAGTGTCCAATTTTACAACATCACTCTTTTGCATATGGATATCCAGTTTTCCTATTTGTCAAAAAGACTGTCCTTTCTCCATTGAATGGTTTGGACACACTTAACCAAAATTCAGTTGGCCACAGATACATGGGTTTATCTCTGAACTCTCAATGCTATTCTATTGATCCATGGGACTTTACTTGTGCCAGTATACTCTTGTTTTGTTTTCAGCTTTATTGAGGAATAATTGACAAATAAAATTGTAACATATTTAAAATGTGATTATTTAATATAGGTATACATGGTGAAAGAATTCTTCCTATCTAATTAATTAACACATCTATGTGTGTGTGTGTGTGTGTGTTGGTGACATTTAAATTCTAATTGCTTAGCAAATTTCAGCTATACAGTACAGTGTTATCAACTATAATCACCATTTTATGCATTAGACTTTAGGCCTTATTTATCTTGTATTTGAAAGTTTGTAATCTTTACCAGTCTCTCTCTTCACCTCCCCCCACACCTCTCCCACCCAGTCCCTGGCAACCACTTTTTACTCTGTGTTTCTATGAGTTTGACTTTTTTTTTTTTTTAAGATTCCACATATAAATGATACCATTCAATGTTTGACTTAATGGAAGGATTTCCTTCTTTCTAATGGCTGAATACCATTCTCTGTGTGTGCGTGTGTGTGTGTGTGTGTATGTGTGTGTGTGTGAATGTATAGACAGAAATCTGTCTGATATCCTGTGTTCATTTCCTTTGGGCATATGCCTAGAAGTGGGATTGTTAGATCATATGGTAGTTCTATTTTTTTCTTAAGTTTTTATTTAAATTCCAATTAGTTACATACAGTACAATATTAGTTTCAGGTGCACCATATAGTAGTGTTCCACTCTTCCATACAACACCCATTGCTCATCACAACAAATGTACTCATTAATCCCCATCATCTATTTCACCCATCTCCCCACCCCTCTGGTAACCATCCATTTGTTCTCTATAGTTAAGAGTCTGTTCCTTGGTTTGCCTCTCTCTCCCTCTCTCTCTCTCTTTTTCTCTTGTCTCATTCATTTTGTTTCTTAAATTCCACATACCACATACAAGTGAAGTCATATGATACTTGTCTTTCTCTGACTTATTTCACTTAGCATAATATTATCTACCTCCATCCATGTTGTGGCAAACGGCAAGATTACATTCTTTTTTGTGGCTGAGAATATTCCCGTGTGTGTGTGTGTGTGTGTGTGTGTGTGTGTGTGTGTAGTTGTTCTATTTTTAATTTATTTGAGGAACCTCCATACTGTTTTCTATAGTGGCTGCACCAATTTATATTTCCACTAAGAGTGCACAAAAATTTCCTTTTATCCACATCTTCACCAACATTTGTTATCTCTTATCTTTTTGATAATAGCCATTCCAACAGTGGTGAGGCAATATCTTATTTTGATTTTTATTTGCATTTTCTTGATGATTAGTGATGTTGAGTACCTTTTCATATACCTGTTGGCCATCCATATGTCTTCTGTGGAGAGACGTCCATTCAGTTCCCCTGTTTTTTTTTTTAATCAGCTTAGTTCCTCTGCTTATTTTTATTTTATTTTATTTTTTATGATAATTTTTTATGTTAATCACCATACATTACATCATTAGTTTTTTTCTTTTTTTATTATGTTATGTTAATCACCATACATTATATCATTAGTTTTTGATGTAGTGTTTCATGATTCATTGTTTGCGTATAACACCCAATGCTCCATTCAGTACGTGCCCTCTTTAATACCCATCACCAGGCTAACCCATCCCTCCACCCTCCTCCCCTCTAGAACCCTCAGTTTGTTTCTCAGAGTCCATAGTCTCTCATGGTTCGTCTCCCCCTCCGATTTTCCCCCCTTCATTTTTCCCTTCCTACTATCTTCTTTTTTTTTAACATATAATGTATTATTTATGCTAAGCGAAATAAGTCAAGAGAAAGGCATGTATCATATGATCTCACTGATATGAGGAATTCTTAATCTCAGGAAACAAACTGAGTGTTGCTGGAGTAGTGGGGGGTGGGAGAGATGGGGTGGCTGGGTGATAGACATTGGGGAGGGTATGTGCTATGGTGAGAACTGTGAATTGTGTAAGACTGATGAATTACAGACCTGTACCTCCTCTGCTTATTTTTTAAATCAGATTATGATTATTATTGCTCTTAAGTTGGATGAGTTAACTATATATTTAGTATATTAACTCCTTACCAGATAGATGATTTGTAAATACATTCTCCCATTCCATAGGTTGTCTTTTCATTTTGTTGATGTTGTCTTTTGCTGTACAGAAACTTTGTAGTTTGATGTAGTCTCTTTTGATTATTTTTGCTTTTGCTGCCATTGCTTTTAGTGTCCTGTCCTAAAATGTTAGTTCTTCATTCCATTTATTGGGGTTTAATTTTACTCTACATTTTCTTGCATTGTAAGATAGAAATTCTAAATATTTTTTTCCTTTTCTTTTTTTTTCTCTTCCCATCTGTTCCTTCCCTTCTCTCCTCTCTTGTCCTCCCTTTCCTTCCCTCTTCTCTCCACTCCTTTCCTCTCCTGTCCTGCCCTCCCTTCCTTTCCCCTCTCCTTGCCCCCTCTCCCCACTCCTCTCTTCTTTTTTCCTCTCCTTTCCTTTCCTTCTTCTGTAATATAGATCTTATATTAATAATATAATATATAGTAATATAGTTCCAGGCACTGCTTTAAATGCATACCCATAAATTTTGATTTTTTTATTGTCATTCATCTACAAACATTTTTTACTTTCATATTTTTTTTTACTTTTCTGTATCATTATTTTATCATGGCTTTTATTTACTTTCCAAATGTTTCACGGTATATAATTATATTACTGTTACTGATTTCTAATTTATTTCTGTTGGGATTAGAGAATATATTCTGTAATATTTCAATTTTGTATTGATTAACATTATTTTATGGCCCAGCATTTGGTCCATCTTGGTGAATATTTTCTGTTTACTTGAAAAGAGTATGGATTCCACAGAATTGAACAAAATCTTTTTAAAATTTTAATCAAAGGGTGATGTGTGATAGAGCTTTTGAGATCTTTTGTATTCTGACCTTTTTTCTAATTTTTTGTCAATTACTGAGGTAGGGGTGATGTCTTAGTCCATTTGAGCTGCTATAACAGAATACCCTAGACCCAGTGGCTTATAAACAACAGAAATTTATTTCCCACATTCTGGAGCTTGAGAAGTCTGAGATCAAAGCACCAGCAGATTTAGTGTCTAGGGAAAGCCCACTTCATGGTTCTCAGATGGCCATCTTGCTGTGTCTTCATACAGTTAAAGGAGTGGGAGAGCTCTCCAGGGTCTCTTACAAGGGTACTCATGCCATTCATGGAGTTCTGCCCTCATGACCTAATCACTTCCCAAAGGCCATACCTCCAAACTATCACATTGAGAATATGGTTTCAACATATGAAATTTAGGGGGACACAAGTCCATAACAGGTGATTATTGCTATAACTATGGCTGTGGAAATTTTTATTACGTCTGTTTGCTTTAACTTATTCTTCATGAAATTTGAAAGTTTATTATTAAGTGCATACATATTTTAGGTTGATATGTGTTTCTTAGAGATTGCCCCTTTTATCACTAAGAAATTACTCTCTATATTTTGTCTTGAAATATACTTTCTTTAATATTAATGTAGCCATACAAGCTTTCTTTTACTTTCAGTTGCATGGGTAAATATTTTTCATTTGAGAACAAACTGATGGTTACCAGAGGCATCAGGCAGGATGGGGATAAGTGAAATGAGTGATGGGGGTTAAGAGTGCACTACCATGATTAGCACTGAGTAATGTATAGAATTGTTGAATCACTATATTGTATACCTAAAATTAATAGAGCAATGTATGTTAACAATACTGGAATCAAAATTAAAAACTTAATTTAAAAGTTAATGTATGTATGATGTGATTTATGAAGTGTTTTGCTGGTAGACAACATAGAGTTGATTCCAAATGATTATCTTTGCCTTTTAATTTCTACCTTTCTGCTATTTGTTTCTCTGAAAGAGTTTTCATTGTACTCTCATTATGTGGAATATTTTCATTGTATTAGAATTTTATAGACTTTTTTCTTTTGAGTATGCCATTCCTTTGTCACCTGGCTTCTATTATTTCTAATGAGAAATCACAGTAAATTTTTTATCATTATTCACTATAAGCAATATGCCTCTTTTTCTCTGGTTATTTTGAATATTATTTCGGTATTCTTTCTTTATTTTTTCGGCTGTTTAACTATGTGATGGCCCTCGGTACTGTTTACTCTGAATTTATCTTGTTTTCAGTTTGCTGAGCTTTGTGGATCTATAAATTAATATTTATCATCAAATTTTTAATAATTTTGGCCTTTTTTCTTTCACATATTTTTTTTCACTCCACTCCTGGGATAACTATTAACATATGTATTAAACCTGAGAAGACCTTCTTAATTGCTAGAACAAAGATATATATATGTGTATGTCAACCTATGCATATACTTACAGCTACAGGCAGTTCTAAATATAATAATCTGTATCAATTTAAAACTAAAGATGAGTTCTTACTGATATTTCCAACCCTAATTCATTAACATCTGGATCATTTAGCCTCTGCCTCTTGCTTACTGCCAAATTCCAATGTCGTAAGTGAGAAATCTGGCTTCACCATCTGCCATCCTTTTATTTAATCATTCGTTTCTGGTATACATGTATAGCAGTATCAAAAATTTTAACCCGTACTCCTATGGAGAACAACATTATCAAATATAGTATAGCACTTACACACAGTTACTTTGTTTTGGTCTTACAGACTTCGCTCATTTTCAGTTACTTAGGCCAGTGTCTTTCTTTCCCACCCCCTTCAGTAAGGCTATTTCATACATTTGTAATATAGTTAGAATCTCTTGTCAAGTCTGCATTCCTTCCTGGAGTCATCTAACCTCCTTAATATTTTTTTAATCTGCATACATTAAGGTTCATTCCCTGTTCTATAAAGTTCTGCAGGCTTTGAAAATGCACATGTTCATGTAACATTATTACAGCATCACAGAGAAGAGTTTCACTATTGTAAAAAATGGTGCTTTACATATTCAATCCTGTACAGCTCCCTCACCCCATACTGAATCCCTGGCAACCACTGATCTGTTTACCATCTTAGTAGTTTTGCCTTTCCCAGAATGTGCGTAGACGGATTCATATAGTATGTACACTTTTCAGATTGGCTTCTTCCACTTAAGAGCTGAAATGTCCTTCAACAGATGAATGGATAAAGAAGATGTGAATGGATAAAGATATGTGATATTGTGTATACCACAATATACAATGGAATATTACTCAGCCATCAGAAAGGATGAATACTCATCATTTACATTGACATGGATGGAACTTGTGGGTATTATGCTAAGTGAAATAAGTCAAGCAGAGAAAGACAATTATCATATGGTTTCACTCACATATGGAATATAAGAAACAGCGCAGAGGATCACAGGGAAGGGAGAGAAAACTGAATGGGAAGAAATCAGAGAGAGAGACAAACCATGAGAGTCTCTTAACTATGGGAAACAAACTGAGGGTTGCTGAAGGGGAGGTAGGTGGAGGGGATGGGATAACTGGATGATGGGATTAAGGAGGGCACACGATGTGATGAGCACTGGGTGTTATAAGCAATTGATGAATTGTTGAACACTACATCTGAAACTAATGATGTATTATTTATTGGCTAATTGAATTTAAATAAAAAACAAAATTATAATACAAAAAAGAATATACATTTAAGGTTCTCACATGTCTTTTCATGCCTTGGTAGCTCATTTCTTTTTATTACTAAATAATTTTTTCATTTTATGAATGTATCACAGTTGTGTGTGTGTGTGTCTGTGTCTCTGTGTGTGTGTGTGTCCTATTCACCTATTGAAGGGCATCATTTGTTTGCTTCCAGGTTTTGGAAATTATGAAGAAAGCTGCCGTAACCACTCATGTGCAGTTTTTTGTGTGAATATAATCTTCAAATCAACTGGGTAAATACCTAGTAGTGTGATTATTGGGTCAAGTGGTAAGATGATGTTTAGCTTTTTAAGAAACTGCTAAAGTATCTTCCAATGACTGTACCATTTTGAAATTCCACCAGCCAAGAATGAGCTTTCCTGTTGCTCTATATCATTATAGCATTTGATATTGTCAATGTTTTTTTGGATTTTAGCCATTTTGTAGTTAGGTGGTGATATCTTGTTTTTATTTTAATTTGCAATTCCTAAATCACTAATGATTTTAAGTATATAATATATGATCTTTATTTCCTCTTCTTGTCTACTGCATTGGATATTGCCAACTCCTTTTTCTGCTTCTATTGATATGATGGTATAATTTTTATTCTTTAGCTTGTTGATATGATGGATTGATTTAATGCTTTTTAAATCAGATTTAATAGATTTATAAAGCTGGAATAAATCCCACTTTTTATACATTATTGGATAAATTTGCCATTTTTTTGCAAGTATTTGCACCTGTATTTATGAGAGCTATTGGCCTCTGGTTTTCCTTTTTTGTAATGTCTATGGAGTTTTTGCATTAGTGTAATATTGGCCTGGTGGAATGAAATACAGTGTTCCTTTGGCTTTATTTACTTAGAATGTAGAGAATTGGTATCATATCTTCTTTAAATTCTAGGTAGAATTCATCATTGAAACTATCTGGGTCTGAAGGTTTTTTTTGTTTTGTTTTAAAGATTATACATTTTTGGTTTAATTTTTAAATAAACATAGACCTAACCAGATTAGGTGAATTTTGATAGTTTGTATATGTCAAAGAATTGGTGCATTTCATTCAGGTTATCAAATTTGTTGTCATAAATTGTTTATAGTATTCTTTCATTATCCTTTTAAGGTCCATGAGATCATAGTGATGACTCCTCTTTCATTTTTAATATAAGTAATTTTTTTATTCTCTCTCTTTCTCTTTTTTAGCCTGGCTAGAGGCTTATGGAGAATACACTGGGAATATTTCAAAGTGACTAATTTTCCCTTCCTGCCCAAAACATGAGGGTTTTTTCTTGGCTTTTCAGCATGGGACCTGGTGGTGTTTCTGAAATTAAGACCCATGAAAGTGCAACCTCAAAGGCTGCAGACCCCAGGCATTTCCCAGTCTTAAGTCAGTCAACACTCAGCCTCTAGCAATTCATCAGTTACTACTTTTTAAAAAAGATTTATTAGAGAGAGAGAGAGAGAAAACACAAGTGGGGGGAAGGGCAGTGGGAGAGAATCTCAAGCAGACTCCTCACTGAGCACGGAGCCCTACGAGGGGCTGGATCTCAAGACCCAGGAGATCATGACCTGAGCCAAAACCAAGTGTGGGACACTTAACTGACAACCCAGGTGCTCCTCATCAAAGTTACCATTTGAGAGTTACTTGTAGTTTATGGGTCCAGCTGTTTCTCCAGATAAGTTCATTTCAGCTGTGATTCTTTGTATTTGCCTCTCTCTCCAGGTTTCAAGTGATTTGCCCTGTGACCTCAAATCTCTGATAGATTCAAGAAAATGTACTGATTTTCGGGGTGCCTGGGTGGCTCGGTCGGTTAAGCATCTGACTTGGCTCAGGTCATGATCCCAGGGTTCTGGGATTGAGTCCCGCGTCGGGCTCCCTGCCCAGGGGGGCGCCTGCTTCTCCCTCTCCTCCCTGCTTGTGCTCTCTCTCACTATCTCCATCTGTCTGCCCCTCTCTCTCAAATAAATAAAATCTTAAAAAAAATGTACTGATTTTCTGTTTGTTGAGCTTTCATTCTTGTGTGGTTGAAAGTGATGACTTCCAAGACTTCTATATGTCAGAGCTGGCCCTGGGACTCTATTTTGGCTTTTTTTGCAGTGTATTTATATATACTTTAAAATATTTGTTTACCAAATCCAACAGCTGGGTATCTTAGTCATCTTAGGATTGGGTCCTGTTTATGGCTTTTTAAATTTAAATTAATTAATTAATTTTTAATCATAGATCAAATTACCTGAGTTGTTCCTTATCTAGTAATGTTTGACTGTATACTTTACATTGTTGATAAGATATAGAGAATTTGGATCTTTTGTTTTCCTTTAAGTAGTGTTGGTTTTCATTTAAGTAGGTAGCTCCATAAATGACAAATCATTTTGATCTCACGTAAGCTTGTTTATATGTTGTTAGTGCATATATGTACCAGCACCAAGATATACTTTCAGCCCTTCTTCATATCATTCAATACACATATTTTCTGTCCCTTGTGGATATTATAAAGCCTTTTTTAAAGTTTGTTCAGGCAGATCTACCTACTGAGTACCTAGTTCTAGGGCATATTTCTTAAACTTAAAGCATACTACTTCTGGTATTTCAGCTCGGTGCTTAGTGTGTTTGGGAAGTTTTAACAGGATCTCTACATTCTGGCAGGCTGCCCAGCCTGTAGAATCTCCCTCTTTTTTTTTTTTTCCAAACTCATATCAACAACTCTACTCAATCTGCAAATGTACAAGAGAGCCCCTAGTAAAGGATTTATGGGAAAATCTGCCCTCTAAGTTAGCTCCTTCCTCGCTTGTGTTCTGCCTTACAGATTCCAAATGATTCTACTATCCTGAATTTTGTTTTCTGTCTTCGCAGATAAGGATAATTTCCATATTCAGCTTTGATTCCTGGGTTAGAGACAAGGGTACTTATTGCAGAAAATAGTGACAAATAGAAATATGTATGTCTATCAAATGATCACAAGTAAAGAAATTACGGTATACAGTTGACCCTTTAACAACACGGGCATTATGTTTGCTGACCTCCCTAGCAGTAAAAAAAATTGTGTATAACTTAACTCCCCTAAAACATAACTACTAATAGCCTACTGTTGACTGGAAACCTTACTGGTAACACAAACAGTTGAATAACACATATTTTGTATGTTACATGTATTATATTTTGTATTCTTACAATATAGTAAACTAGAGAAAATAAAATGTTATTAAGAAAACCATAAGGATGAAAAAATACATTTACAGTACTGTACTGTATTTATTGAAAAAAAATCATGTATAAGTGGACCTGCACAGTTCAAACACTTGTTCAAAGGTCAACTGTATATGCATTGTTAAGATGAATGAATTTGATCTTTATTTAAATGACGAAGCATTATCATGTAATTATAAATGAAAATGCCAGATAGAATAATAAGCCAAGTATACCATTAGAAATTGTAAAATGTACGCATACACACACATCCTAACACAAGTAGAGAAATTTGTTGAATGGTATAACCCAAATGAATAGATACTTTTGTACTAATATATGTGAACTCTGAACCAGTAGAGCATTTTTTTTTTTAAATGAACTAGAGAACTCTATGCTTTAGTAATGTATACAGAATTTATCTTAAATTGGTGCCATTTTAATAATGAAAGTGAGTGCTATTTATCAATAATTGAGCTTGAAAAATGGACATAAAATAGACCTGTGCTGGGAAAATCCCAAGATGTATGATCAACACATATTAGGTCATGGGAATGAAGTTTGGTACAAGTATTAGTCTGTATCCAGTTCTTTCCTACTATTGGTGTCATAGTGGCCTTTCATCAATTTCCAAAAAGGAAATATTCTATCTATCAATATGATTTTAAGTCACTTTTTGTCATTTTAATATTAACATAAGATATAATTCTTTAGTCAATTTTTAGCTTTGATTACTTTTACCATTACTCTTTTTGCTCTTTGTTTTATGCTCATTGATAATGTCACCATTTTAAATCATACAGTGTGGTCAAATGTTAAAATCAGTAAGTCAGCATACTTTCAGCATTTGGAAAGGAACATAATTAAGCACATGTGTCTAAAATGACCATGTAGCTTTTTTTTTTTACCATCTACATTTACCCAAAGACTTACTGATTGTTGTGTTTCTTCCTCAAACATTTTTCCTTCCTTTTCTTTCATTTCAAAAAGACATATAGGCCAAACATACCTTTTTTTTTTTTAAGATTTTATTTATTTATTTGACAGAAAGAGTGAGAGAGCACAAGCAGGGGAACAGTAGAGGGAGAGGGAGAAACAGGCTCTCTGCTAAGCAGGGAGCTCGATGCAGGGCTCCATCCCAGGACCCTGGGATCATGACCTGAGCCGAAGGCAGATGCTTAACCATCTGAGCCACCCAGGTGTCGCCAACCATACCTTTGGATCAGGCTCTCACATACTTCTAGTATCCTCACTATGTCAGGTCACATAAATGACTCTTCATTAATTTGTTCTGTGTGTTTATGGAATAGTACATGGATTAATCTGAGAGTTACACGTCTATTGCTTAAGTAATTTCTATTTGTACTACAACATTTAGAAATATTGGAAATATTTGAAGGGAGTGTTTAAGGAAATCAATCAACCAAGCTCTACAATAATGAATGCCTGAGGAACACAGGCATTAATCACAAGTACAGTGATTCCTACATGGAGGATGGAGAGTAGAGATTTGAAGTAAATTACAAAAAAGGAATAACACTCTTTTAAACACTTGCCTAATAACATAATCCAAGGACAAATTAGAGCAATCTAAAATAAAACTCCATGATATTAAATAATTATTTTCATATTCAGCACTCTCCTTTATCCTTTCCACGTGAGAAACCATCAACTGAGAAAATGATATAGGATAAATTATAAAGTGTTTTTAGAAAATGTGTAGTATCCATGGTAAACTCACCACTGTCTTTAAAACTTAAGCCTGCCAGAACAAAATAAATATGCTGAGCAGGATGAAATTTGAGCATAGATTGAATGTATTAGTCTCCTCATTTTGATACATAAAGTAAAATAAAGAAATATGGATTTCATATATCCAAACCAGAAGCATCTGAGAGAAAATGTGCCTGTTGTCACTTTGCAAATCTGGCATCTTTTTTTTTTAATGTCAGTGTTATTTTCTAATCTTACTCCTCCTATTTGAAAATGATACAACTAGAGGCATCCAATTATCCTAGAAGTGGCATAGAAAATACCTTAAAATTTTTAAACTATCTGTGTGTATAAATGTAGTAATGTAATAACAATGACAGCCATAATGATTGATAGAAACTTACATGGCAAGAGACAAGATATATAATGATGCATAGTAATGAAATGCTATAAATGTTTTTTCTGAGTTCCATGGCTTGCTCAAAGGCATTGTGCAAGCATGTAGAGGGTTTGTTAGAGAGAGAGAAGGAGAGAAACATAGTGACAATAATAATACAGTAAATCAGAAATTTAACTTTCGAAAAGAAAAGGGAAAAATTAAATTCTTCAATTGATTTTTAAAATTTTGATGTTGTTTTCATGAATTTTCAGAATATGTAATTTTTCTTAGATGTTAAGTAAATGAATTTGAAAAGAACAAGAGTTAACTGGTTCTTATATTTCCTTCATAGGAAAAGTATGACAAATGCTACATAAAAATAATGGGAGAAGTAAAAAAATCTGTACAGAATATAATAAATCCAGCATTTCATATGCACATATGTATGTATACACATATATGTGTATGTATACATTTGTGATTGTGTATATAATTATGTATGTGTAAATTTCACTATTGCTAATTTTTGTTCTTATTCCTCCTAAAAAATTACAATTTTGTAAAAGGCATTGTAGTTTTATTTCTGCCTTATATTTTATAATTCCTCAAAAGGATATTCCACTATGTTCCACTTATATCTTTTTTATGTGTCCAATGCCATCCATCTTAATCTTTAAGTTCTCCTTCTTACACCAAACAATCCGTTACATTGAAAGAGAAGCACCAGAATCTATGCCTATGTTCTCATGTTCATGATTCTAAAGAACAAAATAATTAATTGCTTAGTCATTTCCATGCAATTATTGTATTATATTAGCTATTTGCACAACTTATTCTTTTAAATGACAAATAGGTTCTTTTCTCCTCTTCTAGCTTTTCACATATTTTTAATATTTTTACATTTTCAAGACTGGAATAAGAATTGGAATTTCAAATATTTTCCCCAGGTATATTTATGCATTTGTTTTTATTCCTTCCCTGTTCTCTCATCCCTCCCCAAGTATATTTGCCTGACTTCTCTGACTTGTACTAACTTTCCCTCTTAGGAAGTAGAGACCATCTAGTCCTCATTATAGATCCTAACATAGTAGAATCCAGCTGAAAAGGAGCGTAACAGAATTCAAGCATTCATGATAAGGGGCAGAGAAGTATAATGAAAAGAGCACAAATTTTGAAGTCCAAGACAGAAAGCTAACCTTTGCCATTCACTAATTGATTTTCAGCAAATAACTCAAACTTTGTGACTTTTGCTTTCTCAATATGAGAAAGCAGAATAATAATACATATTTCAAAAGATCACTGGAGGAATTCCATGAAAAACATAGCTGCTTGATAAATGAGAGTTAACATTATTATGTAATAAATATGGGCTTTAAACTTACATTGTTTATTAACGTTAGTGAAATCACATTTATAATATGGTACATTAAAATTTTTAAATTAATATGGTGAGGTGAAATTCACTATGTCTCTTTGGCCTGTTATAACAAAATACCAGGGCCTAGGTAGCCTAAAAACAACAGAAATTTATTTCTCACAATTCCGGAAGCTAAGTCCAAGATCAAGGTACTGGAATGTTTGCTTTTTGGTTAATCGATGGTAGTCTCCCCATTGAATCCTCACATCGTGGAAGGAGTGAGCCAGCTCTCAGGTGTCTCTTTTGTATATAAAGATACTAACCCCAATCATAAGGGTTCTATGGACTTATCTCTATGAATTTATCTATTCTGCATATTTCACATAAATGTAGTCATGCAATACTCTGTGTCTGACTTTTCCTTAGCATAATGTTTTCTTTTTTTTTTTTTTTTTTTTAAAGATTTTATTTATTTATTTGAGAGAGAGAGAATGAGAGAGAGCACATGAGAGGGGGGAGGGTCAGAGGGAGAAGCAGACTCCCCGCCGAGCAGGGAGCCCGATGCGGGACTCGATCCAGGGACTCCAGGATCATGACCTGAGCCGAAGGCAGTCGCTTAACCAACTGAGCCACCCAGGCGCCCAGCATAATGTTTTCAAGTTTTGTCTACATTGTAGCACATATCAGTACTTTATTGCTTCTTTATGGGTGAATAATATTTCATTATATATGTATTATATAATGCTATATATATATAATGTATATAATTATATATATACCACAATAAAATATATATACCACAGTTTATTTATCTGTTCATCTGGGGATGGGCATTTGGGCTGCTGCTACATTTTAAAATATGGAAGTACAGTGTTGATCCTCTAACAGCTCAAGTCTCACTGAGGAGACTGATATCTGGGTGTCTGTTTCTGTCTCTTTCTCTTCTGTATTCACTAATGGAAACACGTGCCAGTAAATGAGCCAGATTTTTACCTCAGAGCCAAGCATAGTAAACTAGTGATTTTCAATGGTGGTTTCAGGGTTCTTCCCCTTTGAGAACTTATTCCAATAAATATTTAAGCATTTTTAAAAATTCCTATCTTGTCTCTACTGACCACCTATACCTTTTCTATTCTTATGTCACCAAATTCTATTTCCTTTCACTAGCATATCTCTCTTTTCAAGAAATACTGCCCCAGATAGCAATTATTATTGATTAAAATTGTGAGTCTCTCAACTGTGCCAGACATTACAAAGAAGCTTGAGAATCACCATTAAACCTATAACTTTATAATACATATTGTAAAATGTAGGAATTTTTTACTTTTGCAGAAATAAATATATTGATTTATCTACTCAGTATTTAGTGGTGTTTCAAAAGCATTTCAGCTTGAATGAGATGAGAATGTGGTATCATTGTGTGTGTGTGTGTGTATGTGTGTAACAGTCTATCATCTTGAAGCCAGTATGAAACCACTGTTATCACCATTTGATGTTTACTATAGAAGTTGAATGATAATAAAATTAGAGAGAGATAAATGTTGTGAAAGTGGTAACTCCTATTTTTGGGGAAAGAAGTGGGAGTTTTTATTAGATTCTGAGTGTAAAAGTTAGACACACTATCTGATCCTCCTGTGTATTATACCTGGGGTACTTGGATTTGGTATAATAACACTAACATGAACAATGCCAATTAAACCTAACAGATTTTGAATTTTATTCTTACCCCAATTTTTTTAAAGATTTTAATCATTTGCAATAGAAAAGTATACTTTTATTTTAAAATGTTTTTGTCGAAGGTTTTTAAAAATTTTTTCTTCTTTTAGAATGTGAAAATCGCTTCAAAATATTTGGAAGATATGTCATCCAAGTAAATGATTTAGAACACTGATGCAGCATATATAGTTTTACCATTTACAAACCACAGTATCTTTTTAAAAGCCATGTTTTTAGCAATTAAGCTAAGAAGGTCTTGGAAAAGTATTTTATTGCATCAAACACATTTGAAGATAGTGGAAATTGTATGTTAGTCAAATGGAAAAAAAAACATGTTTGACAGGAGGCAAAGTTTTTCATTTCAAATGTCAAATTGTATCCAATCTCAAAAACTTAAAAGAGTCCTTGACCACTTATTATTTTTTCTATAGACTTTAGTATCATTCATATATAAATGAATACTGAAAAGAGACACTCATTTATTTGTTTTTCTTTCTATTAATGTAATAAGCCCAATAAAATTAGAATTTACCAAGGGAGATGTCTCCTAGTAAGAGATATATGAACAATTGCCTCCCTTTAATGTGCACTCTCTTTGTTTTTGCAAGAACTTTTTCAAACTTTCCAATCCCCTCAAATTTCTGACAAAGAAGCCCCTATCTTACAGATAAGCTGGAAGCCATCAGAAGGCCCAATGCTTAATATTACCTCTATTAAACATGCATGTCTGCTTTATTAATTTTACCCACCATCTTCCTCTCTGCTGATAAAAGAAAATCATCTATTTCCCACTGGTGTTTTGCAACCTGAGCCCTCACACCTCTCTCCACTATTGCTTATCCCTTCTCTCTCATTCATGTTTTTAACTTATTTCTTTTTAATAATTTTTAAATATAATCAAGTATTTCTCATTCAAGCATTTAAAAAGATATCAACAAAAAGATTAGTAAAAATAATGAATACAACAGTCCTTCCAGCTGCTGCTTAATCTCACCCTACCTTTTCGAAGTCAACTCTTTGTAAGAGAGATCTGTATTTACTATTTCCACTTTGTCACCTATCACTGAATCCTCAACTCTTCCAGTTTGATTTATATTTCTCATTTCAGCTTATGGTAACCTGTAACTACAATATTATTTGGTCTAATGAACATTTTTCATTATCAAAGTTTATGCTAACTTTCAAAAGCATTTGATATTGGTGGCCTTGATCTTTATCTGTAAACACTCTATTGCCTTAGCTTACATGATATAAAACATTATCTTAACATTTCTTCTTTTTCTTTATTTTTACCTCCTTCCTCTCTTCTATAGGCTCATCTTCTACCAAGCTGTTAAAGCTGAAGTTCTTCAAGTCTCTCTCTCTTTTTTTTTCTATCTCCTCTCTTTTCACCAATGGCTTAAATTTTCACCTTCATGAAGGAAGACTTAACAACTTTCTGTATACAAACTACACCTCTCCTCTGAGCATCAAACCCATGTATGCAATTGCCTACATGACAGTTCTACTAGATATCTCCAGAATAATTTAAATCAAAACTTTTCAAATTGAACTGTATGATATTTCCCCTTTGGTCCTGGGAACCATCCCCATCGAGGGGCCTTTCTCAACACCTCTCTTTTTCATCCATGTGTATTATACAAAATCCTACTGTTTTTTACCTCCTAAGTAGCCCTTGAGTGAACCCACCTCTCTGCCTCTCCTTTCTATAACTATGGTCTAAACTACAATAATTTCTCATATAAAGGACAACAATACCCCTAACTTCACTCACCGGATCATCTCATGCCACCCGTACTGGCATTTCCAGAGTGATTTTTCCAAAACATAAGGCTGGTCATATCACTTATATGCTTAAAGAAATTCTGAGAATCAAATAAGGAACCTTGATACAGCTGAGCTTTGTAGCTGCTTCCTACATCTCTAGTCTTTCTTTACAACATGCTTTTCACAAGACGGACTTATATCTAATTTTCAAGATGTGCCTATACTCCACTATGACCCAAACTGTGACCTCTGGTACTACTTTTAACCTTTGCTTTTACCTGTTTATTTCCAGTATTTCCCTGGATCAAAGTTCAGCCAGGTCATCTTCAAGGAGGGCTTCCCTATCTTTCTGACTAGGTCAATTTTTCTTCATTGCAAGTTTGTAAAATACTTAGTAACTTGTTTGTTACATCTAAAGTTTCAAAAATAAGTTTTTGATTTTTACATTAATGTCTATCAATTCTACTAGAAATAAACTCCATGAGAGCAAGTTCTGTGTCTCTTTGTACTCATCATGGAAGCCCCAGTATTTAGTACAGTACCTAGTACTTAGTAGGCCCTCAAGAAATAGTTCTTGGATGATAAAATAAATGAATGAATGTTGGATATTATATGTCAGAGAATAGAAATTCTGATACTGAGAAAGAATCTATTGTAACTGTTAACCTGACAGAAATTCAAGTTAAAATTAAGAACAATAACCAACTCTGGAAGTGTAATAAATATATCACTATTTGATTTTGTTAAATCTAAATCTAAAACAATAGTATCGTTTAGGTATAACATGTTAGAAAAGTTGTATGTGATGAAGATGAAGTGGGGGAGGTCTTCTAAGAAAGACAGTGAAAAGGATTAATGATTTAAAGGGATTGATTCATGCGGGTAGGGTAATAATCAGCCCAGCACTGAATTTGAATCACATTCTATATAGACTACATATGACAGAGCTTGTTTTCTACGTTATAAGTCTCCACTCTACTTTAATCATGATACATTTCATCAAATTAGATTGTTCTTTTCCAAGTACAGTAATTACATTTTAAAACCAAGGCTCAAAGATAGTTTAAAAGAAATACGATAACTATCTATAATTACTGTAAGCACACAAACACTGATTGAAAATAGAAGCTGTTGGATAGAACAATTAGTTCTAGAATTAGTATAATGAAATTAGGCTTGAGAAATTTTCAATCAAGCATAAAATTTCTTTCTAAACATTGGTTTTTCTAGTGAGTGAATGCTTATAATATCTATTTTGCAACAATTTAAAGAAATAGCCAGACTGAGATGGTATTGAGGATGAGGCCTAAAACTCAAAAATAAATAAAATATAAGTAAAGCAACTATTGGAAATATAGTAGTGTTCACAATCTTTTACTTTCAACTATGAGTTTCCCTATAATTTTCAAACTTTGGGTCATTATTATTTACTGTATTTTAAGTTAAATTCAATTCCATCTTTTAAACATTTTTACATTTGAAAATTAGAAGTATCTAATGACAAAAACAAAATTTACTTATTAGAGCAAAAAAGAAAAAAAAAAACAACCCCAAAACAGAAAACAACAGCAGCAAAAAACCCATGTGTTCATTAGAAGAGATTTGTGATCTTAAATGCTGACAAAAATGTCTCAATATTATTTTAACTTTTTATGTGGGAATTTTATATTTATCAATATTTGAATATTCTTGACTTTTGTGTTCACATGTTCTTTGTCTCTATGTCAGGTTCAATTCAAAGCCCTATCCTTTTCCTTGTATGATGACAAAAATAGAATCACTCTGAAAAACATAGATGAATAAATATTCCGTGGGGAAAAATTAATTTCCTTGCCTTCTTCTTGGACACTAGGCCATATTTCCTGGAGTTGTAGCTAAGTGTGGTCATATGACTAAGCTCACACCAGTAGAATGTGAGAGAGGAGGATATGTGCAACTTTCATCTTACATATTAAGAGGCAATCAGAACTCTTTCCTTTTTATCACAAGTGAGAATGATTAATCACTCAGATGGCCTTGGAAGTCCTTTGTGAACATGGCAGAGCCACCCTCCTGAGCCCTAAATGAGCCTGTGGATCTGAGCTGGATGTGACATTAAACACTTACTTCCTGACATTCCCTGATTGAGGAATGACCTGGTATTTTTGAAAAACAGTTAAACCTTCTATTTGAATTAATACAAATGTAAGCAAGAAAACGTTTTTAAAAATCCTAAGCATTGGGGCGCCTGGGTGGCTCAGTCGTTAAACGTCTGCCTTTGGCTCAGGATGATCCCAGGGTCCTGGGATCAAGCCCCACGTCACGCTCCCTGCTCAGCGGGAAGCCTGCTTCTCCCTCTCCCACTCCCCCTGCTTGTGTTCCCCTCTCACTGTGTCTCTCTCTGTCAAATAAATAAAATCTTAAAAAAAAAAAAATCTTACGCATTGTGTATAAATCATTATAATCTAAACAAAACAAAAACACCCCAAAAGCGTAGTTGCATTTTGGGCTTGGATTGAGTACCAGCAGGTTATGGAAAGATCATGAGATTTCTGGGTGGTCTGTGGTTTTGCTGACGTTTCTGAACTTCACACTAGTATGGTGTCCTTCTTTGTTGCCTTTTGGAATTGAACAGTTGAAAATGAAATAAAGATGTCACTTGAAATTTGAAGTGTCCACTGTAACTCAGCCATTCACTTATTAAGAGCTGGGCTCTTGGGGCAAGTATTTTCAGATTGCCTAAGAATGACATCAGGTGGATTTTGTGGTAAGAACTTCCTAATCTTGTGTCAATATAATTAATTCTTCTACAACAGCACTGGTTTTAAGATCAGTAATAGAACCTTTTTTGTAAGAGAACGTACTAAAATAGTGAGTTATAAGCCCATGTCCCACTCAGGGTTGTTAAATTTGCTAACCTTAGTAACTTCATTGGAGGTTTACTGTTTCCATTTAACTCTCATTTTACTTTGAAGGAGAGAGACATTAAATATTCTTTTGTCTGTGTTGAATGCTTCCTTGGTGCCATTTTGTGGTATTTGCAGGCCTCCCTGACATTATCAAATGGATTGACATTTTAAATATTTGCAGTGCTCAGTGGGTACTAATTCAGCAAAGGTGAACCACAAGCCTCTTTCGCTGTGGCACAGCAAGTGATGTGTGTCTGTTTAATCACAGCAGCTGAAATGAGATCAAAAGCCACTGTGTTGTTAAAGTCCTAAATCTGCTGTCACAGCAGACACACCTGGAGGAGTCCTTGAAGAAAAAGCTACGTAGTGAAGAACCTACTTAGGCCACTGGCTTATCTGACTGAACCCATTAACCCTGCTCAGCAGGAAACTCTCCTAGCATGTAACATTTACATATTTTTAGTAAATTCTTTATAGGTGCAGCTCAATCATTTGTGGGCCTCAGCAATTCTTGATTTTCTTTATACTCTACATTGAAGTTTTATTTTCTATGTTTTGTCAGAGTTGAGAATCCAAATACTCCAAAAGATGAAAAATATAAATTATTCTACATGGTCATTGTCACAAATTTGGGGGACTTTATCCAAAAGGGATCATAGTGAGTAAAAAATTGTACTACAGTACTAACTTATGGGCTATTGAGATCTCATGCCACATGTATTACTATAGATTCTACAATGACCAATGTTAAAATATCAATGAATGGAATGACTCTTTAAAATTTTATCCTAAATATTTTTTTTTCTACAAAGCATGAACTTTATATATAATCCCCAGTATTTTTAAATAGTCCATTAAATAACTATTTGTATTTTAGGTTAACTTAAATATCTTTAGCCTTCAACTTTCTGCAAGCAAGCATTTGCATGGAGATTTTCAGACAAAATCTCATGACTTACTTCAGTCACATGTATACCTCTAGAAACTCAGCATTGCTACCTTCTGTCCCTGTCTTCCTGAAGAGGTTTAGAGTATTGTACCAAACCTATATGCAAGTGTGTCAAATGTATTAATATGGAAAATATTAAGGACTAGGTCCCTGTACTTCAAATTGCTCTGTGTCTGTACTACATTTAAGAGATGAGTAGAATATAAAGCATAAAAAATTGGTTAAATATTAACTGGAAAAATCACTATACATTACAGTTTAGGTGTATAAGACTAATTAGTATGACAGTGGAGAGTCCCTGAAAAATTTGGCAGACAATTCAATGACTTGTCCTACAATTGTTCTACTTGCTTCTCATCCCGATACATAAAATTCTTGGGTGTCAGGCAAGCCACTTAAATTCCTTCTAATACCTTTTCTTTGTAGTTAAGGAAAAGAATTAACAGAGTAGAAAATAAAACAAAAACCATGGAGATAATGGGAAAGGAAAAATAAGTAACTGGTTTGGGGATGTTTGCAAACATCCATCCTCTTCTAGTGCCCTGAAAGGAAACTGCTTTCACATCAGATCCTCATCATCATTTCCCCACTTGGTTTCTATAAGACAACATTAAGACTTTCATAAACAGATTCAAAGAGTGTATGTTAGAGGATAGGGCCTGCTGGGTAGGAGGAAAAGGAGAAATATTAAAGGTAAAAGAGTATCTCTATATTTAAGAACCTGAAAGAAAATACTTAGCCGTGCAAGGTTTAATAAAATAAGTATTTATTGAACATGACTATGGGCATGACACCATTCTGGGTGTGTGGGTGAAGGAAATAAAGATCTATAGCTTCACGGATCTTTCAGTCTAACAGGAGAAACAAGAGGGAGACTGATAATAGATATAACAAATAAGTCAACTATGCAGTTTGTTAGAAGGTGAAAGCTTTCATGAAGAAAGAATAAGATGGATGGAGAGTGTGTTCATGGTTTGTAAGAATTGGTCCTATTGAGCAGGTGAGATTTGTATAGAGACCTGATTACAAATATTAATTGGAGAATTTTTTTAAGAGAGAGGAGATAAAAAGTGTGTTAGGGAACAGATGGAAAGACATCCATGGAAGTACCATTTATTAACTATACACTCTTAGGCTCGGGCAATCTTCCTCATCTCACTTTCCCTGTATCCTCAATTTCTCTAAAGCTTAGGGTCATCTAGCACCCCGACCACCACCACCCCAGAGTCCCCCTAGGATACTGCTTCCCTGGCAGTTCTGTCAAGTAGGGGCTTCTTTTCTCCCATATCCTTGAAATCTTTTGTTCTGGTGATGATGAGGTATGTTCCTGGCTTCACATTTCTTCTTCCAGAATTTTCTGTGTCTTTCCTCACATTCCTAGTTTCAAGTCTCCTATCATCAGACCGTACAACTATAGAACCCTTATATCTATTAAACCAGGATCAACTTTTGAATATTTTATTCTTAGGCTTATTTCTAGTCTCTTTGAAACTCTATGTATCTTATGACTTTAATATCTAAATGACTGGCTCAGATTGCTCAAATCCTTGACCTTATCTACTCCTGAGACTTTACGTATCACTGTAACTCAGCCATTCACTTATTAAATTTGAGATTATCAATAACTCACTCCTTTATAATCTTAATTTTAAGAATTTCACTCTCTGACCTTTATTTACTCTCCAGTTTCCCCCCTTTACTATCCTGACACTAACAATCCTTTTCCCTTGGATAAACTTACAATTTATTGTTCTTGAAACTTTTTACAGTCTCTTCCTCTTCACATGATATGTCCTCATTTTCCTTCATACTCAGCTTAAATTCCATGTGCTATCATTATAATCACTCTTTAACTTTCAACTTCTTTTAATTTCTCTCACTTTGTTGCATATAGTTGGCAAAAAGAAAGAAAAGAAAAGAACTCCAGATAATTTAAACTCTGTACCTTTGTACACTTACATTGATGGAGTTGAGTACAGCAGGAGAAATCATATAATCTTGTTGACTAGTCTCACTTTAAATTAATTACCACTACACTCACTGTGGGTAGTTAGAGCTATTTAGCAACATCACACATTTCCTTAGTATATTCAGTTTTGTGTTAGATAATCATTCTATACCTTCTCGTCTTTCCTTAACTTCCAGTACCTTCTCCTCATTCTGTATTTTAGCTGATAACCTTGCCTTTTATTTAACTGAGGGAAGAGAAACAATGAGAAAAGTAGCAATACAATAATAACATTCCCAACCTGCCACCTAATTTATCTGCTTCCTATTTCAGCAAAATTTGCCAAAAATGTTGTCTATTCTAATAGTTTCCAAATCTTCTCCTCACACTTTTTCTTAAACCTACTTTATATAGGTTTTTACTAATGTCAATTCACTGAACCTCCTGGCAGAGTCAACAATGATCTCAATTTTACTAAATCAAGTGGTCAATTCTTAGTCCTCTTATCTGACCAAACATTTTTCTCCCCCTAAATAATACTTCAGATGTCTTCCATCATACTATACCCTCTTGTTCTTACCACAGTTTCTTACTGATGGGTTCTATCACATTTTCACAGGATAGGTAGTCCAAACGTACATACATTGTTTTAAAGGTAAGAAAGAAGAGATAAATCTTCCTAATGTAGTTCAGGAAACTAACACTGCTTTGGTATTAGAACTGGATAAAAGTTATACCAGTAAAATTATGGGCCAATTTCATTTAAAACAAATAGATCTAAACATGTTAAAGAAAATAATAACAAACTGAATCCAAATGCATATATATAGTAACCAAGTAAAATTTATCACAGATAGTTGAGAATGTTTTTCCTTAAAGATTTATTTATTTATTTTAGAAAGAGAGAGAGAGAGAGAGTAAAAGAGTGGGAGGTGGGATGGGGCAGAGGAGGAGGGGCAAACAGACTCCCTGCCGGGTACAGAGCCTCACACAGGCTCAAACCCAAGACCCCAAGACCATAATTCAAGCTGAAACAAAGAGTCTAATGCTTAACTGACTGAGCCACCCAGGTGCCCCTGAGAATGTTCTTATATTAGAAAATGTGTTCACAAAATACACTAACAGATTGATGGAGAAAAAAATATATCTTCTTCTTTGTAGATGAAGAAGTGCTTGATAAAGTTCAGCACTCACTCAAGTTTTTAATTCAACAAAACACTTACATAATACAAAGGGGTATTTATCAGAAAATTAGAGCAAAAATTTGACTTCATGATAAAATATTAAAGCATTCTTTAATAATCAGAAAAAAGGCAAGAATAACTACTATCACTGTTTATTTTAATTTTGTGTTTTACTTGAGGCTCTACCAAATGCATTGAGAAGAGACAAAAAAGTGAAGAAGAACAAAATAGAAGAAGTAATATAGCTATAATTCACAGACAATATGATTATCTACCAAAATCAAGGGGCAAATACAAACCAAAATTATAATTTGCTGGAAGTAAGAGTGTGGTCAAAATCAGGATTTTCTGGGGCGCCTGGGTGACTCAGATGGTTAAACATCTGCCTTTGGCTCAGGTCATGATCCCAGGGTCCTGCGATCGAGTTCCACATCAGGCTCCCTGCTCAGCGGGGAGCCTGCTTCTCCCTTTGCCTCTCTCTGTCTCTCTCTCTCTGTCTCTTATGAATACTTAAATAAAATCTTAAAACAAAACAAAACAAACAAAAAACAAAATCAGGATTTTCTTACATAAAAGATTGCACAATAAATTTATGAACATGTAATTAAGAAAAAGATTGCCTTATTTATAATAGAAACCAAACATAAAGAGTATATACATAAATTGACCGATAAATGGAAAAAACTTTAAAAGGAAAATAATCAAAATATTTTAAATTGTGTGATACATATTAAAACTTTTACAGGAAAAAATAGTAAAAATAAACTAATTAATTAATTAATTAATCTAAATAACTGTAGAGATAAAACATATGCAGAGTCAGTATGTTAAATTCTTATAAGTGTTAAAATCTTATAAATTCAATGACATTCCATTCAAAATTTATATAGTGTTTTTTATAAAAATTTATAATTATATATATATGTCATAATATATGTAATTAAATGGTCAATAATAACCAAGCCAATTTATAAAAGGAGGATTATAGACTTACTCTGTCAGTTCTCAAGACTTTCTAAAAAGCTATACTAATTAAAATAGTGTTATTGGTACAGAGACTTTCTTTTTTTTTTTTTTTTAAAGATTTTATTTATTTATTTGACAGAGAGAGACACAGCGAGAGAGGGAACACAAGCAGGAGGAGTGGGAGAGGGAGAAGCAGGCTTCCCGCGGAGCAGGGAGCCCGATGCGGGGCTCGATCCCAGGACGCTGGGATCGTGACCTGAGCCGAAGGCAGACGCTTAATGACTGAGCCACCCAGGCGCCCCGGTACAGAGACTTTCAATAAACCCATGTAACAGGATAGTAACCCTAGAAGGAGACTTTAATAAAACAAAAAATACCATGTAACAGATGAACCATCACATATTAAAAGGAAAAGAGGGCACCTGGGTGGCTCAGTCGGTTAAGCAACTGACTCTTGGTTTCAGCTCAGGTCAGGATCTCAGGGTCATGGAATTGAGCCCCAAGTAGACCTCTGTGCTCAGCAGGGAGTCTGCTTGAGATTCTCTCTCTCCCTCTCCCACTACTCCTCCCCCTGCTTGTGCTCGCTCTCTCTCTAAAATAAATAAATATGTAAGAAAAAAAAAAGAAAGGATGACATATCTAATAAATTAGGAAGGAAAAAATGGTCAAATAAACAAATGGTGCCAGACAACTGGATAGTCAGACAAGAAAAGAAAAATGAAATTGGATTTCTGTATCACACTACATACATTTGTAAATATATATGAGTATATGAGTAATTCTATAAATCATGAATTAAAGGAAAAAGTGAAATGGGAAATGAGCAAAGAGAATGAACATTATATAGAAATCAGTATACACAATCAGCATTAAAAAAGTTCAACTTTAAAAGTACTAAGGGGATTATAAATTAAAACAAAAATTAAATGCCATGTCACACTCATTAGTTTGAAATGTTATGTCCAATGTCACCAAATACTGTAAACAAAGAGGAGGAAATGGAAAAACATTGCTGATGGCAATGTAAAGTCATTAGAGAACCATTTAAAAATAGTAGAGCTCAAGAATCTATATTCTGTGACCCATTTTCTAGTTTTCAACACCAGAAAATCTCTCATAAATACTAGGACACTTCTAGAGGTCCTATTCCTCTGTCCAGAGTTTGGTAACAATGAAAATGTGCACATAAACCAAGTTTTCTTGGACATTGGTGGTACATAAATAATCATACTATATGTAAATTTGTACTAAAATCCCCTTTTTATCTGTCTGGAATAAATCAGAATAGAAGTTCTCAAAATGATAAATCTCAAAAACCCGATGTTCTATTTCTTGGGATAGTTGATCAATACATGATTGTCCATTTCATTGTTTTTATAGTTTTATACATATATTAATAATCTTTTATGTAGTTAATATTGAACTAGAGCAATATAGAAAAACACTGTTGAGTAGAGAAGGAAATTTTGAAAAAAGACAGAATGTGGTAATAGAAGTCAATAAATAGTAGCCTCTGCTGGGGTTGAAGATGTTGTCACCCAGAAGAAGTACATGAGAGCTTTCTGAGATGTTGAAAAGGTTTTTAATCTTAATCTGAATGCTGGCACACAGGTGTGTGTGTGTGTGTGTGTGTTTGTGCATGTGTGTGTGTGAGAGAGAGAGACAGAGAGAGAGAGAGAGAAAGAATACTAAAGTGCTTTGTGTTTCTGGATGAGAGGAAGGAGTATGGACCATCTTCAAAGAAGATGTAAGGAAAGAGAAGTTAGCCCAGCCATATCACATCATTTACTGCTGTTCATTCCTTCACTGCTTTTGGTAGTCCTGGACCTCCAAAGGGCCTGCATTTGTGTGGGTTTCTTAGAAAAATCTCTCCATATTGGCTAATTTTTTTTTCTTGTATGACTTCATAAATCCATATCTTTTCCATGTTGCAGATTTCTGTTTTCAATCATTAGACATGTTTCTCTGGCTCCTCTAGGGGTTCTTCATAGCACTGAGAATCTAATTAATACAACATATTTGGAATGGAGAGATGGATTTTCTAACCTGCAAACCTGCACTTCCTAAAATTGTAAGAAGGACATAAAAGTTGGCCAATGCCAAAAAGCATTGAATGCCTATTCTATATTTCTGTCTAGTGGTTAGCCATGTTCCTTTAAGCTCTTCAGAGAGGGGTAATACTGGATCTCCTGAACCAGGACATCTGTAGACCTAAGGGTTAGAATATTCTTTATGCTAATACTCTGTAATTGCAGGTTCCACACCATACCATTTATATTTTTAAAGTATCTAGCATATATTGAGTTCAACACATTCAGCTAAATAAATATTTACTAAATTACTGTTGTTTTTACAAGAAAAAGTTCATTGAATGCTAGATACATATCTCTACATAAATATCTAAATAAAATAAATGGATGAAAAATAATCCAAAATAGATTGAAAAAATCCAAATGCTAACAAAAGTACAAAGACAATATTGAGTTAAATAATAATTGCACATGATAAAATGAGTCATTCTCTGCTTGAGCAAAGGCAAGGCCACTTACAGCAGAATGCAAAGCAAGTCTGCTATCCCTCAGGGAGGACACAGCGCTTGATCTACTTTTTCCATGATATATTACCTTTCAGAGCTTTTCTTTCACATAAGTAATCACTTGCAGACAGAAAGAATGTCTTATGTGAGAAGAGAGAGAGGAAAATAGGTAAAAAGTACATGCTAGAGAAAAACAGAAACCCCCAAATTCAACCATTAAGTTTATCAGACTTGAGGAATTCATTAACAGTGAAAAAGAATCAACAAAATTAAAGACCTATTAGAGGAATAGAAAGAGATTATAAGAAAGAAAAAGTTTTCTTGCTTGTTCTGAAATATTTTAAGACCATTGCGGAGTATATTGATCATATTGCATTTTTCCTCTTGTTATACTATTTTTAAATTACAAGATACAACAAATCTTCAGTGGAAAAGATAAAAGGAATTTATAAACAAACATTTTAGGCATTGTAAACATGCTCTAAATACTGAAAGCCCAGTTATACATTCAGAAATTAACAGTAAAAATGATGTTATGACTACATTCTATGCCAAATATAAAATCATAAACAATATTATTTTCCTTAGATCTCTGATTTATGTCAGGTTCAGAAAATGATGTAGTATCAAGTCCACGACATCACCAGAAATGAAAGTTCCCTGTAGACCACAGGAAAATAGAACTACATCCTTTCAACCCTTGTATTTTGTTAGAACTAAAAGTTAACTTGAATCTGAATATTATATCTGACATTTGATGGTTGCTCCTATTTTGTAAAAGGGTAAAGGAAGAATAAAATAGTGAGATTTGGCCACTTGTGTTCATTTTCTTGTACCTTTTTTATCTAACCAAAGTCTTTATAGGTATCATATATTCTCTCATAGTTTCTATTATACAGATGGTAAGTCGGGATAGCGATAGAACATTACAGGAATATTTTATGTTGGAAATAATTTACCTATATTGGAATTGTACTGTTGAGGCTCTTAATAACTTAAGTACTTTTCTGAGCTGATATTCATCAACTGAAGTTCATTCTGTTCTCTGTACCTTAATAGCAGTTACTGTCCTTACCAATATACACATTAAACTAAACATGTAGTTTACCTTATAGAGCATATCCCCTCTATTTCTACTGTAAATATAATCTATGGACCGGGACATGGGCACAAGAAAGTTTGTTTGGTTTTAATTTCCTAAGATGAGATTTGTACTTTCTTTTGAGCTGCAACTAGTGAAAAGCTGCAATTTTATAATTAACTTTTGTCTTGGTTAATAACACTGATTTATCTTTTTATCACCTCCTCAAAGTTTTTAAAATTAATGATCAATGGTATTATAATTTGGTTAAAATAAAGAAATCATTTCTAGTTTTCTTGCTCATACAAATGTCTACTCCCCTGAGAAACTTCCCAGTAGCCATTTGATGGTGACTAAGAAATTTTCAGAGGTCACTATTTTTCTTTAACGTAGCAACTGAACATCATTTCCTAATATCTGAAGCCACCTCTTTTCAGAAGACTCTATAGAACTTTTCCTTGTTGGGTCTGGAAAATAAAAGTCTATAGTTAATAGATTTTTTCATCTTCTACTCAATCGCCTATGATAGTTTTACAGGAATCTGCCAATTAATGACTACCAAAAATATTTGCATTACAACAAACCATTCATAATCACTTAAATTAAGTGTAAAAGACTTCATAATGTCCAACTTTTGGGAAGGTGGAATATATTCTTGACTTGTCACTCAGGAACCAAATAAGTCACTCTATCTCCATGGAGAGGTAGAAGATGTGGAACAAAAGCCATGGAGGAAGTAGGAACACAATCCTTTTTGTAAAACCAGAGGATGGGGGGGATACATTTTCAGGTTCAGCCTGCACTCAGGTCACTCAATAAGAAATAAAGATACAGGGGACCACTGAAAAGGTAGCAATTAACCTGATGTGAAGGAGTCTGTAACTACTACACTGAAAATAGCACAGCTTACCTAAGTCTTGGTGGATAAATGGAAACTTTCCAGAGTCAAAGGGAAAAGAAGGACATGTCAAAGAGAAAAGCAATTTCCAATACCCAGAAACTTGAAAGACCATTCAATGCCTTATCGTTCAATGAATAAGAAAATGAATGAATAAAAATGAAATCATAAGATAACAAAATAAATATTATGTCATGTTTTATACCTTCTATAATTATCCATGTTATACATTACTTAAAAACTCCTTGAAGAAAAGATACAGATGAGATAAAAGATTTGAGGAGCATTAGCAAAATTTAACATCAATAGTACTGGCTAAGAGGAAACAAATGAAAATCAAGGGTTTCATTTACAAAGATATTACCATAAAACATATTAGTAAATGTCTGTGAAATCTACCTATTCACTGATGACTGAATCAATATAGCCATACATGAAAGCTTTTAAAGTTAGGTTCATTGTATTCATCTCATGGAATTGGTTATTTATCTGAGAAATGTTAATCACTACTATAAATCATTTTAGTAAAAATGTGTATGTACACAGGAATCTTACATATTATTGTTACACAAAAATATGTTTTGAACAGAATATATCTAAAATATTACATTTTTAGCATGGTTCCAGAATCTTTATTTAAGCCTGTCAAAGTGTCTAATTGCAATATTATTTCATAGAAACATTTGCAATGAAAAGAAAGAACTTTCATTAAAAAAATGCAAGATAATATAAACTAAGTATCAGTAATATGAGAGACTGTATAAAATTCAGGATCATTCAAAATTCCTGCTCATAATTTATGTTATAAAAGGGATGGGCTACAACTGTACATGATAAAAAGACATCAAAAATGAAAAATATCTCATAGAAGCTTAACCTATTCAAATTGTTCATGGAGATTTGAATAAGTTTTTAATGCTGGGTAAAACACAACTTATTTTTCACTGACTCTTGCATCCACTTTTATTGTAGTACATATAGGCCTCTATAATGTTCTGATTATTTTTGGATGTCCCAGGAATTTTATGTCTTATAAGCCAAAACCTGTAACCCAAAACCTGTCATTTTCTTTATCAAATATATATATATATATATATATATATATATATATATATATATATATTTTTAAGACTTTATTTATTTGACAGAGAGAGACAGAGTGAGAGAGGGAACACAAGCAGGGGGAGTGGGAGAGGGAGAAGCAGGCCTCCCACTGAGCAGGGAGCCCGATGCGGGGCTCGATCCCAGGACCCCGGGATCATGACCTGAGCCGAAGGCAGACACTCAACGACTGAGCCACCCAGGCGCCCCCAAATTTATATTTTTTCTCTTTGACTTTTATAATCCCTGTTTAGTTTTTCAATTTTCTTTATAATGTGCCAAATTCATGCTGCTGTCTATTTTTAATATATAGTACAATTTTTATTAAAAGATGTTTCTTTTTGTTTATCCTTTTCCTATCCCAGACCCCATGTCCTCTGCAGATTCAGACATAAGTGTCTGACGTAAGATGGGCCTGGAGATCATTTTGATGTTCTGTGCCTAGTTTCACTCTGTCGTTCCTGAAACTCTTTCTTACCTGACTCCTGCTTCCCCTAGAGAGGACAACTTCCAAGGGGGTCCCTGTCACTCATGCCCATGCCTGCAGGAGGGAGAACTCCACTGTTCACAGATGTTCCCCAGCACCACAAATTATAAGAAAGGATGGGAACCAAAATGAAAACTCAATAATATTAGCTTGATTACTACGAGGTACAGTATAAATATTGTGCTAGATGCCTTTGCCTTTTCAATTAATCTCATCCTTCACCACATAACAACACTACTTATCCTTCAATAAACTAAGTCTTAGAATAGTCTTGTTCAAAGTCTCATGAAAATAAATGGTGGAAGAGTGACTAGAGCCCAGATTTATTTGTTTCTAAAGCCCATGTTTCTTCAGTTATAACAAATAGCTTCCTGATGCTCAAATCTTGGAATTGTAGGCCCCTATTGAAAAGATTTATATTCAAATCAATTATATCCTACAAAGTGGGCTTCTTTAAGCAAAAATGAAATACAATTACTATGGTTTTTTTTGTTGTTTGTACTATTTTATTTTTAACAGAACTAGGTAACTGGCTCTCTGAGCTAAAACCTGATTTAAAGATGAAATTGGCACTCTTCAGGGACCAGTTGTGGTATGTCATGTACTAGCTGCTTTCTGTTAGGATAAAATAAGTGTTAAATTCATTTAAATGCTGGAAATAAATAGATTAGGACATGAACAGTCAAAAATGAAAATTGCTTTTTTTGATTGTTTACCGCATTTAATTTAGAATTCTCTAAGATTTATTGCACTGAGTCAATACAACATGGGTGTATGTGTGGGGAAGCAGATATAAAATAGTTTTATTTTCTCTAAGATTGTCCTTAATCATGCTCTGGAAAATCTCCTTTTCCAAACTTTTAAAGACATCTCAGGGAGATCCTTCACTTCCTGATCCCTTTCAGATTATAACATGAAATCATTCAGTTCTGTCCAGTTATGTGTTCTCATCTTCTATATTTCTCTGAGAGCTCCCATTCCCTGCACATCATGCTTCACTCTGGCTCTGGGGGCCCACACTAGAAAGATACACATGACTAATTCTACCCGTCCTTAATGTTGAGATGGAGAGAAGGAATTGGAGTGACCACCATGGCTGTGTTCTCCCTAGTAGTGGTGGAAAGACAATGCTAATCTCACTCCAGCCAGACCTGGCTCTGCTTGCTCCTACTAGCTAGCTTCTGCTAGTGTGATGATCTCCACATAGGTAGCATCCCTGTTTCCTTAGTTTCCTTAGTTTCCTCCAACATCATAGAGAGCTTCCTAAGGCAGGTTCAGCCTAGTCATTCTCAGTCCCTGGCAGTAGACCAGGCTCTCAGCCCTGACTTTAAGTGTTTTCACTCTCCTTCCTTGGCAGCCACTTCGGCAATATTTTATGTTCTTTTATGTTTCTTCAGATAGAGCCACCGAAACTATTACTCTGCTTTCCAGCTTTCTAAGAACCATTGAAAACTTGAGAAGCTATGGGATTCTTGTTCAAGGCATGGAACCCTGTAATCCCTACTTATCTTCATAATGTGGGCTTCTTTAACAAACATCCCACTGTCAGAATTTTGCAGAAAGAAGCAAGCACTAGTGACCATGTCTATGTACCAGAACCAAATTGCAGGGAATCAGTCTTGCTTTCTTGAGGGTGACCACCCCACACTTTACTCTGATGTCAGCACCAGAGTAAGGTCACTTAATTCCTCAGCATCAAGCATCCAGGCAGGGCAAGAGGCTCCTGTCTCCCTTCCTGAGGGCCCCTTTCCTAAGGCCTCTTCTCACTACAAGGTGGGGGCAGGGGTTCAAAGTACATGGAGTATCCCCAGCATCCATGTGGAAAGAGAAAAGACCACTGAATGTCTAGCAACTCTAAGGATAATTGAAATGGTCTTTTCTTTCCTGAATTGTCTGCCTGTAGAGATAAAAGTGTGCTTCTGGGTAAGGGGGTCTGGAGGGCAGAAATTGCTGGGTTAGCAAAGCCAATTATGTGGACAGCTTCAAAAGACTTGGGTGGTTATCTAGCCCTAATTGTTTTCTCTTTCTTCAAAATGTCAAAATCATTAAGCTTCTTTGTCTTCATTGTTGGATTCTAGTTATAAATATCTGTGCAACAGAAAATGTGTATTCATATTTTCACATTTATCACCTTGCATTAGCGTTACTTGGAGATCTAAAAACTTATCTTGTGAAAAAAAAATTGACATTATGTCTTTAAGACATAATGAATAAGTATGTCTGATGAGCAAATATAAGCCTCCCGCCTTCTTGACAGGTAGATTTTTTCAGGAAGATGAATCTACCAAGCTCTCACAGCTCCAGGACAGAAGTCTTTGTAGTCATTTAACTCACTCCCTTTGCTCTATCTGCAAACTCTACAAGCAACATTTAAACTTTCTTTTTTCAAATATGACTTTTTGTAGATCTTCTTGACCATCAATAATAAAAATTCAGTTTTATGTTTTTCTCTGTGTGATTTTCCCAATCTTTTCCGTGTCTAATCATAATTCAGTATGCTTTCTCTTTGTTAATTTATTTTCAGTTTGCTGAAAGGAATGTCCTCTCTGCAAGTAACTATTACGTGATGGGGTTATTGTCCAATTAAACAAAGAGCTTGGCTTCTCAAAGATAGTATGCAGAAAAGTCAATCCATAGATGTTACCATTTGCACAGGGAGAAAAGCAGAATAAATGGGTCTTTCAGAGAAGTCTTGTTCATATTATTAGAACTCTCTATGCATCAGGTAAAAGTTAGGCATGTTTCTTTATATAATAAAATACTTATAAATAAGCAATCTACTATTTACTTCCTAATAAAATAATTTTATTTTAAAAAATGTAAAATTTTCAAAGAAATCTATAAATATCAGGGAAAGTTAGTGTCCTCTCTCTCTCCAGTTCCAACTGCCTTTTTGCAGGCCCTTGCCCTATCAAATTCTAGAATAATTTCCACTAGCATTTAGGTTTTTCATAGCATAAAATTAATTTTGGTAACGATCTCTAACAACAAGAACAAATGAAGTTCCAAATATATCTGTTATAGACATACACTTTGTAAATGGTGCTAACATACAAAGGAGAGTGGTTCTTTATCCAGTTTAAATGCAAATGAATATATGTATTTAGCCAGTTTCTTTATCTACAGAGAAAGACAGCAATTTCAGTACTGTGATCTTAGAGGTTCACCTTCTGTTAAAAATCTCAAAGGATTTAGCAAGCTAGTATAGGTCAACAAATATAACCTAGTAAATGTAGTAGCACTCACTAGCTAGTTAGACAAGTAATAAGGACACCTCAGTTATAAACTACTTAATCTAGACTTCAGTAAAGAGATAAGAGCCATGAAATCTGGTTGTGTTAATTCCTCCCTCCCTTTATCGAACACTCCTCCTCTGCTTTGCTCCACCTGTCCCTCAGATCCTAATGTAGTTATTGGAGTTACAATACTAGACAACATTGACCATTCATCTAGCACTTAATCTCTATTATGCAGAGGTTAGAAGTCAAAAAACGATCATCCATATCAGTGATTTTGGCAGAAGATAGCTGCTGAACCATGTAGGGCTGTTTAAGGGAGGAGAATGAGTTTTCAGCTATTTCACAAGTCACACACTATAGTGAAATCACATAATCCTTCACTGCTAAAGGAAACACAGGATTGATTGCAAAAGTATTGTATCTTAAGAAAACGTAAGTTATCTCTTACCAGTTATTTTCATTTAAATAGAAGATTTAAAAATTGTCTGTGATCAGTGTTGTCTATTGATCAATAGGAAATAATAAAAATTCATATAATTATTTGTCAGCATTTAACAATATTTATGAAATTTGTCCCTAAGTTTAGAAAAACAGTCATTTTTGAATTTCTAAGTTTGTAAATAGATGAATTTTTAAAGATTACATAAAACTAATTTTTTGGAAACCAAAATGTAGTTAAAATTTGAGATAAAAGACACCTATTTTTAAGATCTCCCTTGAAATTCTTTTGTGATGTGAGAAAATCTATTTTCTTATGGAAATAATCTTTCATTTATCTTCTTACACCTTTCAGCTTCCCTCTCTCTCTCTCTTTTTTAAAGATTTTATTTATTTGAGAGAGAGAGAGAGAGAGCATGAGGGGGGGAGAGAGAGAGGGAGAAGCAAACTCTCCACTGAGCAGGAAACCTGATGCAGGACTTGATCCCAGGACCCTGGGATAGTGACCCAAGCCAAAGGCAGCTGTTTAACCCACTGAGCCACCCAGGTGCCTGCCCCCCCACCCCGACTCCTTTCAGCTTCTCTTAAAGTAACATGTTTATAATTTAGCAACTGATTTTTTAAAAACACATCAGCTCATACATTTCTTCAGTCTCTCTTTAAATTTTCCATAAAAAAAAACACAAAGCAGTACAATAGTACAATAATGCCAACTGCTTTTCCCCCCCTTAGTGTGTCATTGCTTTTCTTTCCTAAAGATTTGAATGCCCTTTACAAGACTGGGGGCATTTTATTTTGGTAGCCTTGTGAACCTCTGATAATTATCTGCAGGGCATATGGCTTTAGCACAGCCATATTGTAATGGAACATTTCAATCCGACAAACAAAGGAGAAGTTTGAAAAAAATGGGAGAAAATCTCCCTAACAACAAAGACATTTACCCATGTGCAAAAATGATAGACAGAGTCACTTTGGCACCTTGACAATTCAGACACTGCACTCCACAGTTTTGCCTCCTCGGCTGCTTTTTCCCTAGTCCATATATAAAACAAGAATGAAAATCATTCAAGTGGTAAATTACTCTTCCAGGAAAGACTTCAGTTTGACCAGTGTACAAATGAGGTTTGAGAACAACGGAGATGTAGAATATTTTTTGTAAGGATTCTTTTTTTAAGTTTAATAGACAGAGACTGATTCCTGTGGTTGTAGGGCATATTTATTTTCAACACCTTGCAGCTCAGGAATTCCCTCTATTCCCTCAATATTAGCTTAGTAGAAACTTTCAAGGGAAGTTTTTGATTTTCCATAGAAAAGTTTCCATATTGTCTTTAGAAAACTGAGAAAACTTAACTATCATTTTATTTTTTCTGCAGAGAGCACCGAGGTCTCTCCATATGGTTTTTATTGGAAAGAGAGCCATCAAGCATAACTAATGAATACACCCTAAGCCAGTTGCCAACAATAGACTCTATCTTGACTAGTTAAAGAATTAAATATTCGCATTTAATAATTTTAAACATTGGCACCTAAGTTTATTTTTTTTAATTTTACTTTTTAAAAATATTTATTTATTTATTTTAGAGAGAAAGAGTGTGAGCACACAAGTGAGGGGAGGGGCAGAGGGAGAGAATCTTCAAGCAGACTCCCCACTGAGCACAAACCCCAAGACAAGGCTCAATCTCAGGACACAGGAGATCATGTCCTGAGTCGAAACCAAGAGTTGGATGCTTAACCGACTCAGCCACCCAGGAGCCCAATTGGCACCTAAGTTGAAAAATTTTGAAAAAAAAATCAAGAAAACAGAAAAATAAATTTTAAATGATATAATAATCTCACTTTCTAATGATGGCTACTATATATTTTTCTGTATGTACACATACAAATACTTATACTATTGATATTCTTTTCTCATAAAACTGGATCCATATAAAAATTATTAAAATTATGGTTTTGATCATTTTAATGACTTTTTCTGTCATTAAATTTATAAAGTCATTTTAGTATACACAAAGTTCTTAATTTTATTTTTTCCTAGTTTTAGTGTCATATTCAACTATACTTTGAAAAAAATCCCTAAATTATCTATAAAGTATTTCAAAATAAAACATAAAATTTGAGAATGTCAAAGAAAACTGCACCAGATAAGTTGTACAGTCAAGATACACTTTATTCAACACAATTGCTTCACTAGAGGGGTGAAGACTATGGCAGTAGAGGAGGATATTCAACTGAACTCCAGTGAAACAAAAGGCAGGGGAATTTTTTTTTTTTAATTTATTATTGAAGTGTAGTTGGCATACATTGTTATAATAGTTTCGGGTGTACAGCACAGAGATTCGACTACTCTATACAATACTCAATGTTCACCACATTATGTGTAGTTATCATCTGTTAGCATACCACATTATTATAATATTATTGACTATATCCCCTATGCTGTACTTTTTAACTCTGTGACTTATTTATTTTGTCACTGGAAGTCTGTACCTCTTAATCCCCTTCACCTATTTTACCCATCTCCCTACCCACCTCCCCTCTGGCAACCACCAGTTTGTTCTCTGTATATAAGAGTCTGTGTTGTTTTGCTTGTTTGTTTGTTTGTTCATTTGTTTGTTTTTTGGATTCCACATGTAAGTGAAGTCACATGGTATTTGTCTTTCTTTGTCTGACTTATTTCATTTAGCATAATGTCCTCTGTGTCCATCCATGTTGTTGCAAATGGCAAGATTTTATTCCTTTTATGGTTCAGTAATATTCAGATATATATATATATATATATATATATATATATATATATCTTCTTTATTCATGCTTTAATGGACACTTGGGTTGCTTCCATATCTTGACTATTATAAACAATTTTTAAATCTAGGGTGAGCTAGTGGGAAAGTACTGAAGGATGTCAGAAGGGGCTTAACTAACTTGATTAGTCCCTCTGTGCTTACTAATTGATGTTTCTCTTATTAAAATTAGACTTCTATCTTCACACAGAGACTAGAATATAGGGAACCTATTTTTCTTGATTGCAATTTAAAGTTTTGGCTTTCAGGTCCTTGAGAAAGACATCCTTCGGCTGTAAAGATTTTTATCATAAAGAGGCTGAGAAAAAGTTACATTTCTAAGTTTTCTAGAGTGAATTCTTTTTTTTTAAATTTTTTTTATTGTTATGTTAATCCCCATACATTACATCATTAGTTTTAGATATAGTGTTCCATGATTCATTGTTTGTGCATAACACCCAGTGCTCCATGCAGAACGTGCCCTCCTCAATACCCATCACCAGGCTAACCCATCCTCCCACCCCCCTTCCCTCTAGAACCCTCAGTTTGTTTTTCAGAGTCCATCGTCTCTCATGGTTCTTCTCCCCCTCTGATTCCCCCCCTTCATTCTTCCCCTCCTGCTACATTCTTCTTCTTCTTTTTTTCTTTCTTAACATATATTGCATTATTTGTTTCAGAGGTACAGATCTGAGATTCAACAGTCTTGCACTAGAGTGAATTCTTTAAGGAAAGGGAGGTCAGGGGCCCCCAGTCAGGAAGAAACTTGTCTAAAGTTTAGTCAAACCGAGGAGAACATTAAAGCCATCTTTCTAAGTAACAATACGTGTTATAAATTTTAATTAATTTATGAATTGTTATCATTCATCTATTAAATTGGGAGCATATGAGTGTTTGGGGTGAATGCAGACTGCATAACATCAGAAAAACAAAAAGATGATGCAGTCAAAACTAGTACAGCTCAAATCCAATCAATTATCAGAAAGTACTTAATTTCTACATAGAGTAAATATGTACTACATGATATATAAAACAAATTAGACATACTTTTAAACTCATAATTTCAGAAAGATAGCATACCAATAAGGCTATAAAGTGGGTGTTGGATTATTGAGCCTCTTCAAAGACTATTTAAAGAGAAAGAATTCACAAGCACATGTATCATTACGGAAGAGAATTCTTCCACTAAGTAACCAAACCTTAATAGGAAAAAAAAAAAAACAGTGTGTGTGACTGAGGTCATAAATAAGCTGTTACAAGTATTTTTATAGTTAATTTAAAGGATAGCATTTCAAATAAACAGAATCTCAATATTTCAATATTGTAAGTTAGTAAAAATGTGCAATTATTTTTAGTTTATTTTCTCTTCCTGTGAGAGACTTGGTAGTATAACATCCATCACCCATACTTCCACTCCTTGTTAGTTCCAGAAGGATTTAATAAAAACAAATCAAATTATAGATAAAATGAATCCTGAAAGACATTTCCTCTGCATCTACTCCTTTATCCAAATTCTCCTGATGTCATAATTGAGTGTCATTGACTCTTATTTCCCTAGACTAGCTCCACAGATCTGAAGATGTAGAAAACTTGGGTATTTTAAGTTTAGATAGCTTTTACTTAATCATTCTTTATAAATAGATAGATATTATAAAGATATGTATATAGACATAAATATATACAAGGACACAGATAAAGATACAGATACAGGTTGGTTATATACACACATACTTATTTATACATATATGTTTAAATATAATTTTTCATATATCTTATCTTTATCAGTTTCTCTATATATGTTTGCATTTCTTAAATATATTTGCTTTCACAGCTTAATTTTGCCCGTGATCTCTTCCTTCCAAAGCATAAGCTGCCAGTTATTTCCTTCATAGTTATTTTTTACTCTCTGCTTCCAGGCCTTAAAAACTTTTTTTTACCCCCACCAAAGCCATTTCATAGAAATAACCTATTTCTTTACTGCATGTTTTGTTCTCAAATTTTAGCCCTCACTTTCCTGCTGATGACAACAGGAATCACTAGAGTTTCAAAAAGGGATTATAAACTACAGGTGAGATTTCTGGTTTCCTGAACAAGTAGAACAAGAGCAATAAAGGACAAAAGGACTCTAGGGATATAGAGAATTTGTGTTTTATATTATTTTGGTCTTGTCTTGATTGCTGTCATTCCTTTAAACTGTCTTAATGGTTTAAATCTGAGATTTGTGATGCAAGAAACATAATGATAGAGCCATAATAATCTCAAAATCATTCTCACATTCCCCTCAATAGGGGGCTGCAATTTCATGTAGTCATGGAAATTAGTGTTGGCCATAGGCCTAGAAGGGAAAAGAATGGCACAACTAGAAAAAGTTACACTGAGAATTATTAAATGAGCTAAGAAAAAAAAAAAATCCAATCTAGTCCCCTACAACAAATTTTTTTTTTCCTGGTATTCTGTACTTGCTTACATAAGTGTCTACATAAAACATTAAGTATGAGAAGTATGAGAAAGATATAAGGAAATTTATCCATTTAGTTCTATGAAAGAAAGAGGTAAATAAATTAAAATGTATTTAGGGTCTATTGTAATTCATACATATGTTGTCAATGATTAATTCTGGTGACTCCACCTATCTGCACATTGTTGGAGTACATATAAGACACTCGCTCAGGATACTGAGGGCAAAAATTAGAGCTGCATCTCTGAATAGACCACGGCAATAGCCTCTTAATCCAATCTCTGATTTCCCCCCATAAACTATCAATCAGTATTTGCTTTTAAAAACCCAAGACCTATCATTAAACTTCCATGATTAAAACTCTCCATGGGTGCTGGGTGGCTCAGTTGTTAAGCGTCTGCCTTCCACTCAGGTCATGGTCCCAAGGTCCTGGGATCCAGCCCCACGTTGGGCTCTCTGCTCGGCGGAAGCCTGGTTCTCCCTCTCCCACTCCCCCTGCTTGTGTTCCTTCTCTCCCTGTGTCTCTCTCCATCAAATAAATAAATAAAATCTTTAAAAAAATAAAAAAAATAAAACTCTCCGCAAACCTCCTATTACTGTGGGATAAGGTTCATGCTCCTTAACCCATCTGTGTGACCATTGGCATGTCAGACCCTAATTTAGTCCTCAGCTTCATTTCACACCACTAACCACTAACTCCCTCATAATCTATGCTTCCCCCATTCCAGATTTTGGAACTCCTTTCAGTTCCTCAAAGGTGTCCTGTTCTCTCTTTTCTTTTGGACTTTGCTTCTAAATCAGACTACTGGAAAACGGACACGATCCATACAGGCAGTAGACGTGATGGCTAAGAATATAGATGAGAGCCAGAATATTAGCATCTGAGTCCTGGATCTGCCTTTAAATGTTACCTAAGCAAGTTACTTTTCCCCATTCAGCTCCTCATTGTATGTGCAAACATGGAGATAATAATGGTCTTTTACCCCTTAGGTCTACTTTGTTGTAAGAGTGTGAGCAGATCGTGGAGAACAGTGAAGTGCACATAGTAAGCATTCAATAAATGCCAGCAGTTATTACCATAAAGACCATGTTACTTAAAGATGAAGAAATTGGCAAGTTCTTGTCTTTCCTTGGACGAGGCAGAAAGAGATGTGTTACTGCCTAATAGAGCTCTGATGAGAATAAGCACAAATTTACAATATTATGTAAAAAAGGCCCTCAATCTGAAATGTTGGAGTTTCTCTTGTGGTTAATTTACTTATACAAATTTAAAGAAGAAACTAAAGGGACTCTAACTCTCCAAGCCTCATCAACATGATTATCTAGAATAAATTGTAATATTAGTGTTCTACAGTTGACAGGGGAAGAACATTCTCAGATGAGCCTCCGGGTAATCAGATCTTTTTGAAATAGAGAAAATTAAAAGGTCAATTGTACTTTGAAGCTCCCCAGTGCTCTTTTTTTTTTTTTTTTTTTTTGGTCAAACATGCAAATCCACAATGTTGCCTATAGAATCATCTTCACAAGTTATCAGTTTAATAAAATACCTACCTTTATCTTTCTTATACACACATTATTTCAACCTCACATTTAAGTCATTCTTCACGGTAAGAACTAATCTCATTTCCTCATACCTGTCATTGAATCATTTTAAATATCTCACTAAGAATAATTACCTTGCAGCTAAACTTCCCTGGCCTTCCTGGGCACAAAAAAAGGAAATGATTTTATCCATTCAGAAACAGTGTCTTCCAGGATAGCCATTTTTATGTTCTGCAGACGGGTGTATGTATTATTTTGACATAACTCAACTATCTCATCAGTTCCAGTATAACACTTGAGATATTTCAGTTATTTGTGTCCAAGTTGCAATTCTGTGGACTTTGGAAATATGGTGTCATGTCAGGAACTATTTCAAAATTTGTTTTATCTCTACTTCTCATTTAAAGAAATATTTGGAAATATTATTATTTTTATATTTTAGTTTCCTGTCTGTCTCTCCCTGTCTCTCTTCCTATATCTCTCAAAGAAAGGCAACAGAAAAAAGCTAACTTCAATATCCTGAGTTGCATGTGAGCAGCTTGATTAATGTGCTTGTGAATTCTTAATAAGGGATGTGTGCATATTCATAGCGATGTTTATTAATTCATAAAGCAGCTGTTCAAAGGCAGCTAGTGGAGAGAGACACCGTCTCCTCTCACAGAAGCCTCTTCGCAGTGATCAGGCCTTTTCCCTGCCTGGACGTAGTTGGCAGCCCCAACATCCTAAACCAATGGCCCTTTATCTGCCCTGGGAAAGGAATCCCTTTTGTCAGCAGGAGGCCTGAGGGATTGGAGGTTCAGATCTAAATCCCCAATGTGTGGTGGATGAAATATAAAGCTTAATGAGACTGGTAGAGTCCACAGCTCATTTCAATTATTTTTAATTGTTTTCAGATGCTGCCCGGCATGCTTCATTTAGTTCTGCAATAAACAGAGCATGCGATATGGTGGTGGATCTCACTTGAGACCCTGAGGAAACATCCCACAGGAAATGATGAAAAATAATAAGAAAGTTACATGTATCGGAGCATGTACCAGGCAGATGAGATAGGAAGCACAGGGGTGGGAAGAAGCAGTGACTGTGTCTCATCTACCTGGAGAGTTACAGGAAATCTCACTTTTACATTCTTATAACCACTCCTGAAATTAAAAATAAATAAAAAACCGTTGAGACTGCAGTAAACCCCAGTTGACTGAAAGTTACCCATTTCTAGGCTCCTCTTTCCTGAATTATTTTCTTTTTACCCACTTGGGGTAAAGGCTGACCACACTTTAGAAGATTTTGAGAACTTGAAATACACAAAGTTGCCAGATATAGAAATGTGAGTGCATATTTATAAGTTGCTTACTTCCAAAATTTTTCATTGGACATCATTAGAGAACATACCATTTGATGGAACGAACATATTTGATTTTAATGACTTTATAATATTCTATCATTTTGACTAGAAGATTATATAGTGAATTTTAATAGGTCAACTTGGCTTGGAAGGGGTATCCAGATTTTGGTCAAACACCAGTCTAGATGTTGTTGTCAATGTATTTTTTAGATACAATTAACACTTAAATCAGTAGATTTGGGATAAAACAGATTACCCTTCATCACCTGGCTGACCTCATCTAGTCTTTTGAAGGCCTTAAGAGAAAAGACAGGTCCCTGAGGAAGAAAGAATTCTGCCTCCACATGTCCTCAGACTCAGGACAACAACGTCAACTCTTCCCTGGGTCTTCAATCTACAGGCCCGCCCTGCAGATTTTGGACTTGCCAGCCCTCACGATAGTGTGATCCAATTCCTTAAAATAAATCTGTCTTTCCTTTTATATACAAATTCATTGGTTCTGTTTCTTTCGAGAATCTTGACTAATACAAGGACCAAGAGAGAATCTTTAGTGTTCAATTGAAGAGCATATTTCTAATAAAAATCCAAATGTACTACAGATCTGGAAGTACATGTACAAGAAAATCCTTCTTTGAGTCTTTGCTCAATGATTCCTAACTTTAAGCATGTGTAAACAGCAATAAAGACTTTTAAACATGAAGCTGTCCAATTCCCACTCCCAGACTGATTAGAATATTGATGCATGAGACTAGGGTATATTATTTTATCCTAGATAGTTCTGATGTTTAGTGTGTGTAACACCCTATGGCTCATGGATTCAGTAATTTAAAATACATACACCACATGGTCCCCACCCCCCAGCACACATCTGCACATAACAAAACACTATTTATGCTTTATATACACAAACACACACACACACTCATACACACACATGCATATACAGAGAATATATGATAAAGTTAGAAATACTATGTTAAGGATGGAAAATATAACAAAAGGCTTATGAGCTCTGCTCTACAGAGCACTGTTGCTCTGAGGTCCATACAAACATGAGGGCACCTGCAAACAATAGCCTATGTAGATGTTCTGGGGGCAGCTGAGGCCCATCCTGGTACATATCTCCTGAAAGCTGTGTCTTTAGAGGGTGGCTCTCCTTTCCATTGCATGTTACCTTTATTTCCTGATGTTTGTATTTTATGTTACTTTTTTTTCTTACACTTCTTACACTCTTGGTGGGAATGCAAATTGGTGCAGCCACTCTGGAGAACAGTATGGAGGTTCCTCAAAAAGTTAAAAATAGAATTACTCTACAACCCAGTAATTACACTACTAGGTATTTATCCAAAGGATACAAAAATAGTTATTCGAAGGGGCACATGCAATCCAATGTTTATAGCAGCACTATCCACAGCAGCCAAAATACGTGGAATTTAAGAAACAAAACAGATGAACAGGGGAGAAGAAGGAAAAATAAAATAAGATGAAAACAGGCAGAGAGGCAAACCATAAGAGACTCTTAACTATAGGGAACAAACTGGATTGCTGGAGGGGAGGTGGGAGGGGATGGGGTAACTGGGTGATGGGTGTTAAGGAGGGCACTTGTAATAAGCACTAGGTGTTATATGCAAGTGATGAATCACTAAATTCTACCCCTGAAACTAATACTACACTATATGTTAACTAACGTGAATTTAAGTAAACCTTGAAAGGAAAAAAAAAAAAGACTTATCTAGCTTTGTGGGTAGCATTTTCGTGCAAATAAGTAAGGGTGGGTTTTATATTTTGTAGTTTTTGGTCCTATTTTAATGCTCTTTGTATGGCAGTATGTATATAGTATGTTAAATTCCTCAAAACTCTCCTTAAAAAACTTTGAATAAGGTTTTTTTTGAATAAAGCCATGTTAGTGTTAAAAACAAACACAAAAACAAAACAAACAAAAAGCCTTTGAAATGTTCACATATTCTGACCTGGAAATTCTACTTGTAGGAATTTGTCCAGGGGAAATAATGGCATCCATATAAAGAGACATACCAAGTGAATCAAACATTATTTATAATAATGAAAAAAATAGAATATCTAAAGAGCTAACAATAACAGTATCTATCATTTATCAAGGACTTACTATGTGCCAGACATATAATTTTATATACATAACTTTCACAGCAACTCATGGAGGCAGGTACTATTATATTTCTGTTTATCAGATTTGAAAACTATTATATTTCTGTTTGTCAGATTTGTCAGAGTTGTAAAGCTAGTAATAGTTCATGCCCAATTTGAACCCAGGAAGCCTAGTGTCAGAATCCAGGCCTTAACCATGGTACAACAGATGCTTCTCAGAAAGGTTGAATTTAATTTAATTTTTTAGCCTCAGCAACATGAGATTAATTACCTATTCTATACCTACACAATGGAATAATAAGCTTTCATTCATGAGTTCCTGACTTCAATTAGTTTAAAATTATGTTTGATCTTTGGGTAGACTTTTAAAAGATATGCACAGAAGTTTTTTTATATTCTGAGTCATGTCTTCTGTCCTTTTATACACATCTGACAATTTGGTTCAATACAAAATTCTTGGGTCACAATATTTTTCTCTCAATAGATGTTGCTCCATTGTGTCCTAGCACTTAATGTTGTATGAGATATTTACCATTAAAAACCTGTGAACGCTTTTTGGACAAAAACATTTTTTAAAGTATATATATTTGGCTTATATTCTTAAAATTATTTTCAGGAATGTGTTCCTTTTTTCATCAAACTCTTTCTTTTTCTTTTCTTCCTTCCTTCCCTTTCCTTCTTCCTTCCACCTTTATTCCTTCCTTCCTTCCTCCGTTTCTCTTTCTTTCTTTCTTTCTTTCTTTCTTTCTTTCTTTCTTTCTTCTTTCTTTCTTTCTTTCTTTCTTTCTCTTTCTTTCATGATTTAATATCTTTCAAGGCTCCTGTGTTATGTGTCTGGTTTTGTTTTTAACCTTAAATTGAAAAGAGGTTTTCCAGATTTCATCAGTTTGTTACAGATCGGAGAGGTGGAATGATTTATTCCTTATCAATATCTTTTACTCAATATTTTCACATGTTGCATTATAAAATAGTTCAGGTTAATGAGTACAGTCCACTTGCAATATTTCAGCATCAATAATCTACTTTGAGGCTGCTGGATAAAGGAAAAATCTTTCCTGACTCATATGGTCAGTCAGATATGCTAAGTTAAGGGTACTGACGGTGGAGTCAACTTCAGTGCATGAAAATCTACACCCTCAACTGCATTGTTGCCATAAATTTTTCATGCCTCTTCTCTTGTTTTCAATTTTCCCTTAAACTAAACATGTTGGTGTCAGTGTGCCTTTTCTCATTTTCTTCTCTTTCATCTGTGTTATATCCTGGTAGGTCAAATCCTGGAAGAAGAGGTAGCAGATTTTTTTTCTGGTTCATAAAATGCTTCAACATAACAAAAGGCAAGTATATAATTTTCCAGTCAGTGCGTTAATGTGTCCTGAGGTAATGACAAAGGGTAGGAAAGTGTTAATGTCGTTGTCCATTTCCACTATAAATACCTGTCTTGTTCTGCTTCAAAGAGTTGAGCCCAAGGCCATAGTCTACGGAAGTGTTTCACAATTTACACCATCCACAGTGGAAGTAAAATAAGTGTCTCAAATACTGGTCAATGTCTTTCTCTTTAGTTCTCAGGGCAAATGTCAGTTTTTCAGCAATTTCAAGGGAAAAAATGGAAGGAGGGGTATCAGAAACATTTAGTCTATAGCTACATTAGCTCAAAAACACTTCCTACCCCCTTTTTACAGATTGCAAAAAACACCCAACAAAACAATCGATGACAGATACTTTCTTTTCATGCGCAATTTAGATATTTACTCTTTCCTCACCATATTCTTTAAAATTCCCCCTTGCTGAAGTCCCAATAGTTCATTTTTGCCCTTGTTTCCCTTGCCTTTGGTGATGTTTCTAGGAAGAAGTTGCTGCGGCTGAGGTCGAAGAGGTTGCTGCCTATGTTCTCCTTTAGGATTTTGATGGACTCCTGTCTCACATTTAGGTCTTTCAACCATTTTGAGTCTATTTTTGTGTGTGGTGTAAGGAAATGGTCCAGTTTCATTCTTCTGCATGTGGCTCTCCAATTTTCCCAATGCCATTTGTTGAGGAGACTGTCTTTTTTCCATTGGACATTCTTCCCTCCTTTGTCAAAGATAGAGTTGAGGGTCCATTTCTGGGCTCTCTATTTTGTTCCATTGATCCGTGTGTCTGTTTTTGTGCCAGTACCATACTGTCTTGATGATGACAGCTTTGTAATAGAGCTTGAAGTCCAGAATTGTGATGCCACCAGCTTTGCTTTTCTTTTTCAACATTCCTCTGGCTATGCGGGGTCTTTTCTGGTTGCATACAAATTTTAGGATTATTTGTTCCATTTCTTTGAAGAAAGTGGATGGTATTTTGATGGGGATTGCATTGAATGTGTAGATTGCTCTAGGTAGGATTGACATCTTCACAATATTTGTTCTTCCAATCCATGAGCATGGAACGTTTTTCCATTTCTTTGTGACTTCCTCAATTTCTTTCATGAGTATTTTATAGTTTTCTGAGTACAGATCCTTTGCCTCTTTGGTTAGATTTATTCCTAGGTATCTTATGGTTTGGGGTGCAATTGTAAATGGGATCAACTCCTTAATTTCTCTTTCTTCTGTCTTGTTGTTGGTGTATAGGAAGGCCACTGATTTCTGTGCATTGATTTTATATCCTGCCACTTCACTGAATTCCTGTATGAGTTGTAGCAGTTTTGGGGTGGAGTCTTTTGGGTTTTCCACATAAAGTATCATATCATCTGCAAAGAGTGAGAGTTTGACTTCTTCTTTGCCAGCTCGGATGCCTTTTATTTCTTTTTGTTGTCTGATTGCTGTGGCTAGGACTTCTAATACTATGTTGAATAGCAGTGATGATAGTGGACATCCCTGCCGCGTTCCTGACCTTAGGGGGAAAGCTCTCAGTTTTTCTCCATTGAGAATGATATTCACTGTGAGTTTTTCATAGATGGCTTTTATGATGTTGAGGTGTGTACCCTCTATCCCTATACTCTGAAGAGTTTTGATCAAGAAAGGATGCTATACTTTGTCAAATGTTTTTTCTGCATCTGTTGAGAAGATCATATGGTTCTTCATCAAGATGAAAAGCTTTTGCACAGTAAAGGAAACAGTCAACAAAACCAAAAGACAACCGACAGAAAGGGAGAAGATATTTGCAAATGACATATCAATAAAGGGCTAGTATCCAAAATCTATAAAGAACTTATCAAACTCAACACCCAAAGAACAAGTGACCCAGTCAAGAAATGGGCAGAAGACATGAACAGACATTTTTCCAAAGAAGATATCCAAATGGCCAACAGACACATGAAAAAGTGCTCAACATCGCTTGGCATCAGGGAAATCTAAATCAAAACCTCAATAAGATACCACCACACACCAATCAGAATGGCTAAAATTAACAAGTCAGGAAATGACAGATTTTGGCAGGGATGCAGAGAAAGGGGAACCCCCCTACACTGTTGGTGGGAATGCAAGTTTGTGCAGCCACTCTGGAAAACAGTATGGAGGTTCCTCAAAAAGTTGAAAATAGAGCTACCATACGATCCAGCAATTGCACTACTGGGTATTTACCCCAAAGATAGAAATGTAGGGATCCGAAAGGGTACATGCACCCTGATGTTTATAGCAGCAATGTCCACAATAGCCAAACTATGGAAAGAACCAAGATGTCCATTGATAGATGAATGGATAAAGAAGATGTGGTATATACACACACACACACACACACACAAACACACACACGCACACACACACAATGGAATATTATGCAGCCATCAAAAGGAATGAAATCTTGCCATTTGCAACGACGTGGATGGAACTGGAGGGTGTTATGCTGAGCGAAATAAGTCAATCAGAGAAAGACATGTATCATATGATCTCACTGATATGAGGAATTCTTAATCTCAGGAAACAAACTGAGGGTTGCTGGAGTAGTGGGGGTGGGAGAGATGGGGTGGCTGGGTGATAGACATTGGGGAGGGTATGTGCTATGGTGAGCACTGTGAATTGTGTAAGACTGTTGAATCACAGACCAGTACCTCTGAAACAAATAATACATTATATGTTTAAAAAAAAAAAAAAGAAGATGATAGCAGGAAGGGAATAATGAAGAGGGGAAATCAGAGGGGGAGACGAACCATGAGAGACTATGGACTCTGAGAAACAAACTGAGGGTTCTAGAGGGGAGGGGTGTGGGGGTATGGTGATGGTATTAAAGAGGGCACATACTGAATGGAGCACTGGGTGTTATATGCAAACAATGAATCATGGAACACTACATCAAAAACTAATGATGTAATGTATGGTGATTAACATAACATAATAAAATAAAATAAAATAAATTCCCCCTTGCATTACTGGCGATTGCTGATAATATTTTAAGGGACATGTAAGAGGCAGATTACAGTTCACATCAAATAACAAAAAATTGGCTTTCCTTCATTCAATTGCCCCTCCCTGTGCAATCCCCAAACCAGGATTCCCCTTTCTGCCCTTAGACAATACAGCCCCCAGGTTTACTGCTTTTAGTTATCTTGCTCTCTGATTCCACTTTCCTCTACTGCAGAGAGGAGATTTAGATCTATCCAGTTCCTATCTCCAAATGTCATATGTTACTTCAGCCCATCTTTAATCTTCAAAACAAAGACTTTCAGTTAAGGGCTGGAGCAATGGAGGGAGAAGAGAACTATTGCCTGTTCAGTGAGGATAAAGTTTCACACAGGATAGGGATATTCTGGGGGTTGGTTACACAATGTGCATGTGCCTAGCAGTATTGTATTGTGCACTTGGGAGGATGAATTTTATATGTGGGTTTATTTTTTATTTTTTGCCAGTATTAAAATAAAAGACTATCTGTTAAATACCTTATGTAAGTCCCTTGATGAATCATACCTTGTTACTCAAAATATGTCTTTAAACTCTAACCCTCACTCTATGATACTAATCAAAATAATTCTTCAAAAAATAATAATTCTTCCAAACACATACAATGCTGTCTTCAAGAGAAAATCAGGTGAATAAAACTGATTCCATCTTTTTTTACAGGTTGTTTGTCATAATTATGAAACATGACTGTATTTACTGCTTTTGGTACTGGCCAATTCTGCCTCTCCCTCCAAATCCAGGTCAGTTCCTACTTCCAAACTATTTCCAGCCTTCACAAATCCAGAAATGCCTTTTCTTCTTATCACTTAGAGTATTTATTGTTTATAGCAGTTATTTGGCAATTAGGTGCCTAGGCTTTCTAGTATCTGCTATGTTAGCTGAATTGAGTAAGAGTAGCAATTTAAAACTTTAATAATTTTTCATCATAAATCTTTGCATTAATTTGATTTAAAACATTGCATTAAACTATTACTTAATTAATATTTTGACTTTCTCTTAATTTTTCTCCCCAAGACAAGTGCCTTGTTAGCCTCATCCTAGAGCTCATGTCTTTAAGTCAAATGTCTGTTAATTATGCTCTTTGGGTCTATTCCCAATTGAAAAACTGAGATCTGAACATGAGTCCTTCTCTTGACAATATATTCCAAGATCCAAAGGATGTTATCTCACTTTCTCTAGAATGAAGTGTATGCCTGGAGATGAGATTCCCTGATGTTTTACTCTCTGATGCTGAGTGTGGGCCCCATCTCTGATTTTCAACCATCTGCCTGTTTCTTGAGCATCATTTTCCATGCTGAGTGTACATGCTGGGATAGTCCTCTGTTGACAGACCACCTCCATAATGTCCACCTGACAACTCTCGCCCACTGCTTAACTTTTTCTTTACTGTACACAAGTCCTTCTGATTTCCAGATCCATCCACAAAGCCTACACTTGCCTCACTGGCCATCTCAGTTTGGCCCATCAATTCTTAAGTAAGTGCATTCTGCCAAATCCTGTTTTGACCAATAGAATGTGAGTAATTTCATGAAAGTCAATAGAAAATAAATTCCAAGGAGAAGGTTATGGTTCAACAATGCCAAATGCTACACTAAAGTTGAAGTGACAGAAAATTCAGCTAGGATCGTTGATTTGATTTTTTTGAGGTTTTCTTGGATTTCATAGATAAGAATTTTATTTCATTCAATTCAGCACATATTTATTAAAGGCTAATGTGTTATACTCTGCTCATTTTTATTACAAGATTACATAGGTTAAAAGCAGATATTCACAAAATAAATATCATCATGGCTTTTAGCTTTCACCTATGATCTTTAACAAAATTCCTGTAGAATTATTAGTAAGACCTTAGTAACCTTCAAGAGAAGATTTTCGGTGTAATGGCTAAGGAAGAAACTGAAGTGCAGAGTGAAGAGTGAATGGTGATAAAGTGGGGCTGACAGGTATATTATTTTTCAAGAAATGTGGTTATAAAAGGAAAATGGCCATTGTTTTAGAAGGAAAAGTATTGTTTATTTATGACTTTGGGGTTACTTCTGTTTGTGCATATTTAGTATAGCTATAACCCAAGCATGTTTTCCGATAATAAGGAAGGACACAACTGATAAGAGAGACCTGAAGGATCTGACAGGGAAAAAATGATAAATCAAATCTTAGAGAGAAGGATTAGTATATATCAGTTGCATGTGAAAATAGTCACCTGAACAAAAATTTGACCTATCCTTCCACCAGGAAAGAAGCAGATAAACATGAAGGGAAGGAGTATTTTGTTTGTTTCAGCTTTAAGGAGTAAATTGAAACATTTGTTGAATGGCCTTGATTTTTTTTCTGTCATGCACCACAGGTGACCTGATCTCCAAATGGAAGCGTTTGGGGTTCAGACTCAAAGCTATTAACAATCAGGGGCTCCTGGGAATAATCTTCAGGGAATATGATAGGAAAGAGATGCATAAAATATTTGGCAAGGATAATTGAAAGCTTATTCATTCCAGGTAGCATGAATTTGTGGTAGACATCATCAATGATTGCCCATCAACGCACAGCAGCGACAGATTAGAAATGGAGTGATTAGTTGAATACATCATTACCATCTCATTATGACATGCTTAATAACTTTTGCCTCAAACAAAATTTAAGTTTCTTGAGTGCAGAAGCCATATCATATTGTTCATTACTTTCAAATTTCCATAACACTTAGCATTTTGTAGATGCACATCATATATATACAAATAATTCATTGATAATGACAACTTTTCATAAATTTCAAACATGCTGTTCTTTACCCTAAATCTTATGCTAGTCCAGATATAGAGGTATATGTTTAAATCTCCAGTACCAGTTCATAATTTCCAAAGGCTCAAGACAATCATTCTCAAAAATTCTATAGTAATACTTGATAGTGATACACTCCAAGTTAGCAAAAAGACTTATGTATTTTAAAATAGCTACCAGATGTGTAGGAGAGAGGATGTAGCATTGCATAAAGTTCTTTCAAATTATTTATGTGATATTTACAGCAAAAAGCAATTATAATGCACCAGAAACCACTCAAGTTACTTTAAGGCTTATGCATTATATCGTGAAATGTTTGTTAAATAATTACAGAGTATTGGTATCTGTGTGCAGCTTTCTACTATATGGATGGCTTAGGAGATAGTTATGACTACTCTCAAATCACCCTGAACACATTTATATTATCTTAGGTTGTATATTTTGAATGCAATATATTCACTGAAAATACACTCTTTGTAATACAATAGAAAATGCCAAAATCAATAGACACCTTTAAACTGTTTTAAGGGGCTTCTAAAATACTTGAGGGTAAATAGGCTTACCTGAGAGTAGTGGATTTAAAAAATGCAATAGCCTGAGAATCCATTTCTATTTTTAAAAATAAGTGTATAAAAGTTACAAATATACAAGTTGTAAGGAGTTGAAGTACAAGATTTTTGAAATACCTCAGCCCTTATTCCATCCTCACTATTTCCTGTATTCCATTGTTTAAAGCTTATGTAGACATCCCTTATATAATCAGGTAAGAGAATAGCCTCTCTGTTTGGATGCATTAGCTCAGGCTGCAGTCCTGGTCACTCAGCTTCAGCCCAGCACTCCTCCAACCAGAGCAGTCCTTGAGCGACTATAGCAAAATCCCCCAGGCTCCAAGAAAATAATCTTGAATCCTCCATTTTGGATGATGTGCAATTTGTGAATTCTTATACCAACTATTTCATGGCCTTGTTGGAAACAACCCTGTCAAGAAAAGCATTATTTTTGAGATATGAAGATGTTGTTATCAAATATTGACCAATTTTTAAGGATTGTATGGCGATTCCTTGGTAATGGACAATAGTATTAAGATAACAGAACTTTTGCTGCCATACCTTCAAGATCTCATCTATCTTCATGATGAATGGGAAACTGAATTCTTCTTTCAAGGTCTATGTAATTAACCTTGGGAGGACTCTTCACCAAGAAGAAACGTTTCTGGTCTACAAGTCTGAATTTCTTCATCTTTAGCAACCCAGCAGCATTTGACACTTTACAGGCTGTGCATCACACTGTGGTCCTTAACAGGTCTCATTATGGTTTATTGATGAGCAGTTGCTAAGAGCACTGCATTCTTTTATCACCAGGGAGTTCTTATTCCACTAGCCTGTGATGCCTGTGGCTTGGAGGTTGATGTGCCTAAACTCTTAAAAACAGAAGTTGAAATTGAACCTTGTCATGCTAGGTTTAGGTTTTATCCTGAAGGCAATACAAAGTTATTGAGAGATTATAAGCAGGGAAGTCATATATCAGTTTTTATTTTAGGAAGATCAGTGTGATAAAAAGAATAGACAAGAAAGCAGAGACAGAGCAAAGGGGGAGTAGTTGAGCTGTTCTTGCAGTAGGCAAGATACGTAGCAAATATAAATGACAATTAGAGTTTATTAGAGAAGTAGATGGGGACATGTCAGATGACACAATTTTGTGTTCCAACCAGATAGGGAAGGTAAGAAAGCTGGAGTGAACTAAGGTTATTTCCATATTTCTTGCTTGATAAATACTGATACCGATGATTTAAAGAGTGCTTATCCTCTGCCGTTCTCAAGAGATTACATGAATTAATTAATTCATATAATCCTCCCAAGAAATTTATAAAACAGGTATTTTCATTATCATCATTCTGTAGAAGAGAATACTGAGCCACAAAGAAGTTAAGCAACTTTCCCATAAGTAATCAGTGGCAGAAATGGGTTTTGGATCTATTCAATTCAAGTTCAAAGCCCATATTTTAAGCTGTTTTGCAAATCATGACAGAATGAGTGTGCCTTATGTATATCATGACAGGGAATAAAAGAGTACATCGAGGTAAAGAGATGAATTCATATTGAGATTTAGCTGCTGGTGAGTGTTCCAATAGAAATTTGGATGTATAGGTCTGAAACCCATGTGTAGGCTAGAAGTAGAAGACATAGATATTTAAGTTGATAATTTATTTCATTTCACAGTTTTTATAATGACTTTTCCTATGAATCTATTCTTATAATTATTTATTCATTTATTCATTCATTCATTCATTCAATCATTTAATGAGTGAATATTAAATGTGTGCCATGTGCCAGGTATAGACCTTGGTTCTGGGATACAGTGGTGAAAATACAAGACAAGATCCCTATTCTTGATAAACTTAAATTCTAGTGAAGGGAAACAGAAGAAGTAAGTAAATGTAAAAATAATTTCATATCGTTTTCAGTTCCATGGAGGAAATGCAATAAACAGGTGTGACAGTGACTGTGCAGGGCAAGGTAAGGACCTGTTATAACTTGGTAAAAGAATGTGCCTCACAGGGAACGAAATTATCTGAGACAGTACATAAATGACAAGAAATAGCCAGCCATGGGAAAATTCTAGACAAAGGGAATCTTTGGAAGAAAGACAGCATGATTGGAAAGAATGAACGAGGGAGAGAATGGATTTGTAGCATCTCATAGGTAAGACTGATATTCCCCCATTAGGGACTGCTTTGGCATTACACATTGTGGCCAGTATATATGGTGAATGTTCCTTCCCCACCAGCTGTTAAATATTTACTTCATATACCCTGCATATAGGCATGGTAATAAGCAAAAATTTCTCTCTAAGTTCAAAATAAGGAAGCATAAACATGAGAAGGGTATTGACATGAACTAAGAAGCATAGACTTGATTTGAAGGGCATTGACAAAGTTCTTTCCATGGCTAACATTAGATGAATTATTTTAACTAGGTGTTTGAATTACAGAAATCAGGTGATGATTGTGGTGGTACAAGAAGAAGATTATAAGGGGCTTAGCAAGAGTGGTAGCAATACAGATGAAATTACACAGACAGAGTTAACAAATTCTAGAACTGTCAAAGTTAACTCCACTTGCTGATGGTTTGGATGTGGGTTAAGGAGAAAGGAAAAATGAAAGATGATTATTCGTCTTGAGTGGGGAGATATTCTCAATTACTAAAAGAAGAAGACTGAAAGAAGAACGACAGTAGGAAAAAAGTCACGACCTTTGCTTTGAACATATTAAGCTTGAGATATTTATTATACAAAACAAGTAGAGATACAAAATAGGCATTAGGAAAAATGCATTTGGAATTCTGTGAATAATTTAAAATTAGGGATAGACAAATGCATTTATAATTGTCTTAGTTTGGGTTCCCCAGAAGCAGACTCTGGAATAAAAAATTATATGCCAGTAATTCATTAGACAATTGCTTCTGGGAGAAGCCAGTAAGGAGGTAGGAAAGGAAATAGGACAAGAATTCCACTGGGAGCTTTAGAGGAAAACTTACACTGTTATTCTGAGAAGTTTCCTTTTGTTCATTCTTAACTAATACCTTCACCTGTGTTTAGAATCCCCTTTCCTACCACCATTTCAAGGATTTTATTCCTTTCTCTGCTTTTAACTTTTTTTTTTTAATTTACTGGTTCCTTGCTGTTAATATTTTCTTTCAAGTACTAAGGCCACTTCTTTTTTTTTTTTTTTCAAGATTCTATTTATTTATTTGTCAGAGAGAGAGAGAGCACAAGCAGGGGGAGCAGGGGGCAGAGGGAAAGCAGTCTCCCCAACTGAGCAGGGAGCCCGATGTGGGACTCAATCCTAGGACTTTGGGATCATGACCTGAGCCGAAGGCAGACGCTTAACCCACTGAGCCACCAAGCATCCTAACTAAAGCCACTTCTAATATAAGAACAAAAAACATCTACTAAAATAAAACTTAATAAGCAATCTCTCAGGATGCCTGGGTGGCTCAGTGGGTTGAGTGTCTGCCTTCGGCTCATGATCTTGGGGTCCTAAGATAGATCCCCACCTCGTACTCCCTGCTCAGTGGGGAGTCTGCTTCTCCTTCTCCCTCTGTTCTCTCTGGCTCTGACTATTGCTCTCTCTCAAGTAAATAAATAAAATCTTTAAAAAAAAAAAAAAGAAATCTCTCGGTCCATCAAAAACTTCTTCCTCTAGCTACTGGCCTACCTCCTTCCTTTCACAGCCAAATTCATTTTAGCATTGTCCAAACTTGAAGTATCTACCTCATCTCCCACTCACCGGTCAAATCACTATCGTTTGGCCTTAAAGGCTCTATGTTCTTGCCAGGGTCACCAATGATCTTTGTCTTGAAGTCAAATGGATGCTTCTCAGATGTTACCTTTCTTGATCTCTGGGTAGAATTTCAAAATGTAACATTTTCTTTTCTTTTCAAAACTTCATTTTTCTTACCTTCTGTGGCATTCAACATTATAAGTGTTGAGACTTCATACTCTGTAATTTCCTTGTAACACACATATCTCTCTCACCCCCCTCAGTCTGTGTTGCATGCTTCCATTTCCTCAAATGTCACTTACATGTTGCTAATGCCAAGATTCTCTTCTCTTCTTTCTTCACTCTGCATTACCAATTGGGTACTCTCAGCCACTTTTATGGATTAAATTATCATCTACTTATATATGAATCCCAAATTGAATGCAGTGAGAGTCCTTGAGATTCAGATTCATGTGCCTAACCAGAGGCTGGGATTTCTCACAGGTTCTTCAAAATCATTTTGTTTACTTCCAGTGCCCATCGAGATGGCGTAAGCCCACTACAGGCTATCTCCTCCCTTAATTACAACTGCAAACTCTGGACAGATGTGAAGAGGAACTAATAAGGACATGAAAAATAAGCAACAATAATAGGAAGGTTGGGAGTGAAGCCAAAACTTGAAAAGCAACAAAATCAGTGGTGAGTTTCTTGGTTACTTTTTCCTCCTTTAATTTTCAACTTTGACACGTTAGTTCCTTTGTTAAACTGCACTACCTTCAGGAAAATAATAGTGTGGGTACCAAAATCTAGAAAGAAAATCAACTCCTCTGGCCAGAAGAATCAAGGAAAGAGTTCCTTGAGGACCAAATAGTATGTTTCAGGAAACTCATTTTTCACTCTTTTTTCTTGCTCTGTTGCCTCAAGGGCAGCCCCAGTTACACACAGCTATATAAGAGTACAGGGGCTAAAACCTTGAAATAAACCAAATTCTCTGGCTAGATGACCTGGGAAAATGGGCCTCTGGGAGACCAAGAGTATATAGGAAATCAAAAACAGGAGAGAGCTAAAGAAGTTCACTCACTAACTCTGTGTGCATACCAGCCCAAGACTTGGACTCACAAGTGCACCAAATCTTGAGCAGCACATGCATGCAACTGACCCAAAGAAACACAGCATAGACTTTGAGACCTGAACTATGATATAAACCACTGACCAAACACTACGTTAACCTCAGAGTGGTACATGTATAGTGCAGAACTAAAAACCATAGCAATGGATTTGAAAACTGAACTTGACATTGGAACCACTGCACATAGAAGGTGGGACTAGGCTTGTATTCTAAATCTAACCGAGTTTATTGATAGCAAACACACACACATGCAAACACACACAAATCAACATTCTCCAGATGCTTTTTATTCAGGATGTAATCCAAAAGAAGGAAATTTCATCAATTTGAAAAGAATATAAGCAGATGGCAAAAGCAGAAAATATCAAAGACTATAAAAGCGATTATTATAACTCTATTTTATGAGGTAAAAATGAAGCTTCTAGAAATGTGTGGAAATACATATTTTCAACAAGAGAGACAAAGAGAAGCTATAAATGGAAACCAAATGAGAATTAAATAACTAAAAAGAATAACATTTAAATACAAATTCACTGAATGGTTTCAATAGTGGAACAGAGGTAGCAGAGAAAATAACCAACAAATACCAAGATGGACTGATAGAAACTAGCTACTCTGAAGAGCAGAGACTCATAATAAAAGATTGAAAAAAATGAACAGAGACTCAGAGAACTGTGGAACATCATCAAAAGTTTTAACATTTGAGGAAGGTAGAAAGGGTAGGTGCAGAAAAAGCATTTGGAGAAATAATGGCTGAAAATTTGGTAAAAGACATATATGTACAGATTCAAAAGTTTAGCTAGTTCTCAAAAGGATAAATATAGGGAAAATCACGCTCAGAATCATCAAAATAAAACTGCCCCAAAATGTAAAGAATAGGGGCACCTGGGTGGCTCAGTTGGTTAAGCGTCTGCCTTCTGCTCAGGTCATGATCCCAGGGTCCTGGGATCGAGCCCTGCATCGGGCTCCCTGCTCAGTGGGAGCCTGCTTCTCCCTCTCCTGCTCCCCTGGCTTGTGCTCTCTCTCTCTCTGTCAAATAAATAAATAAGATCTTTAAAAAAATGTAAAGAATAAATCTTGAAACGAGGCAGAAAAAAATGATCCATTTACATATAAGGGAAGTGTAATTTTTACTAGAACAAATGGAGGGCAGAAGACAGAAGACAAAGGACTGAAAAAAAAAGAAATGTCAATACAGAGTTCTGTATTCATGGAAAATATCTTCTAGGAAGAAGCAAAATAGACATTTTCAGCTGAAGGAAAACCAAGAACTTGTTACCAACAAACTGATCTAAAAGAAATGCTCAAAAACTTGAAAGTTTTTCTAACTAAGGGGAAACTTAACAGAGGGAAACTTGGAATGGAATGAAGGCAAAGCCACAGAGATGGTATATATCTTAGAATAAACTATTTTTCCCTTCTTAAGATTTTAAAAATATAAATGACATATCAAAGCAAAAAAATATGTATATATGTATAAACATATATATATATATATATATATATATATATATATATATATAAAATATTTTTTGGTGATGTTTCCATGTATGTAGATCTAATACATATGCTATAAAGGGACTGTCTGGTTGTAGGATTTCTACATTTTAGCTGAAGTGGTAAAATATTAACGCTGAAGAGGCTTTTATAAAATGTTGATATATATTTTTTATTTCTCAGAGAAAATATTAAAAACAATAGAAAGAGAAAAAGATAAAACACAAATAGATAAACTAAAATTAAAGGCTAAAAATAATCCAACAAAAGAGAGGAGGCTGGGAAAAGAAGAACAAAAATAAGAGAGAGGACAATAAAAAACAAAAAGTAAAATAGTGAACCAAAATCCAACCATGTCAATAACTACAGTAAAAGCAAAGAGTCTAAACACACTGATTAAAAGACAAAGATTGGGCACCTCGGTGGCTCAGTCATTAAGCATCTGCCTTGGGCTCAGGTCATGATCCCAGAGTCCTGGGATCAAGCCCCACATCGGGCTCCCTGCTCAGAGGGAAGCCTGCTTCTCCCTCTCCCACTCCCCCTGCTTGTGTTCCTTCTTTCGCTTTGTCTCTGCCTGTCCAATAAATAAATAAAATCTAAAAAAAATAAAAAATAAAAATAAAAGACAAAGATTATCAGGCCATGCAAAATAACAATATCCAATGATATACAGCCTTTAAAAATTAAGTTATAGTACTATAGATAAATTAAAGGCAACAGCATGGGGAAAGCATGTAAACATTAATCAAAGGAAGATTAATAGCTATGTTAGTTGCAGAAAAAGTAAATTTCAAAACAAGAAGACTCATTAGGGTTAAATAGATTTTATAATGACCAAAGTGGTCCTTATAAAATGCACCAAGAAAACATAATAATTTTAAACGCTTACACAGAAGTTCAAAAGACATGAAATACAAACCGAGGAAGCTGAAATAAAAAGTAAATATATCCACAATTACACATGGAGACTTCCACATTCCTCTCTTCATGATCAATAGTTCGATACAAAAAAGAAACAAGATTTTAGAAGAGCCAAATAACATCATCAACATAATTTATCCAATTGACCTGTAGCAGTGATAGCCAACAATAGCAGAATACCCATTCATTTTGAATGTACATGGAATATTCACCAGGGTAGATATCATAAATTTTAAGGCAAGCCCTAACAAATTTAAAAGGAATAAAATTATACAAACTGTATTTCAGACCATAATGAATCAAACTAGAAATTATTAAGAAAAATGTATCTGGAAAATACCCAAATATTGGATATTAAACTACATTCATCTAAAGCTTTCATTGATCTCATTCCTGGACCTTCATAGTTATTCTGAGTGAAAAATCCATGCCTGCTACCTTACTTTGCTTGGCTAATTCTAATTTACATAAGAGGTAATATTTAAGCTTCATTTTCTCAATACATCTTCTCCGGTCACCATGGAATGAAAGATGTGCCACCACCGCATCTTTTTGCTACGTTTTTTCCCCCCTTCCTTACTTCCTCATAGTGTTCTTTTTTTTTTTTTTTTAATTTTATTTATTTGACAGAGAGACACAGTGAGAGAGGGAACACAAGCAGGGGGAGTGGGAGAGGCAGAAGCAGGCTCCTGGCCGAGCCGGGAGCCCGATGCGGGGCTCGATCCCAGGACCCTGGGATCTTGACCTGAGCAGAAGGCAGACGCCTAACAACTGAGCCACACAATGTTCTATGTGATCAAATGTTAGGGCGTTTTGTTGGACCCTCATGTTCCAACCTAGAGGCCAATCTCACCATAGTGTAACATCACAAACAATAACAGAAAAATAAAATGTAACAGCCAAAATCTGATACCAGTTACCACTTTCCCAATCACTTCGCCCAGCAAATAAAAAACTTCTTTTTCTTTAGAAACTGGGATAGATGAGACCTTAATTACTTATAATTTATTATTATTTTATTTTCATGTTAGTTTAGTTGCCTGTTTTCCCTATAACACTAAACTGCATGAGAAAGAAGACATCTATCTTACTCACCCTCTGCCTGGCCTAGTGCCCACCCTCAGTTTGTTATTACCATCTACTGTTTCTTTGTTAGTGGCAGGACATCTAGTGCTCTGGGGCAACTTAGAAGAATCAAGGAAAGTCCAGCTCACAGAATCTTTGGAGAGATTTTTTTTTCATCCTTGAACATCAAAGAAATTGTTCAAAATGATGACCCACATAGTTCTAAAATAGTTATATTATAACCCTGTCTGCAAAACCAGTTTCTCCATGCAAAGCCCTAGCATCTTGTGACATCCCATATCACATTTTAATGTTTGTATCTTATCTCCTTGTTCAGTACTAACAAAGTATTTCCAGAAGGCAGAGCATTCCTTATTTGTTCTTCCTATATCTATACCCCTACTCAGCAGGAATATAACTGCCCTTAGCAAAGAAGTGTCTAGCTGAGTAGAAAATGCACTCAGGAAAGGCATTATGTGAGCAGAGACATTTCACTTCAGGGAAATTCAGACTTTGCACTTGAAGGTATATGGAAGGGAGTGACTTCAAATTACTCCACTTCATCGAGCAGGATGCCAAGATGGTTCAGTTAATGATGGTTTCACAACCAGTGAAGTTTCCACCAAAGTATTCTGGAAAAACAGTAACTTATAAATAAAAAATAGGTGAATAAAAGGATATTTTTCATATAAATATTTTAAAGGCATTCGATGACTGAGTTGCAGGAAACATATACTGATAGTCAATAGCAGAACTAGAATCAGAAAGGAAAAAAAATGATGTATCTCGTATGACACAACCATATTACATCATTTTCATGAAGGTATTATGAAATCACTTTTCCCCCTCAGCATTAATATACTTATTTAATTGATGCGTTATGAAATTTTATATAAACTTTAAAATATGACTTAGAAATTATGTAAATATTGTCTCCTTCCCCTGTCCCCCACCTCCATATAATTACCATAATTTGGTGATGGGGGAAAGTTTCCAAGATATCTCTGAAATAACAAAGGCATGCAATACAATTTGTGAATCTATTGCATTATTATCAGTTAAAACAAGGATCTGATTAATGTGGCTTAGGAATCTCAGACAATTTATTGAGCTTCTTGCTGATTACAATCTATGATGCTTTCCCTCTTCTGTGTAGATATTGATTTGATAGATAAAGTGGGAGTAATTTTTCTTTTGGAATACTGACATTAATGGCCACTGGCCTCTCAATGACAACAGTAGTGAGCCACATTTATTGGAACTCCAGTAGTTGTTTCAGTTATTTTTCTCTTCTTTTTTGTTCCCCTCCTCCTTTTGCTCTTCCTTCTTATCATTTCAGCCTTTTAAGGATGATGGGAAACCTATAGGAAGGTAAGCCAGGATTTTAGCCTTTCTTTGAAAGGCAAGATTAATTAAAATAAAGAAAGGAAGATAAGACACTGTTTCGGGGTCTATCACATTAAAATTTTGGTTAAATCTGACTTCACAATTGTTTCTCCATTGTTTGAAATTGTTTCCTCATTGAACTCATTTCCCTATTCCCACCAGGTCACACACCAGGGTTCATGATAATGTCGACAACATCAGTTAAGCTATAGGTATTATCTTGGAAAAGGAATTCTCTCAAAGCTGGGGGAAGCAGGATAGAAATATGCATGCCCCCAGCTTCTCATCATATCAGGGCATCTGTTAAATAAGGCATTCCAGTGAAGACACCATGCTTTCCAGGAGTTCCCCATCTTATAGGAAAAACATATAAGAAATTAGGTTTGTCATTGGAAGAATAAATAGGCTGACAGGAAACTTGGATGTTTGCTGTTAGTTATTTACAGGAGACTATTGGGAATGTCAGTTGCCCAGCTCTTGCAGACATTTGGGTCTAAAGAATATTGTTGTCAACCTGGCCAGAAGGAAAAAATTTCAGTTTCTTGAGAAGCTGAGCCTGAGTACGTCATCTCTCATTGAGAGAAGGAGAGCGTCCCAGGTAGCTCAACATCTTGGCAACCCGGATTGAACCCCTAGGGTCATTTTCAGAAAATTGTATTCATTGCTTCAACATCCTTATATAAGAAAATAAAACAGAAACATATGTAATTTATATCTGTTTAAGTATAACCTATCACAATTACACAATGTTTATCATGTTTACAACATGTATATTATATATGTACGTATATACATAATGAGCATAATATATGTATAATAAAATTGTGTGTTTATATGTGCATATGCACACAACATGTTAATGTATAGTTTACAAAAAAAACAAATGCTATCTGGGCACTTCAGTGAAAGCCTTTATGTTATAGTTGACATGGTGTAAACTGGGGAATCAAATGTGCTCAAACGTGAATACTTACTCTGCCTCTAAGGGACATCTTGGGAGACTTATTTTTTCTGAGCCTCAATTTGATGATAAATTAGTGACAATCATAACTTCTCTGCAGAGTATCTTGAGGTCTCAAAATAGTAACTGTAAAGCACTTAGCACACTATCTTGTAACATATCTCAAGAAATTGTTAATTTAACAGAGAATCAACTTCACTCACTCATTTAATCAAGAAGAATTTATTATAATCCATAATATTAATATTACAACTTATTTGGGGATATAAAGATGAAAAGGCCACAGGCCCTAACTTTACTGGCTTATACTCGAGGGTGGGTACCATGACAATGAAGGGCATGATTCTATAGTAGGTGAACAGTGGTAGGAGATACTGATTGAAATCTACCTGCCCAGAAGGTTTTGTTTTTGCTTTTGTTTTTTTTTTTAATAGTGTAGAGAATTTGAGTAGAGATAGTTTTCCCTTGAATTATACAGGAGGCCTTATGCTAGCCATGAGAGTCCTTAGATGGAGGCAGAGCGGTGGGCTAGTTTGGAGCTCTCTACCTGGAGAGGCACGTGAATGGAGAGGGAGCCTGGGCTCCCTTTTGTGTAAATATATCATTCTGTAAGAAAGGTTATTCTCTTGCCTTTCTTTACCTCCCTATCAATAAGGTGCAGAGGCTCAACTGGCTCCCCTTACTAAAGAAAGGGAGGAGGTCCCCAAGGAATCACCTATAAAGTGTAAGTGAGGATGGGGAGGAGCTTTAAGAAAAGAAAGATAATACTACGTTTTCTCGTTAAGAAATATGTTCATGGGTACCAATGCCTGGTCGGTTAAGTGTCAGACTTTTTGTTGTGGCTCAGGTCATGATCTCCTGTCATGGGATCAAGCCCTGCATCAGGCTCCATGCTGTGTGGAGTCTGCTTCAGATTCTTTCTCCCTCTCTCTCTCTCCATCGCTGACCCTCCCCTCCCTGCTCACGCATTCTCTCTCTCTCTCTCTCAAATAAATAAATAAAATCTTAAAAAAAAAAGAAATATATTCAATTACTGTGTGTGTGGGAGGGGTAGCTTGAATCTTTGAGTATATTGTTTTATGAAATCGGAATGGAAACATGATTTCATAAATAGTATACAACTCAGAGAAAGAAAGAAGTGTTGAATAGAGCACTGTTAGTAGCAAGTGTTAGAAAATTAAAATAATTTTATGATGATAATCCCAATAAACTCAACCTGCTCAGTTAGACAGCTGTATTTATAATACACTGAAGTAAGTACAAGCATAAAGATATGGCAGACTTTTATTGTAGAACCATGGTGTCCAAGAAGGCCCCCCTACATTAGTTAAAGCCCATCTAAAATTTTAACACATAAGTAAGCATTACACAATCAAATCTGTCTTGGAAGAATATTATAGATCATTTTAAGGAAAGGATGAACTAAGGAACTGAAGCAAGAAACAGACTATGACAAATTGCATTGCATAATTTGCTACATTTATTATTTGTGATATGTTTTCTCTTCATCCTAGTAAATCACAGATAAGGAAAATTAAGCTATTTCTCACACACTCATAAACAAGATGGAATTATTTTCTCCCACATGGAATGAAGCACTTTGCAGTAATCTTTTCTTTGCTACAGAGTAAAAGTAAAACAGTAATGTTGCTCCAATCTTTTTATAATAGGAGGGTCTTCAGGTAGATATCCAATTGGAATGGAGAGCTAGGACACTTGTCAAAATGTTTTATCTACATTGCTTTTACTTAGATTGTATAAGCATTTTGGAGGGGGTGGGAGAGGTGTGGTTTTTCATAGAATACCGATGGAAATAAAGCAGTAAATTACCCTGCAAGCCATCTATTTGCTGCTGACATTGAGAACAAGTTCTGGATATCTCTTCAAATCATTCTTTAATACATTGTATATAAACCCTGAACATAGATGACAGCACTTTGCTTTGAAGATCTATTAGCTGCTTCCAAATTTGCTCTCAGTGTATGAGTTCTTTCAAAAATAATTATTAACTAGAATGTCTCAAAATCATTATAATAAGCGTGGGGATACAAGGTCAAACAAAGTAGATACTACCCTTGTGTACAAAGAGTAAATGATTGAAGTATATTTAATTTCTTTCAGGAGAGGAGTGGGAGATACTTTCATCTTCCTTTAGAATCTTTCTCAACCATCACAAATCACTCCCCCAAATCAGTGATGTGCTGATTGATGTATTAATAACATATGCCCTGACTGCTACTGACAGAGGGTGTAGGGAAATGAGGAGGTCTATTTCTAATTTGCTAACTTATTGTTGATAAGGAGACTACACAATGTGCTAATCATCTATGAAGTAGTTGAGGGTTCATTCAGATTTTAAATTCCTCTATTATCTTATCTTGTCAAAGAGAATTATAATATGTGGTCCACGATCATGGTCACTTTGAGGCCTGTGAGTAAGCTGTGTTCAATACAAGTGTGAAGTTCTTTAGATATCCATATATATACACCACTGTTTTGTACCTGTGAATATATGATTAGTTCAGTGGAAAGAAATAATGATAATGTCTATGAATGCTACAGAAAAAACCTACTTTGACGAATTACTCCAGTTTTCCAGGAACACTGTTTTAATGGAATATTGGGGGGGGGGAAGAAAGAAGAAAGAAAGAAGAAAGAAAGAAAGAAAGAAAGAAAGAAAGAAAGAAAGAAAGAAAGAAAGAAAGAAAGAAAGAAAGAAAGAAAGAAGGAAAGAAAAAGAAAAATTCTTTCAGTGAATTTTCTCCATTCTAAGTCACATTAAATTGAATTTGAAAAAATCCATAGTGGCTTCTATCTTCGTTAGAGTAAAATAGCACCACCACTAAAATTAACACTAGCATATAAGTAAACACTGGCAACAGGAGAGAAATTTTACTGTTTATGAATGGGGCATGAAAAGACTATAATTTTGGCTAAATGTTCAGAGGAGAAAACCATATGATCCATACAGCTCCCACACTAAAACCAGTGATGTTTCTCTAAAGTAGGCTGATTGCATGGAGATCCCTAACTTTAAGTTGACAATTTCCAATCACCAATTTGCCCCCCCAAAAGAAGCTATTTTAAAAAATAATAATAATTGTGTAGAATTCTAAAAACAAAATTCAATTGCTTCTCTCCCGATCATATTAGTCAGTGGCATGAAAATATGTCCACTCTTTTGAGAATGCACGTATTTATTTTACCAAAAGAGACTGCAAAAGAGAGATAAAGTAGTGTTTACTTTGCATCTTTATGAAAGAAAAGGAATTCTTCAATATATATTAGAATATTCTTATTCTTATTAAGAACAGAATAAGCTCAGAACGTTGAAAGTATTACCGGAATTCTGCATAGTCACCTCCATTAGTAAAGCAATTAGAAAATAAAGTTTACCATTCATTACCTTAAGAAGAATTTTCTCATAGTCAATATTATCTGCATAATATGTTGTCCAAAGAAGGTAGGCAACAGTGAAATACAAAATTTGTTCTGCAGGTATATTCTGGTTTTCCAGTGTACAATTTGGTGAATTACAGTTTTGATATTTAGAATTATTTATTTAAAATGAGTACACTCAATTTCTTGTTTTCCTCTGACATAAACTTGTACTTTAAATGCTATTAATAGATGCTATAGATATTCATTTTCCTAATGAGAAAATCTATAGATGGGTTTGGTAAATATTTGGGTTCATAAATCAAAGATTTAAGTTGAAAATTAGAATAAAGACATAGAAGGTGATTCATATATTTCTATTAAATCGGCTTTTAATATTTGGCATAATATAAAAAGGATATTTAAACAGATAACTCATGATTTAGTGAAAATCTCAATTCTATGCTAAGGTGCTCACGCTTGATTTTTTAAGGGAAAAAGAATGATAGTGTTGGAGAAGTCAATCTTATTATCAGCAGTGGGGGTCGGGGGCTGTGTTCAAATTAAAGATGAGAGACTATCAGCAGGTTATTGCCATTAAGAAGATCTGCCCTGGAGTAGAAGCTGTGGGATGGAAAGAAAAACACAGATGTAGAAAGATGCAGAGATAAAAGAACCAGCATCGATAGGAGTTGAAGTTTGATTACACGGTTGTAAGAGTCAGGGAGGAACAAGAGACACTGCTGGGGTTCCCAGCTTGAGTTACTTGAAGTAGGATATTCAGGGAGAATTCTTGAGCTTATGTGTACATTGGCACAGCTCCTGAGAATGCTGGTGCTCATGTTCATAGAATTATTGTAGCAGTTGGAACTGTCCCTTTGAAGATACAGAAACAAGCTTAAAACTGGTAAATGAAGATGGTATTTTTTTAAAAAAGTGTGCAGTTATTAAAGCATAATTATCTTTCAGGGAAAGCTGAGGAAATGTAGAATTTGGATTGGTGAGTGGTGGAAACAAGCACAGGGATAAACAAATACCATTAAAGATTTCTTTTGTTTCAAAAAATCAAGAAAATCTGAGAATGTGTTATACATTTGTCCTGGGAAATTAGTCTCAAACAGAGGTTGACTTCATAAGGCTTCTACCAGCATATACATTTGTATCTAACTTGCAAATTAAGTTCAGAGCTTAGAAACACCATTGAGGTCTTCTTGGAGGGGTTTCTGAACACTGCTGTTAGTTTATACTCAGTCACGGGTGCTGTACTATTAAAAATTCTGCATTTGAGCAGTCAAGCAGGCACAGAAAAGAATCCAGCAGCCCTTACAGTACTAATTATTAAATGGGAAAAATAGTTGGGAGCTTAAGTCATTCGAGAAATATAAAACTTACATACACTAACCTTCAATCTATTTTTCCCTGCTGTAAATGAGTTAACCTCATGCAGTTACAAATGATTTTCTGAATTACATGGCCCTGTGGGTGTGCATCATTTCTAGTAAGGCATATGGCCTTGATCCCTACATGGATGTGCATCACGAAGCCTAACACAGGAGTAGTTGCTGTTAATTTAGAATTTATGCCCTGCTTACTTGCAGAAAAGATTTGATTTGGTGGGGAAAAAAATAGAACACAACACTAAACAGAAACACACTCACAAGTGTATCAAATGTATATCAAAGCCATAGAAACAAATATTACCATTCAAGTGGAATGACTGAACCACTGGAAGAATCACCATGAAGACCCAACACAGTGCAGAGGGGTTTACACTGTGTCCTGAAAGGGAAGGACGCAGAAATACCAATCTTTCTCTATCTTCTTGGCTTTTCTGGTTCATTAATAGCCCCAATCCTGCTATTGCCATTACTACAATTAATAGCAGAAAAATTACTAGTGTGCATCTTATTTCATCATTTGGAGAAGGAAGCACAAACTATATTTTATATACTTTGTAAACACATAGAATATTATAACATCAGAGTATATTACTGATGAATAGAATTAAACATTTGAGTAAACAGAACATGCTCAGCAGCAGATGGCCAATGGCCAATGAACATATGAAAAATGTACATATTGCTGGGCTCCATTCCACTGAAGAGCATATAATTTTTAAAAAGAATAAAGAGACTCATGGACATTGCTTTCTTTTTTACCCACTTAAAATATCTGGAAATATTTCAGTAATGCAAAAAGAAGAGAGAGAGAGAAATAATATAATACATATGTTTACCTATAACCCAATTATATCAAATCTTAACATTTTATCTTCTGATAATTTCTTTAAAAATTAATCCTTAGAAATGCAGTTGAGAAATCTTTCATCACTGTTTCTTTCATTTCTAATGATAATCGATCACTTAAAAATTTTATTTAAGAGGCATTTGATATTGTCATCACTTCTTGTGTACTCATAAACCATAATCTTAGTTTGCATATTTTAAAAATCTAGATAAATTGCACTATATGTCTACAACATCTTTTTATACTCTACATTGTTTTTGAGATTAATAGTCGTAGGTACAGTAGTTCTCCCTTATCCACAGGAGATGCATTCTAAGATCTTCAGTGGATGCCTGAAATCACAGATAGTACTGGACTCCGTATATACTATGTTTTTTTCCTAGGCATACATACCTATGATAAAGCCTTATAAATTAGGGACAGTAACAGATGAACAATAATAACTAATATTAAAATAGAACAACTGTAACAATGTAGTGTAATAAAAGTTATGTGAATGTGGTCTCTCTCTCAAAATATTGTACTGTGCTGACCCTTCTTCCAGTGATGATGTGAAATGACATAATGCCTTATAATGAATCAAGGTGAGTGACATAGGCATTGTGATATGGCATTAGGCTATTATTGACCTTCTGACAATTTTTCAGAAGGAAGATCATCTGCTTTGGGACCATGGTTGACTGTGGGTAGCTGAAATCAAGAAAATAAAACTACAGGTAAGGGGGACTACTGTGTATATATTTCCTAATGCAGTTACCTTAACAACAGTATAGTATCCCACCCTCTGAAGATACCAAACATTATTTACTTTATTATTATTATTTTTTTAATTAAGTAGGCTCTGTGCCCAATGTAGGGCTTGAACTCATGACTCTAAGTTGCACGATCTACTGACTGAGCCAGCCAGGTGCCTCCTAACCATTTTATTATTGGTGGATAATTGTATTCTCATTTTTGTTCGATAATAAACAAACAACATTTCGATAAATATTTTTGTACATGTCTTTTTTGCACATATATTAGGGTTTCTCTAAAAGTTGAATCATCAAGACTTAATGTAGGTGAACTTATCTATGCAGTGGCAAAATTTTCTTCAGAGTTGTTATAATAATGTTCTCTATCTTTTTAAACAGTGATTAATGAGATTCTTACTACTCTAAATCCTACAAAAAATGTAGTAGTGTCAAAGAATTAAATTTTGCTAATCTGATTGACATTAAATGGTTTCATATTATGACATTAATTTACATTTCCTTCATTACCAGCAATATGTACATTTTTCATATGTTCATTGGCCAGTTGGGTGTCCTTTTCTGTGAAACACGTACTCGCTCATCTCCTGCACTCATGTACCCATTGTGTTGTCTTTTTTGCACTCACATATACATTACCTAATATATATATATTAGCTATGTGGGATGTTAATGTTTTCAATGTTTTCAGTTAGTCTGTGACTTCTTTTTTCACATTAATTGTGATGTGTTTGGATTAAAAGGTTTTTATTTATTTGTTTTGATTTTGGTCAAATTGTCTAAATGATAATGTAGTCAAATTTATCATTTTTAACTTTTTTAGTTTGTATTTTTTTATCTTATTCAATAAGTTTCTTCAATCAGTCTTAAAGATAATATCCTATATATTTTTCTCAAATATTAAATGGGCTGTTTTCACATTCAGAACTTAATCAATTAGAAATTAGTATTTCCATATGGAGTAATGTAGCCATGTAATATTATTTTTTTTTCCTATGGATAACGTTCTTTCCAGCACTACTTATTCAATAGAAAATGGAAAAGCATTTCCCCACTAAATGTAATAGCACTTGTGCACTATGTCAAATTCCACATACACAGGATTGTCATTGTGGTTCATGTATTTCTTTGTTTAGTCGTGTGCCAAAATCACACTCTATTAATGACTTTCTCTAATATTTTATATCTAATGATTTTCTCTAATATTTTTCCTCTTCAATATTAGGACAACTAAGAAATGAATGTCGCATAAAGAAGGAAACTTGCCTGTCTTTTTTAAAGATTTATTTATTTGAGAAACAGAGAAAGACAGCGGGGGAGGAGGGGCAGAGGGAGATGAGGAGAGAGAGAATCTTCAAGCAGACTCCCCACTGAGCACAGAGCCCAACATGGGGTTTGATCCCACGACCCTGAGGTCATGACCTGAGCTGAAATCAAGAGCTGGACACTTAACAGACTGAGGCACCCAAGTGCCCCAAAACTTGCCTTTCTTGACACTAAGCTTGAATAGGGATAAGAAAGATGTTCCTATATAACTCATAGTCACAAATTCTCACATAAGTTTAATGACTGATTCAAGTACCTTAGTGATGCAAAAAGCTAAAGTTGAGAATCTAGTTTATTTCCCATAAGGCACTGGCAAAAGCATATGCAAATATTCCACACAAGAAATTACTCAAATTATAAGTGTCAAACAATTTCCAGAGATAATGTGTCAAAAAAAATATTAGTGGTTAAAACTCAAACACACACACACACACACACACACACACACACACATACACACCCCTGCAAACAAAAACCAAGACTTATGTGGGAATTAGCTAAAATAAAAATTAGCCATGCTAGCCTCACAAAGACTTAAAAAATTTGAAGGATAGAACTTGGAATATGTTGAAAAATAACACTTTTTGGGTATTGAATGTATCTAAAAACTACCTTCCCCAAAGCCTGTAATATGTAAAAAATAACACAAGGTCATAAAAAACAGCAGATTTTTTAAAGATATATAAATTTTAGCCATGAAATAACTATAAAAATTCAAATTAAAAATTAAATGGATACATTCAGCAAAAGTTTAGACACAGGTAAAAACAGAGTTATTAAATAAATGATATTGCCGAAGAAATTTTCCAGAATAGATTTCAGAGAACAAAAGATGTGGGAAATAGTGTTTTTATAAAACAGAGGTTAAGAAAGTTGTAGGAAAAAATGAGAAGGATTAGCACCTAACTAAGCAGGGTTCAAGAAATATATAACAGGGATGATCAGGAAAAGGTGATATTTACTCAAAAGAATAATGGATGGGAATTGTCTTTTCATGAAAAATGCAGAGAATAGAAAGCATACATCATGTTCAGGAAATTGTTCATAGCCTATTTTGCTTATAGGGATCATAATTAATAGACTTTCCTTTCTTTAGTTACAGAAATGTTTGCCACATTTTTATTTAGCATAAAACACTTAGTTTTTAATGCTCAAATGCTTTGTTGAAATACACATTTTCAGTAAGATTACAAAAGTTCTGAATATATGCATTCTGGAGACCACAGAAATATATTGTATAAAGAATGCAAATAGAAGACTAGGCAAGTGGGCAAAATTCCTATTTAAATTAAAATGTTTATATATTCTATTTCTTCTCACAGTCAGGACTTGAATCACAGTCTTGAATGACAGTGAAGGGATCAAGAAGCTATCCAATTTATTCAGTTGGTAACTAAAAATTTCAGTTTTTTTCCTGGAATCTAATTTTTAACCTCAAGCCTTGTCATGACCAAAAATTTAAAAGACACGTTTATTGTGGGAATTATATTAACCCACTCAATTATGGAATGTATTTGTTTCAAAACAATACAAACAAGTTGGTTACTGCTTCTGAGTGGGCTAGAATACCTCATGGAAAATAATGCATGTGGAGAGCAGAGTCCAGATTTAAGCTGCAAATCACTCCAATATGTAATACTGTGAAGGAGAAGAATACAGCAAAGGAGACCATAAGGGGATCAGTTGAAGTAAGAAAAAAAAAGAAAAAAAAAAAAAAAAAGACATGTTAGAGTCCTGGAAGCCATGAGAGAGAATTTTGAATAATGTGGATGTGGCTGATTTGGGAGGATATTGAGTAAGCTAAATGCAGAAATATTATTAGCAAAATTGGTGACCTTGATAGATACATTTTTTAATGCAGTAGTAGGGACATGATCAGATTTGGTTGGATCAAAGTATGACTAAACACATAAAATTGGAGATAGCTTTACAGACAAGTCTTCTGGGCAGGTTGGCTCTGGGAGAGGTCAGGGATAGGGCCAAATAGTTGGAGATAGTGTGGAATTGGATGTTTTGCATTTTTTTCTCTTTTGCTTCTCTTTTGCATAATGGTTGAAGATACGAGAAGATGCTGTTATAATGACATAATTTCCATAGAAAGGAAGGAGAGAAGAAATTAAAAAGCAGAGTTGTGTGGAGAGTTAAGGGGAGGGGTTTCGGAGCACACAGGGAAGACAGGCCTTTGGTAGAAAGAAAGACACTCCCTTTATTACAAAAGCAGTGAGAAAGAGATGTGGTAAATGTAGGCAGGATTACAGATTTGTTGAGGAGAAGATTAAGACAGTGAGAAATAAGGTGAGGTCATCAGCTGGGAGTGAGTATTGAGAAAAGGCTATGGAAAACCGGGAGAACTGAGTAACAGAGATAATCTAAGAAATAATCTTCCTTTGTTTTTTTTCTTTTTGTTTTTTGTTGTTCATCATGAATACAAGTGAAACAAATAAACCCATTTATATAATTCTTCCTTAACAATAGTCAACATTTCTGCTTTAGCCATTGCATCTGTAGATTGTAGAGTTTATCTAGATTTGGTGTTTGTGTCAAGAGGTGGTTAACAAAGATCAATTATAATGGATTAGTGTAGTATTTAGTTTGGTCAAGAAAAAAAAATCAGGAGAGACTATATTGCTAGAGAGGAAATTGTGAGACTACCGATGAAGTAGATCGTTTTTGACAAAGGGGATATTTGAATGGACAGCTTCCAATTGATATTGCAGAACTGTTACAGTGGCTAATGGAGGACTCCATGGCAGAATATAAATAACAGGATTGTTAGGCAAAAGTAAGATTGCAACTGAGTTTGAACATAAGAATAGCCTGATGGTACATCTACTCATTCATCACTGTTTAGTGACTTTCTCCAGAAAATCCAGAAGATCACAGTCAAATAAATTTCCATAATTGGAGCCAAGAAAAACTATCGGTTGTCAAGTTAGAGCAGATTGGCAAAAGAACAGTTGAAAAAGTGCGATTTTAACAGCTGGTTATAAGGTTTTGACTTGGAAGAGAGGCAAGTGACTCCAGAATTAGAAGTGGGGGAGAATATGCTACAAAAGGGACAACTGGAGATCTCCATCTTGGTAAGGATAAAAATCTAGTTCAGTAGAAATTTAGAAATGTGAAATAGAAAGCATCAGGAGGCACAATCAGACCATAGGATTTTGGAGTTGATCATCCTAAGAAAAAATTCAAATGATAGTGAAATGTATACTGTAACTGCTCGTGTGAGTGACTGGAACCTACTGGTAGGGAGGTCAGTGTTCCTGAGAAGCTAAAGATATTTAAGCCAGAGTGAAAGGAATATCAAATATTCAAAGGAAAAAATTCATAAATTGCATATTTCTTATGAGCAGCACCAAGAAATTTCACATATTATTTTTAGTGCTGAGTGACAAAAGTTAAATAACCAATTTATTTTCCTAAACTTTTGATTAATTTCCTTACTGGAGGCTATCATAAAGAAAACTGACAATTTTAGAATTTGAGATAAAGGTCAATCATATATTAAATGTCACCTCTGAGACAAGGAATTGAGTCTTGACAGTGGAATAGATTCAAGGAGAACCACCAACTTTGTCCCCTGTTAATGCAGCCTAACTATAGATTCCCCTGCCTCCACACCCCAGAAAATAATTCTTAGCTACAAATATTATTTGAAATAAGCAAATAGAGATAAAGTCTTCTCATGGAAATTGTTAAAACTGTCCTGAAATTGAGTAGGAAAATGTGTGTGTGTGTGTGTGTGTGTGTGTGTGTGTGTGTGTGTGTCTGGACATGTGCTCACACACATGACATCAGATTTTTGGACTGGTTTTGGATATTAGTATATACATTGTAAACAGAGAGACCTGAATAATTGACAGTAATATAGGACAACCTCTAAGTGTTTTTCAAATTATAGTCCAAAGGGAGATGTCAGGAAAATGTACATTTGCTATGAACAAATCTAACATTTACAAAATCCTTTATACAATGAATAAATTAAACAGGTTGATTATTTGTTTTGCAAATTATTTATTATAGTATTCCTTTAAATGTCAAGTTTCTTCATTGAGCTTTAATAATTGGATACTCTTGTGGAACTCAATTATTTTGTAAATCAAGATATTGATACATTTCAATATAAACTTAAAAAAATAAATTCATGGAATAGAATAGATTTTTCAAAGACATCAATAAGAACTTAGTAACTAGAGAAGCAGAAATACTAAAGAAGGGGAAATTCCATGCACCTGAATAAAATAATATATAGGCTTGGAGATCTAGAACCGACATATAGATTCTCAATATGGAAATTAGTAAGAGAAACATAATTGATGAGAAATTATGAAGAATTCTTAATGAAAAATGCCATGATAAAAAATATGTTCATTTAAATATACTAGTTTTATTATATTTAATATATGTGTGGAAATATGAAATACTGTTTTAAAATTAGTATTTCTAAAGTTTACTGTGAATAATAAAGAGAATGAATAAAAGTTAGCAAGTATGGTATTCCCAGAGACTCCTACATGTGAGAAAAGAATAATTATGAAAGGAAAAAGAAGGATGTGGTAGCTAGCAAGACAGAAAAGCTTTCCCTTATTCCAATTTAAATACAGGTATTCTTAAACAATTTTTCAGTTAATGTTAAATTAAGTTAAAGTATATTATAAGTAGAGATGCAGGAGTATGTAAACTCTCTCTCCCAAGGGTCCACAAGTACTATCCACAGAACTTTGACAACCTCTACTCTATTTATAGTCTAACATGAAAAATGTATGTGTCTGCTTAGATCAGTGGTTGGAACCTGGAGGTTTATAAAAAGCATTTGGCATGCAGATTACTTTTGCTTGGCCTACAGAGATTTAAAAATATGTAAACATTTAAAAATTGGGAAATTTTATATGAAAACAAACTTTCTGGCTTCATTAGAAAAATCATAACATCTGGTGACACTGAGAATTGAGTAGCAACTAGCCCCTTTTCCCTGAGACTTGCCTTTACTCTCCACAGTCCCTTCCTCTTACCTGTGTGTCTCCGTACACCTGCCACTTTATTTACTTTGTTGGCACTTGTAGGCATTTGATTCTAAAATGCTCTGTTCAGAATGTAGGTTGTGAATAACAAGCACTTCCTGTAAATCCCAGCTTTTATCAATATGTGAAATTTATGGCTTTATCCACATGTAGGACCGTATTTTACCAAAACGTAAATTAGAAGTATGAAAAGTCCTAAAGCCCAGGAAATAAGGGATTAAATGTAGCTTTGCCTATGCCTGTGAAAATGCCAAGGAAGTAGACAACAGAAAAATATCAACCTTGTGTGCTTGGGTTAAATAAGACATAGTAGAAGGATGCATGGCAAAAGTAAATAAAATAGTTAATAAGAAGAATGAGATAATGTAAGGAGAAGAGCTGTATAAAATGATCAATTGATTGTGGAAATACATTTCACTTTCCTTTCATTATTTCACATCTCAACTTCCCTGTTCAATTAATTCAGTAATGAGACTCTTTCTCATTTTCTTATTCCCTTGTCTTCAATTAATTAATTCAGCAAATGAATGAGAAGACAAATTTAAGAGAAATTTCTTATAGAGAACAATTAGGTCCAAAGGAAAAGATTTTGGCTAGAATTTAAATAAGTAAATTAAATTCATAAAAAAATGATAACCAAAATTATCATATTGTATTTTGTAATTTCTTTCACAATTTTGGGTGGATATTATTTCCTTACCCTCATTTAATGGGTACAGTTTCAGCTTTGTAAGTGAAAAGAGTTCTGGATATGGATGGTGGGGATGGTTGTACAACAGTGTGAACGTAGTCAGTACTACTGAACTGTACATTTAAAAATTGTTAAGGTGGCAAACAAGAAAAATGAAATAGGAAAGAATAAAAAATAGTATGTTGAACCCAGCTGAAGGATTTTATGGAATCACAAATAAGGAAAGTCTGATCTTATTTTTTAGTTAAAATAATAGAAGCAAAGACAGAGAACTGCAAGTGATTGAAATCCAGGGATTTCCTCACAAAGGTTAATTGAGGACATGGCAGGGAAACAATTTTACAGTGCAAAGTTTACGAGTGTAAAGTCCTTGTTTCCCACTGACACTGGTAGATACCCTGGTTTACAGTCTCTGAGGCTGACTTTCATGAAGTTTTGAAATATTCCATCTTAGAATCCTTAATTCATCTTTAAGACAATTTGAAGTATCTTTAAAAGTAGTATTACAGAAACAGATTCTTTTTTTAACCTTGCTGCAACCTCTACTCTACTCTTTCTTGATTTAGGCTTTTATTTCTGAGAACTTCTGGTCTCTGCTTCTAGTTATGAAAAAAATGTCTTTTTCCATTAAAACATTAATGGATCTTCATCAGAGAGGTTTATTAGAGAAAGAAAAAGAAAAATGAGAGAGAAAGAGAGAGACAGAAAAAGATTGAGACAGAGTCAGATGCTGAGAATCTAGCGAGAGCCAAAAATAGCCAGCTGTGAAAAAAGGAAATAAGTTGCACCCATTTTATTTCAATCAGGATTTCTTAACAGCTGTACTACTGACATTTTGGGCCAGATAATTCCTTGTTTAGTTTCCACTCACTAGATGCCAGTAACGTCCCCTCCCTGAGTACTGGCAGTCAAAAATGTCTCCCAGGGACAAAACTGTTCCCAGAAAAACTAGTGCTCTATATCTCTCCAGTCTCTCAAAGGTAAATTTTCTAGGATACAACCATTTTCAATGTAAAGTTGACTGACTTAAATGAAAACTATCCAATTTTTTACATCTCAAGGAGTCTCTGTTTTAATGTATTTTTATTTTAATGTCTGGTTAAAATGACTTAAACCATAGTATTTAAAAAAATTAATTCTTCTCTGTCTTTAAATAAATGACAAAATTCAAATGGATATTACTATAGCAGCTGCGAATTTTTCAGATTAGGCATACATTCTTGGCTAGAACTAATCCTAAGAAAGAACCTTTAGTATAAATAATGTTTCCTTTAACTATTTTATATTCACATTTTTAACTGTCTTATATTCACATTTCACAGAGTATACTTAAATATGTTGAGTTGAAACATAAAACCCCAAAGCAAAGAAACGCATCCATAAGGGCAGGAAGTTCTAATCAACCAATATCTAATATCATGTGACATTATGATGTGCCTATAGATGCGTAACACTTGTTTGCCTGAGTTTTTAAAAATTTATTTAATAGGAAGAATATTTTCCATTCAAATATAACACCTTGGTAAATACTGATTTATAATTATGGCATAACTCAAAATACTCATCACTGATGAATAAAAAATACTCAGATTTTTATTCTCATATTTTTAGAAAATCATTTTATGACAGAAATTTAGTATCATCTTCAAATAATTGCTGAAAATAATGCTAAGTACAAAGCATAATGTTTGTCACTGTGAAGGACTCCAAGAATTTCACATGTTGACATGATCATTTTCTAATGCTTCTTAGAATTATTACTTTTAGTCATTAAATAGACTGAAAAAAGGGAAACATTATTTCTTATTATTCATTACAGTAAGCAATGGTCTCAACATATATTTTACATTCAGATTAACCTCTTTTTCATTGACTATTAAAGGTCTAATTAAACACTTAATTGTACAGAGTATTGCACCAAATTATGTACAAGTTAAATTCAATGATCATCCTTTATGAATTGGTAGCCTGAAAATACTCTGTTGTAGATCACACTATTAAATTTACAGAGCACTACATTCTCAGTGAATGTCCCTCTGACCCTAATCCTAACCCCACTCTCAAAAAAAGAATTAGCTATCCCATATTTTGTGCTGTATACATTTCTATTATTACTCAAATTACACTGTATTGTAATTTTTTTAAACCAAAATGTTTTTTGGCCACTGTCTTATATGTCAACAACAGAGAATTATTATTGCAAAACTATGCTACTTAGAATCTCTGAAGCTAGAGTTGGCAATTCTCTGAAAGTCCTGAAATCCAGTAACTTTTCATTTAAAAATGGAAAAACTGAGGCACAGAGAGGAAATCATTTGTACAACTTACATAATGGTGGAGCCAAGTCTTAATCAGAATCTTTAGCGCCAGACTCTTCTACTAAATTGCTAAAAGGATACTTCTCAGAAATTTAGAAGTAACTTAGCTATTTCCACATTATTTCTGATAGAGGGTACTGGAGTTGGATCTCCTTGCCAAGTTTCAGTTAATGTAAAGAATTTCTACCTCTCTGGCCCTAAGGGTTCTGGTGTCATTCACCTGTTGTTAGAAATTAAGAATTTTCTCAGTAAGTAGTAAAGACTTAACCTGAGGTACCCAACGGAGGAGTTGGATAGCTCTTTGGAGCAATTGCATAACTTGAACTGTAAAAAAATCCCCAAACACTGTGAATATCTTATTCCATTAGGTAAATCAAGAAAGTACTTCATTCCAACTAGATTTACTGCCTAGGTAAAGCAGTGATGGCAATGGTCACGTTTTTGGTTTCAAATGACCACAGGAACTCAATAAAATTTCCAGTGGAGATCAGGGTCAAATTATAAATTGATTTATACTGTACATGACTGATTTTGAAAATGACCTTTGAACTCTCTCTTTAACAGAAGGATAGGGTCCAAGCTTTTTGAAAATAAATGCATTGACTGCATATTGTAGCTACCTCTACAAGGTCTTCTGAATTTTGACATTGGTTCATCAGAAGGAAGTAGTGTTTCATTTTGAGTCAGTCCCATTGGAAAAATTTTGTCTCCTTTTCTGTGGTGTGACTTCAAAGTATATTCCCGAAGTTCAAATCTCATTTGGAGAGAATTCTTTGGAGTCAAAGTAAAACCAAATCTTTTGGGTTCCCTGGTCCTAATTCTAATGTCTGTATAAAGGCTTCCCCACACCAACAAGCAACTCTTGGACACCGGATGGGTGTAGTACAATTCAACTCAATTCTGACACTAACAACCAGGAGATAGCATCAGATTCCACAGGTTAAAAATTTAAGGCCTTCTGTATGCTAATTTTGCTGCTATGTGTAGATACAAAAATGTTTAAATGTTTCTGTTTTCTACCTTCAAAGAGGTTACTGTATTACAGAAACATGTAATTTTTTGTTCATCATTCATTGGACAAACTAACAATTCTTCTGGATCTTCTGGTTTTGGATTTTCTGTTTTTCTCAAGACTTTTCATACCTCAGGGCTGCTGCCTCTGAGACACAGCCGTTCTCTATTTTAAGCTATGAGGCTCTAGTCTAAGATTAAAGAACATTCTTCTTTCTTTTTTAAAAAAATTCTTTTAATGTCCAATGTCTGTATCAGATATTTTGGTTCTTAATAATTTTAATCCAGTATTACTTCAAGATCTTTGGTCATCTTTTTTTCTTTCTTTTTTTAAAGATTTTATTTATTTATTTGACAGAGAGACAGCGAGAGAGGGAACACAAGCAGGGAGAGTGGGAGAGGGAGAAGCAGGCCTCCCGCTGAGCAGGGAGCAATCTTTGGTCATCTTATTCTAAATAATTTCCTTGGGAGATTTCATGTACTGCCCTATTTTTAACAATATTTTGAAATCTGTTGACTTCCAAACTATATATCCAATCCATTATACCTCCTAAATCACAGATTCGTATTTCCAATTGCCTGCTGGAAATTCCTGCTGCACAAAAGAATTCCCTCAAATCAAAAAAGAATCGTCAACTCAACAATGGAGTATTTAAAACCTGAACTCTTCAGTACCAAATTTGTACCTCACTTTGTTATTTACTAGCTTACTGCTATTTTCTCAAAGAAGCAACCTGAAAGTCAACTCAGTCCTTGCTTCTTTCCCACATGATTTAATTTTTCACCAAAAGTCATTTTGATTCAATCTTTAAAAACAGGTATAATGCTGCTGCCCCAACCAGTCACTGCCATCATGCTCTCTTGGATTATTATATTTGCATTCCTAATTGTACTGCTGTCTCTACTCCATACAGCCAACACTTCGGAAATGTAAATTTGTCCATGACACTCTCTCAATTAAAATTGTTCAATGACTCTCCATAACTCGTAGTACAAAATCCAAACTCTTTAGTAAAAGAGCCTTCAAAATCTGACTCTACCAAGCCACCACATTTATCAATGCCTCTGTCCATCCATTTGTATCTTAAACACCAGTATTAAATTAGCTTGCCTAACCTGAATAAGCTATCGAAGTTTACTACATTTTTTCATATGCTGTTAATAGTGTTTAAACTGCTTATTTTATCTCATTGAGTGAAATCCTAAAGCTAACACTCAATCAAGGCTAATCATGTCTTCATTGGTTCTACTAATTTATTCTAGATGTATTTCTACTACTCATTCAACATATTACTGTGATTGTTCATATACATTTGTCTCTCCTATGCAGACTTGAATACTTTGGGAGCAGGAACTGCATTTCTTTCTCTTTTCTTGTCCAACATTGTTTAAGTAAGTAAAAAAAAATGCATGAATGGATGAAAATTGTAAGTTCTCAGTCATGTCTATGTGTGTATATGCTTATGCCTACATATACGTGTATGTGTACATGTATGTATGTAGATGTTTCTAAAGTAAGAGTCATATTTCTCCTGAGACTTTTTAATCTTTCTCAAAGTCACCTGGATCTGTTGACAGAAGCTAAGTATTTTTGAAAATAATGTTGGCTTGCTAGAACTGACCAGTGAAAGTTTAAGAGCAAAAAGTACCACTCTGACTTAGGATATTGTTATAAAAATGTTGCTTCATCTTATGAGTATTGCAAATTATAACATTCTCCAGAAACTGATGTAAGCTTGATTTTCTTGATTCATGATTTAATATTTAATTTCTTGACAACTCAAAGTAATATCGACTGGCTGCCTAATCCTGCCCAGTGTTAATGCCTCTTGCTTCAAGACTTATAGTTCTTCCAGGAAGACTTACTTGGCTCTTCCCATTTATATTGAGTGCCCTCTTTGAACATTCACTGTTTTCACTCACAAAAACAGCATATCTTTTATCATGTGCTTGTAGTTAGGAAATATGCATCATACGTTCCTTTTCTTCCTCTCAAGTTGTCAAGCCTAACACTGGGCATGTTTTCATAAAACTGAGAATTAAAAAAGAAGAAGAAGAAGAAAATTCTAAAAAAGAACTCAAAATTTCATTTCTGAGAATGAATAGAATAGAAATAGAATTTCATTCCTGAAATAGTATGTGTCAAACCATAAAAGTTAGGAAATTCACTATATCTATACTGATGGCAAAAACTATAATATTTTTGAAATTTAAATGATTATTTAACCTTGAAAGATAATGGAGATATTTTTGTGTCAGTAAAAAAGTAAAAGACCAAAACATTATTCTACAGCCTTTGTTAGTGCTCTGAATCAAATACAAATAAAAAATTCATATCCCACATAATATAGTGAAGTCTGCTGTTAATTGTTGCACATGGTATTCCCACCTCAATACACACACACACACACACACACACACACACACACACACACAATTTTTAAGGCTTCTTAAGCTTATTTGAGTCTTAAAATAAATACGTGTCTTCAGGTGAATGAAAAACTGCTGTCTTTCTAAAAAAGCTGATAAAATATAGTATTTCTGATGCAAATCATTGAGATGGTTATTATTCTTAAGCTTGGGGAATTCCTCCTCACTGGAGAAGTCATTTTTTTGAATATCCATCAGCCCTGCATTGGTTTGGACAGGCCATGTAACCTCCTTGCCTGGTAATTATGATAGATCATTCTAAATATATAAATTTTATTTTTTGATGGAACAGAGTAATGAATTCTTGCCTTTATCACACTCCAACTTCAGTGATGCCAGCTCATTTCAGTTTTCTTTGTTATCCTTGATGTTGGAATTTCCCATACAATAAGGCCCACATCTACTCCATTTTCTGCATGGATGTGATTGAGGAAAATGTTGTTATTATTAAATAATCATAGGTGGCTTAGGTATGCTTAATTTTCCCTGGCCTTGTTTTTCACATCTTTATCACTTCATCTTTACTGTTTTTTGAGTGTTTTCTTTTTCCAGAAAGTAGGTAGAGTGTGGTTTGGTGAGTTTCTTCTTGTAAATCAACATTATTAATAAACTCAGTTGAATTTATTCTAAGCAAGTTTGGTCTGAAAAGCCCAGCGACTCAGGTGGGTGGGCTGCATAAACTTTGGTTTCACTGGCAAAGACTCCTGTCTCCATGAGTCTGGATCCAAACTTGTCTAACCTCCATTCTCAGAGGTCATCTGGATGAAACCTCTCTCCTATCCACAAGAAACACTTTTTTTTCTAGAATTGCTGGACTTTAGGCCTAATACTGTTAGCTTTGTGGACCCCTGGGGCTTTGTTGACCATAGAGGTGCTGCTTTGTGCAAAATACTTGCTCTTTTGTGAAACTCCTCGAGGGCCTCAAGCTCTGCTAAACTCCTATGGTTGACAGATCAGGGCAGTGGAATATATCTAAATCCCTCTGTTAGGCCAACTCAGTGCTTGAAATTTGAACATATGTGAAAATTCAGGATGTTCATTTATGGATGAGTGAAGTAAAGTTAAAATATAGGTGGTCTTGTAGTCGAGACTTTTATACCATAGACTTGGATTTACATTTTAATGATTTTTTTTGCGCCCCCCCCCTTGTTGATTTGTTCAAATATGTAGATAATGTATGACTTCAATTCTTTATCAAAGCCTTGATCATTTGAATTTCTTAAGAGTTCTGCAGAGACTTTCAAAGTCCGCTGTGCAAAACTTGCAGTGAATGCCTTTATATTCTAGTTTTCCCATTTGGGACATAAAGATAACAAGCATTGCAGTATTGGATATGTAAAATGCAAACAAGCAACTGCCTACAGCTAGATGACATAATTATTAGAAACAGTGAAAGGGCGATATTCATTTTTCAAGCCTGAGTGGTTATTTCCTCATGTTAATATAACCTTAATCCAGATTTAATATTCTTCAGATTCATTCTAGGTATTCCCTCCCCTCTTCCTTTCCTGAACAGGTAGTTCATTCCGCCAGATTGTACCATTACCATGGTTTTCAAATTCCTGTCTTCCTCCCAGTTTCAGGATGATTTCCTGAGCTTATTACAGACATTTCTCCATTTTACATACAAAATTATAAGTTTACACAATTTTTTTAAACACTGTTTTTCTTGCAGCCCGCATTTCGTGCCTCTGATAATCTTCTTCTCTGGAACACTCCACATTATTTCTTTTTTTTTTTTTTTTTTTAAGATTTTATTTATTTATTTGACAGAGAGAGACATAGCGAGAGAGGGAACACAAGCAGGGGGAGTGGGAGAGGGAGAAGCAGGCTCCCCGCAGAGCAGGGAGCCCGATGTGGGACTCGATCCCAGGACCCTGGGATCATGACCCGAGCCGAAGGCAGTCGCTTAACCGACTGAGCCACCCAGGCTCCACACTATTTCTTAATTGTGATATTGGAATCTGCTGAGTCGACCATACTTGCTTCGGAGCTACATTCTGAAGAAATGCAGGTGCTGCAAAACGGCTAGAAACTGTCACTTTTTATCCAGCTAATCACGGTCACAGTTTGATTAACTGTTTGCCTTTGTCTGCTGCCTACAGCGATGTGACTTCAGCTCTCGCATCTTGATGGCATCTGGAAATTTCTCATAGGAATGAAACTGCAACATAATTACTTTATACAGAACAGAGAAATGAGACCATCCATTGAAAAGCTTTGTAGGTGTAAACAGGGTCCTGTACCTATGTGAGAAAATGACTGCAGAGTCTTCATTCACTAAGTAGCTCTCATTTTCTTTCAGTATATGAAAACAGTTTGAATTGATAAAGTGTCTTTTACCTAAATTTCTTAATGTACTTAGAAATTATTCTGCCCGGTATTAAGCAAACACATTTCCAGGATGAAGTTTGCCTAATTATGCACATTTAAACAAACAAACAAAAGTAATCATGAGGATATTACATTTCAGAATGAAGATCCCTAACAATTAAGTGCTAAAGGCAACTAAGCCAAGATCATGTGGTAGGTCCAAGAATGACAGTGTCTTATTAAAAAAAAATATTAATTTGTCCCAAAAGCTCTATCTCTGAAACCACCTTACCAGGGTGTATCTTCCAGAGAAGTCTTTGGCTTGTTCCCAAATAATTTATTAATAGATTGTTGATCAGCTATGAATGTTTTAGCCAAAAACAGTATTTAGTTTAGGATACTTGCATCTGTGATATACTCTGCCAAGTTTGCTTAATTACAGTGACCACTCTAAAAAGAAAAAAAAAAAAAATGAATGTGAAGCCACAGAATCCCAATGGTCACTGGCAAATACTGAATGATTGTTCTGTACCAAACATTGTATTTTTCAGTATAAAATGTGCAAAAGATGTGTAACATATGTATTCTACAATAAGGTGTATAGGAAAAAATTTGGAATCTCAATGGGAGAAATACTATTTTTTTAAAGATTTTATTTATTTGTTTGACAGACCGGGAGAGAAAGGAGAGCACAAGCAGGGGGAATGGCAGACAGAGGGAGAGAGAGAAGCGGGCTCCCCACAGAGCAGAGAGCTGGACACAGAACTCGATCCCAGGATCCTGGGATCATGACCTGAGCCGAAGGCAGACGCTTAACCAACTGAGCCACCCGGGCGCCCGGGAGAAATATTATTTTGTTTTCAATTTTTTTTTCTTGCAGAAAGTCATCTTGGGAAACAAGAGCTTCAAAAATGTCAGTCTATCGCTCGTAACTCAGAATGCCCTGGTTAAAATGAGTGATGGTCTTTGAAACTAGTTTGCTTTGTATTCCAATTCAGTTCAGAATATTCACTTCATAACAAGAAAAAAGGTATTAGCAACATGTCTGTGAGCCTCAAAAGTATTTCATGTAACTAATGTAAACATTTTGATAAACCTATTTTTACTATATAAGACACACAACAAATTCACTGCTCATTCATTTGCAATCATATCTCCCTCCACTGACCACTACTGGTCAGACTACTGAAAATGAGTAAGATGATTTCTAGAGCACAGTTGGACTCCCCTGGTAGTCCTTTGTGCTTAATGGACAAGGCCCTGTGTTAATTTGGTCATTCATTCATTCACTGATTCATTCAACAAATACTTATGGAGCCTACCTTCTGAAGGGTGCTGGCAACTGTATTAATGAGCATGTAAGACTGATTTGGAAAGTGATGAATGCTTCAGAAAGATCCAGGGGGTAAGGAATAATGAGTGCAAAGACCTGCCGAGGTCGATTTCTTCTGTTTGATTGCTTCCCACTGCCTCCCAAATATCCATCTCTTTTCCACCCTCATGCCTTCTTCATAGGATATTTTCTCGGGCTTAGGCCCCTTTTCTGTCCTCTGCTTAGAAAACCCATAATTCGGTTTCAAGAGCCAACAGAAATAACACATCCCGTGAAGCTCTCTCATTACTCACTTGCTTGAAAAGGAAAGAATTTGAGGAGTAGGGTGCTCTTTCTAGTTATTCTTGTCACATTTTGTGAATTTCCTTTTAACAACATTTTTCATATCACCAGTTTTTTTCTCTTACTCTGTTAGTTTATGGGCTATTTGAAAGAAAGAATCATGTATATATGTTTGTTACTACAGATCAAGGGTTGGCAAAACTTGTAATATTCACAAATATTGCCAGATTATTAATAGTTTAGGCTTTGTGGGCCTTACAGTTTTTGTCACTTTACTCAACTCTGCCACTGAAGCATGAGAACAGTCAGAGGTAATGTGTAAATGGATGGAGTGAGTGTATTCCAACAGCAGTTTTTTTTACAAACAGCAAGCAGTGGGCCAGATTTGGCCCATAGGAATAGCTTGCTAACTCAGTTATATGTTCTTTGTCTTTTCCTGTCTCTCATTTGGAATAAGTTCCTTCTACGTTTTGTTACATGGAAACGTGTAACATCAAAACATTTTTTTTTCCTGCTCTTTTGGAAGATATATATCATGCTTTAAATCCTACTATTGGATATATTTGAGAGTTCTTTTCAATGTATACTTGAAGATATACTCTATAAATAACAATGGCAAAACTTTAGAGTGGATCTATTGAGTGCCTTCAGGTAAAAAGAAAAATAAGACAAAACCTTTCCCCCCTATCATCTTCCTTTTTCATTTCTAATTTCTATTGTTGAATCATAATTTCTAAACAAGTTTATTATTTTTTAATTAGTTTTGATATTAGGCATATTTCCTTTCATGGTTTATTATGACATTTGAATTGTTTTATAATCGTATATGCAAAATTACATGGATTTAATCACATTTAAAAGCATTCAGTGAACATTATACTAATAGTTTATGCCACCTTTCTCCCATTATTAGGTTCCTTCTTTTCATTCATTTCCCAGTTGGTTAAATCACATTCTCAAGTAATTGGGGGAAGGGGGCGAGAAAGTTTTTGTGGACGGTATACATTCTGAGCCCTTGACTGCTTGTGAACCTTTTTCTAATGCCTTAAGCACATGGAAAATAATTACCTTAATAATCAAATTTCTCTTCTTATGGTGTGTGATTCCCCATTCTGCGCTCTCTTGACTTCTGTTTAAAGATAATTATTGAAAAAGGAAAATGAGCATTAAGTATTACTAAGTTCTTTGAAATACTTGTCTCCTACTTTTAAAGATTTAAAACATCTCCATCTGCTTCTCCTAGCAATCAATCACCTATAACAAGTACTCATCTCTGCCTTCTGAAATATATTAACTTCTAGGATACTAAATAGCAGTTAATATGGTTCTGTGATGAGCATATTATAGTGGACTACCAGAGAGAAATCTAGGCAGAAGGGGGAAAAAGAACTTAAATTTGACACAGCTGTATTACAATAAGACTTTTGATTTGATTTGACCTGAGAATTTCACCAAATTTGTAGGAAAGATTGATTTTGAACACTTTTACTTGTTTTTATTTGTTATTATTTAACAAATACTTAAAGATCTCATTTAAGGGAGAAGCACTTATGATGGCATGAAGGGAATATGGATTTGAGACGAGAGATAAAATTGATTTTTTTTTTTTTACTATATTATATTGTTGCTATAGACCTTGGGCAAATTTTCCTATTAGTTTACTAATATATAAAAGAGATATAATACCTATTTTTAATTATCTATGAAACCAAAAATCAGCAGAAAATGTAAATATAAGTTTTTTTATGGCTAAGAATCTGTAGTATTATTATTTTTCTTTTATTAAAATAATTCATGAAATCTGGAAGTAAAAGTATCACCATTTTATTTTTAAAAAATCTATATAATTAATTTTTTTCCACGTGACATAGGGTATGATATGTACCAAAAATTATTCTTCCTTAATTTTGAATAGTATTTTATTTAATAATTTCAGTTATTTGAATGGAATACTTCTCATCTGCTAGGCAACATGATAGACACTAAGAATGCAGATATAAAATAATATAGAATCCTCTGTAGTTCCCCCAACTTGCTTGCAAAGACTGATGTGCAAAACTTAGTGTGAAAGTTAATCACTAACCAACTGGGTAGCATTGTGCAAAAGAATGAAGATGGATTTTTACACCATTTATAAAAATTAACTAAAAATGAATCAAAGACTTAAAGCTAAGAGCTTAAACTATAAAAATTATAATAATTAAAAGCTTTTGTCTCTCAAAGGACACAATCAAGAAAGTGAAAAGACAACCCACAGAGTAGGAGAAAATATTTACAAATCATACATATCTGACAAGGGTCTAGTATCCAGAATATATAAAGTATTCTTATAACTCAAACAAAGAACACAGAACTGACTTAAAAATGGGTAAGACATTTTAATAAACATTTTTCCAAAAAAGTTGTCAACAACCACATGAAAAGATGTTCAACATCATTAGTCATTAGAGAATTGCAAATTAAAGCCACAACAAGATAACTTTTCACATTTACTGGAATGGCTAGAATAATATATATATGTATATTATATATATTAATTTTCAAGGATGTGAAGAAATTAGAACCATTGTATGTTGCTGGTGAGAATGTGAAATGATGTAGCAGCTATGAAAAACAGTTTGGTGATTCCTTGAAAAGTTAAACATAGAATTAACAATGACCCAGAATTCCATTCTTAGATATGTGACCAGAATAATTGGAAACAGATATTCAAACAAAATTTGTACCAGAATCTTCATAACAGTAGTCAAAAGGTCCATCACAGATGAATGGATAAACAAAATATGGTATATACATATAATGGAATATTATTCAGCCATTCAAGGGAATGAAGTACTGATTCATGCTGTAATATAGATGAACCTTAAAAACATTATGCTATTGAAATAGTCCAGAGACAAAAGGTCATATATTGTATAATTCCATTTATATGAAATGTCCAGAATAATTAAATTTGTAGAGATAGAAAACAGATGAGTGCTTTTTTTAGGACTAGGGAGAATAAGGGGTTAGAGGGAGGGTAGCTTAAGAATATGGGGTTTTTCTTTCTTTTCTTTTTTTTTTTTTTTTGGTCATGAACACTATCTAAAATCGACTATTGTTATGGTTGCACATATCTTTGAATATACTAAAAAACATTGAATTATACACTTTAAATATGTGAATTATATGGTATGTGAATTATATCTCAATAAAGCTGTTTTTTAAAAAGTTAATGATTATTTCTTTTTTATTATTATTATGTTATGTTAATCTCCATACATTACACATTCAATGATTATTTCTTGTAGTTATTTTATCCGTACATACCCAAGATTTCCCCATGCTAATGCTGATGTCTTTTTTATCCTTCTTTATACTATCACATGAATATGAGAAGTTTGTATGTATCATTGTGGTAACTTAGTAGGATTGTGAACTTAGTCAAGGTTTCAATGCTATCATTTACCAACTATGTGATCTTAGGTAAGCAAAGCAATCTCATCTAATACAACAGGGTTACAGTGAGCAGTTAAATGATATATGCAAAGGCCATAATTAACAGAGAGCCTAGAATGGTGTTATCTGTTATTTATTACAAAGTAACAAAGTAACCAACAATTTAGTGACTTAAAAAACCAACCTTTCATTTAGCTCACTATTCTGATGGGTGGTTCTGGAAGAAACACCAAAATACCTCAGCCATCTCAGAAGACCCCCCCAATGAAAATGAATAAGCTTTAGAATAAGGTTGGAGTTAAAATGATGTTTCCTGAAATTTAAAACCATGATTTTCTGAGGACTGTAAATTTGTTACCATGAAAAACCTGCTATTTTATCTTCCTGGAAAAAAAAAGGAAAGAATGTGTATTCTATTCTAGAAGAGTGTGGAAGTTATAAGAAATCTCAAGGAAATGTATGTACAAAGCGTTCAAAATTAATAAATTTGCAGCAGGAATGAAAGTAAAATTGCACCTGATTTTATGAGGGGGAGAGGTCATGGTGCCCTGCTGTCCTCACAGCTTGCCCTGTCACACTATTGTTCCAGTTCAAGGAGCACCACACACCTGAGATTATTAGTACAAATTGGAAGACTGCTTCCCTACTATAGATGGTAAGAATCCTATAGTATCCTTAGGATATTTGTATTGTTTCCTAAAGTATTAGACAACTAATTCTTCAGCTTTATTTGCTACCAGTAATTACAAGTGATAGTATAACTTTGGTACCGTTGTTATATCTGGATCTCTATAAACACATTTTTTAGTCTTTCCCCTGTACAACTGATATTCTTTAAAATTGTTACTGTAGGGGCGCCTGGGTGGCTCAGTCGTTAAGCGTCTGCCTTCGGCTCAGGTCATGATCCCAGGGTCCTGGGATCGAGCCCGGCATCGGGCTCCCTGCTCCGCGGGAAGCCTGCTTCTCCCTCTCCCACTCCTCCTGCTTGTGTTCCCTCTCTCACTGTGTCTCTCTCTGTCAAATAAATAAATAAAATCTTAGAAAAAAATAAATAAATAAAATAAAATAAAATTGTTACTGTATATCAGGAGTGGTTTTTTCAAGTTTGTTTTCTGTTTAGTTTTGAGCCAGAAGCAAGGAATGCTAGCTTCTTCTTCTTCTTCTTCTACTTCTTCTTCTTCTTCTTCTTCTTCTTCTTCTTCTTCTTCTTCTTCTTCTTCTTTCATTTCAAGGAAGAAGCATGCTGTAGAGTATTGAATTGCCTAGTTTACAAAGTTGTTACATGCCAGTAGTTTGATACTTTTGACAAAACACATTTTCCTAATGTGTGCCAATGCTATATGAAAAGATACCCTGACTTCCAGTGCCAAAGTTTAAATAAATGTATATACAACTGGAAACCCATATATTTTTGATCATTTTTAAAAATGATGCTTTAAGGTAATTGTCCATTATCTATGTGGTTCCTCCATAGTTTTACTTAATAGTTGGAAATCCACTTTTACTACAGTTTTTTACTAGAGTCTAATGTACATTCTAACACAATAGAAGCAATGTATTCAAATCTTTACATATGTATTTAACTTATAATATAGTACATGTGATATTTACTAAATCAAAAGCACCTCACGTGATACTTTACAGAGTTTTACCTACAGATAAAAATTTCTCAATTATTTTTCTTAATGCAGAAAGCTGGAGTTTTCAAGAGTTTTCAAGAGTTAATGGAATTTAAATTTATTTTCTGTATTCAGATTCATTGTTTTAGCAGTCTGACTTTGTCACTTGAAATTTTATAGGAAATTGCTATGAGATTACACAATATTCAGTTAACAGTAAAAAATGGCCTTAGGCACTTTTTCAGATAAGCAAAGTAATAACAAAGAGCAGTAAACATATTGTGAGATTCTAATTACATAAAAAAAAAAAAAACTGGCTGGCTTTTCTTCAGTGTAGATATGGAAGAATTATTAATATTCATTACATTTGCACAGGTGTACTCAGGGAGTATTTAGACAACCTAAATGCAATACACACTAGATCTCAAAAGAATTGGAATAAACTTGTGCCTCTAAAGGAAACACTTACAGGGAATTATGTTATTTGCACTTTTAACAGTAATTCTATTTTTATATTTATACCCTGGAACAAAAAAAAAAGTTGCTTGTGTCTTTCATTAACTGTTTCAAATTTATAATAAGTTAAAGGAAATTAATAATAAAAATATGATCCTTCTTATATATTAGCTCCTATACATATATTTATCTCAGAAAGAAACTTTTCTCTTTATTCTATTCTGGAGTTCATGCTAAAATGTACTCTTCTGGGAGGATATATAAAAATAGAAATAGTAATGCAAAAGGAATTCCAATAGCTCTCAAGATAATATTGTAGAAGGAAAGAAAAATCCCGACACTCTGAAAGCTTATTTATATTCAAGTTTTCAGGCCCTTCAAGTCGCTCGGGTAACAAATCTGCTCCTGTGTTGAGATCTAATATCCTAGAATTTCATAAAGGTCTACACGGAATAAGTTCTAGAGATGAAAGTCAACCACCAAAAGGTTCTTGCTGCTCATTTCCAATCTGACACAAACACATTAAATTAATCTCAAAACTTGCCCAAAATATTTCATAGCCCAATTCAGAGCCAAAAATCTACTGATAGCTATTCAGAAAACTCATAAGCATAATGAAGGAAAGAAAGGAGTGGTAGTCATTATGCTTTTGTTAATTTCCCTGGCAGTATTATTTCACTGGTAAATTAAAATTATTTCTGAGATCAGAAAATGACATTTCAAAATAGCATCAAGAAAAAAAAATGACATAACTCCAATCAGAATCTATGAATGATATTTTGCCAGATGCTGGGAATGTTGCCCAAAGGAAGCTGCAAGGTGATCGACAACCCTATCTTACCCCAGCTGGAAGCAGTTTTCTCTGATATTAAGATTGGCATTTAGGAAAAAATATCTCTATTGATTCTTTGATTAAAATGAAGAGCAAAGGTTGGGTGGGCTGGGGAAAAGTGGGAGTTTTCCCTCTAGTGATCCTCTGTGACAATTCAGAACAGCAATAGGATTGAAGTTGAAAAATTACATTGTGCTGTCAAGCCATTTATTTTTCTATAATCTAACCCCTCAGCCAAAGGAAGATACCGGGAATAAATGTCATAGAAGAAGGCCAGGCAGGTAGTGAACATGATGAAGAGAAACTTTGAACTAAAGCATTTTTGCCGTGAGCCATGCTGACACCCTGAATGCCATAAGCTTTGGAAGAGACTTTCTCCCTGGGCGAAGAAATGATAGATTAGGTAAGATGCATTGAGCCGAAGTAAACAGTGTGAATTACTAGATCTTTATTTCCCTCTCTTCTCCACTCTTGTTTATCTCAAACATACACCTAGCACCAGAGATGAAAGATAATCTGAAAGAAATCAAGAGAGAAGCTATGCATAGAGGTTGGCTTTTTTTCCCCAAAAAAAGATGAGACAGATGAATAAAGGTATATGAAGTACATACATCACAAGAGGAATTATCTAAGAGTACTACAGAAGAATATAGATATTTTATCATAGAATCAAAGAAGTTGGCAACAATATAATATTTCCAGAAACAGATCCAAAGAAGAAGTTACAAGTTATAGGAGATGAATAGCACAATGGCAGAAATTAGGAAAGAAATAGAGAAAAAATATTAAGACCACTGTCAAAATGAAAGGCACATTAAAAGAAATAAAAAATATTGGGGCACAGTTGACAAGTGAGATGAAATATAAATGTATTAATTTCCTAAGTTTCTCAAATAAGTAGTCGATAATATGATATGAGGGAGAAGCCTGCTTCTCCCTCTCCCACTCCCCCTGCTTGTGTTCCCTCTCTCGCTGTGTCTCTCTGTCAAATAAATAAATAAAATATTTAAAAAAATATATAGTATGTGGGGCTTAAATTTCTTACATGTGAATATCTTGGAAATCATCACTCCCATCCCTACAGTAAGAAACAGCTAGACAAATTAAAACATAACGACTTTTTTTGGACCCTTTGTGAGCCAGTCCTATAGTTTTCTCCTTAACAAAAGACCTCTTTGCCAGAGCGCTATTCAGAAACCTAATCCAGCAGGGAGAATATAATTCCTTCCTTCCAGCTCCTCCAAGCTTCCTTTCTCACTTAAGAAGGGAGAAATAGTCAACAGGGGACAGGCCTTGGAGGAAATTGATCGGGAAGGCTGAAACCAGTGTAGGAAGCAGGGAGAAAAATGTTATACCAAAGACAGAGAGTCTGAGAGACTTGTGAAGACCCCAGCTCCAAAACAGGCCATCTTACAGACTTAAATGCAAGATCACAGAATGCTTCTTCCATCCACCACTACACTAAGGAAGCCCCAGGATAACAATCGTGGACTACAGCTGCAAGACTGTGAGAGCTGCAAGGGGCAGGCCCTCTCTAAGCAGCAATGCCAGGGGAAGGAAGCCCTAAAGGCAAGATGACAGAAAAAAATAAGAAAACTAGAAGAATTTTAAGCCTCAACCTACAGCTACAATAAACATTAAAATACAGCCCAGTTCAACAACATAAATTGTCACATTAAAGGCCTATTTTCCTCAGTTCTATTTCCCAATATACCTTTTCACTTTCAACAAACATTACAAAACTTGCTGAAAGGCAAGAAAAAACACAGTAGGAAGGATAGGGTTAACATACAGCACAAAACAGGAAAGAAATTTTGATATGTCTTTAAAAGGAAAGAACATTTTAATACATGTCGGACTAGCACTATTCCCAACTTATAGAAAAGTCCTTGCTCTCCATGCAAGGAAAAGGAAGAAGGATTTGGAAGTGAAAAGGTGGGCGTATGCTCCTTTCCCAGCACTCCAATGAGAAATTTCCAGACATGTCGTAGGGAGTTTCTATGTGGGGTCCAAGGAAGAAACATGAAGAGATGAAGAGAGAATGTGAAATCCATCTTCTTCCCTGTGGTTATCTTCAACTTAAAAATTCTTGTTATCTGTTTTAATTGCTGTTCTGTTTTAAAAATCAGGTTTATGGATTGCCAGACTCTAGAACAATAAGACTGTCTTTTTAAAAATTGCCTTTTAAAAGGCATATACTCTATTCAAATACTATTTACTAATTTCAAAAATCTATGCTTTTTTAAAATCCATCACATATTTATATTTTTTTAAATAAATTTGTGTCACACTCCCATTTCATTGGGAGTGCAAAAAAACAGGTAGTTATCATTATCTGTGCCCTTCATTTTTATTTAAGTTGTAGATTTAAGGATTTCTAAAAATTGAAACAATAATTATAAATAATATTGATGTATATATTTTAAAACTCACACAAAATCCCATATTCAACATACAAAAACAATTTTAACTTTACAGATGTCTTCTAGCCTTTGTTCATAAGTATAAATAGTTTATGGAATTGAAATTACGGGTTCCATTCACTTGGTTAACTTCTATTTCAATTAATATATTATTTTCAAAATGTAAAGTTTTCTTCATTATTTTAATTTTTGAATAGACTTTATTAATTGGAGGAAGAATTTAAACAAGGGACTCAATTGCTCAGAAGGAAGAACATGGATTAAGTTTAGATAGTACATATAAATGGAATTAACACAGTGAATTCAGAACAAACTATTCCAGATCAGTCAAACTTAGACGGAGAGAAAGAGAACAAGACCAGAATACACACAGAAGTGTGAAATGGTTGTCATGCTTTTAACTTCAAAAGTGAAGGAAGCCAAGAACACTCAGACCCAACAGATTAGAAAATCAGAATCAAGGCAAAACCAGGCCCACTTCATCCCGAATTGTCTTGGTAAAAAGGATGCCACCTTCTAGTTATGGTATTTTTATGATGATGAGAAAGAAACACGTTTAAATGAAGTAAGTAATAGAGGGGGAGTGTAATAGAAAAAGACTGGGAAGTAATCTGGGGGGAGGGGGGCGGTTGTTTCACACAATGTATAATACCTAGAAGGGCAAAATTTTAGGAATATATAAAAGGATTCACTTGAGCGCTGACAATCACCAGGGCATCTCTGGGTCCTTCTGACTTGTGTTTCCTTCTCATTCTGGAAAAATCACTGTAGGCAGTAACACATGTCATTTTATTTCAGTTTTCCCCCTCTGCCCATCATCATCACTCCTAAAAAGATGAGGAAAAATCTGGAATATTTGTATCAAGCATGACACTGTTCTTCGAAGACTCTCTTGGCAGTGGGGGGTGGGGGGGCAGTCTGTGCAAAAAACCAGGTAGTTATCATTACCTGTGCATATTACATCATGTTGGTATGTAACAATAAACTAGCTGGAATGGCATTTAGGCTTTTTTCCATTTGTGTTGCTGTTATCATCATAAGCACAGAAGTAAGTAAGAAATATTACCATGAATTTTAATTTATATTTCTGTTAATATTTTTTCCAATATTAATTCCCCAAAGTGGGATGTAATGAAATGAAATCACTGTTATGTTAACTATAGTGGAATTAAAATAAAAAACATTTTTATATAAATCAAATAAATTAATAATAGATATGGAAGTATTTTGGATATTATAAAGCACTTTACACATATTATTTGATTTATAGTACAGAGAAATGCTTTTTATTTTTGTCCTCTCTCCCCTTAGTTATCTTTCTCATGTGGGAAGCAACAGCTCACCAACGTGAAAATATAGAATCAACATAATCATTGAGTCCTTGAGTTTTTCCCAACAGATAAATCATCTACTACCTAAAAAGATTATAAATGAATCAGCAAGTATCCAAGATCAATAACAAAAATTTTGACAGGTGTATGAGGATAGAAGCTCATATACTCTTCACTTATAGTATAAATTTCATCAGCTATAAGCATATATCACACAAGGATGTATAGTAGGTCCCCTATAATGCTACTTGATTTAACTAACACTCTTGCCATTTTAAGAGATAGTAAAATGAAGGAAACAAGTAATCAGAGTGATCAGAAAAATATAAAAAGATATATGTACAAGCTATTTGTTGTAGCAGCACTGTTATAACCAAAGACAGAAATCACCCACATTCCTGTCCACAGACGACTCGTTTAAGGATAAACAACAGGATACTATGCAGTTGAGCAGCTATAAAAAGGAATAAAGACTCTGTCCAGAAATGAAAATAGAATGTTCTCCAGGATAAACTGTTAAGTGAAAAAGCAAGATGGAAAAAAGTGTATAGTATTACTTACAAAGAATTAATACAAATAAATCTCTGTATCTATATGCCTCTCCAAAGATACACACACACACATGCACATACACACACACACACCCACATGTATTTACTTATAACAACTGAAACCATAAATTATAAAATTTTTTGAAGGTTGTTGTTAGGAATTGAGGAAACTAGTTGGAAGAAACAGGGATAGAGGATAGATTTCTCAGAATACACCTTGCTTCAAAGATTTAACATTGGAATTATGAAACTTTTATACAAAATCTTAAAATAGAATTATATCAAATTTAAAATAAAGTTTTTTAGAATCAAAAGCAAATCAAATTTGGTATATAGTTAGCAGCAAATATCACACAAGAAAATTATTTCCAATTTAATCAAATTAGAAATGGGGCCTGCATATACCTCCAAAAGTTGTCCCCCCAACTCTATTACCTCTGAAGACTACAATTATGCATATGTTAGACTACTTGATATAGTTTCAAAATTCACTGATGCTCTGTTCTCTTTTCTTTTTTTTTCAATCTTTTTCTTGTTTTATTTTGGATCACTTCTATTGTATGGATTTCGTTTACGAATCTTTTCTTATGCATTGTCTATTCGCTGTTAACCCTAGATGGAGTATTTTTACCCCCAGACATTTTAGGTTTTATCTCTGGAAGTTCCACCTGAGTGTTTTTTATATATTTCAACTCTCTTTATCATGATCCTACTTTCCTCTACTTTCTAAAACAGAGTATATTTATAATAGTTGTATAAGTATCCTTTTCTAGTAATTTGATTATTTGTGCCATCCCTGGCACAAATTGATTGATTTTTTTTTTTTGGTTGTTGTTCTGGATCATACATTCCTATATCCTGGTAATTTTTTATTGGATTCCATACATTGTGAATTTTAGATTATTAGATCCACTACTTACTATTATTGTTACTATTCTTTTCTTTTCTTTTTGGCTTATTCCTGAGAGGTAATAAAGTTATCTGGAAAAAAAAATATAATCTTCCTAATTCTTGCTTTTAAGCTATTCTATCAAATCAAAAACAGCCTTTACTGTAGAATAAATTCCCCCTTTACTCTACTCGTGTACTAGGAGTTCTTTGCACTCTGGCTAATGAGAGCCTTTTGCTTACTGGTCATTTTTTTCTTTGGCTTTGATAGATTCCTTAAACACATATGTGGATCAATACTAGACTTGAGAAGAACCCTCTTCAGTTCTTTGGCATTACTCTTCTCTCTGGTATCCTGTCTTTCTAGCCATCTTTGTTCATCAAATTCTGCATGCTACTTCCTCTTCTCAGCAACACTGCCAGGCTCTTTGGGTTCACTCTCTCTGTTCTGCAGTCCATGTGGTAAACTAGGAAAATCATTTTGGCTCACTTAGTTTTTGTGTGTTCCTTTTCCCAGGGATTACTGCCCTGCACCATCTGATAGTTACGTATCTGATATTTAAAAATTGTTTCAAATATATTACCTTATTTTTAAAAATTGTTTAAAGAGGAAGGATAAAACAAGTCCCAGTTATCTCCCAGATATCTCCTCATGGTAATCATATTTTATTAATTATATATTTTATATACGCTTACATAGACATAGCCATATGGTAGTGTCTGTTTACAGCAGACTGCAATGGAATTAAGATCCAAGATTTTCAGTGCTAGAGAAAAAGATACAAATAGAAAATTTAAAAAGTTAAGCAAAACTTTATACTTCTAACATATTGGCCTTTCCTCTTAAAAATAAGCCTATTTCCCAGCTCTGTAAATGTAAACACCTGAAAACAATGACTGACTCAGTAGCAACATATAATCATGGAGCCCAGAATATAGCCTCTAGACAACATTTTCCATAAAGAGAATTAAAATAACTTGGAAATGTGACTGATTCCTGATCTGCAGGAGGTAGTACAATGAACCTAGACTATACTATCAAGCCAGAAGGCAAAAACAAACAATTAAAAGTATGAAGTAATGTAAAAAGGAATCAGGGACCAAATTGAAAAGGTTGCCACTAACAAAATAAGACAATTTGAGCATTAACATGAATAATAATTATAATGAATCAAAACACATTAAAGATATTAATATCTAGGTCTCCCCAATAATCTGCAAGAGGAAAAAGAAACACCTTCAAAAACTGCTAAGCAATAAACACATAATTTTTGAAATTATTAAATGAAGAGAAATAATAATTCATCTATTTTGCTTTTCCCATACTAACAATACCTTAGGATAAACAAATTTTTGTGTTTCTTTTCATAGAATCGTTTTAGCTAATAAATGGAGAAAGAGTGGTAGAATTAAAATATTGACACATTGTACATCTCCAGTAAAATGGATCTAGGCAATAGCTAACATTGTAAGACAGCAGTTATCACACACACACAAACAAAAAGAGGACATATTTTATTTTGCTTGATAAAAGTACATGGAGCAAATTATGATTTTTTTTTTTAGCCAAAAAGTCAAGCTTGAACCAAATCCAGCCTCTAGATCTAACCGCCGTTTAAAAAAAAATACAAGATGAGAGAGAAACAGATTTAAACAAGACCCTACAGATGCAAGCAGGAAAATCCAGGCTATGGGACAGCCAGTTTTCTTATGTAAATAGAAGGAGAAGAAGAAAAAAATATATATATGGTAAAGGAAGAGTTTTAAAACGTATCAATAAAACTCTAAATAAAATGAACCTAGTTTGGATATTCTCCAAGCAATATTGTTCAAACAAATCAACTTTAGAAGTACAATTATGAGGTAACTGAGGGAATTCTGATTTCATCTTGATAATTGCTTGTATTAACACTATTACAAAGTATTTTATGTCTTAATGTTTAAAGACGACTTTTGTGTTTAGATTTGAAAAAAATAATCTTTTTATTGATAGGCACTAAATACTGAAATATTTAAGGATAAAATGATATGGAATCAAGGATTGACTTCAAAATTGTATAGTGGAAGGAGAGGAAATGCACTGAGTTGTAGATGTCATAAGTCTGCCAATTGCTGAAGCTGGGTCACAAGCACATGGGAGTTCATTATACTTTTTTCCCTAATGTTTTACATTTCTTAACTCCCTTCTATTGTTTTTCAAAAATGTGTCAAATAAATTAAAAGCTCTTCACAAGTAAGATGGCTTTTCAGGGTCTTTGATTTTCATATAAGGGACAGGTGGTACCCAAGCCTAGAACCAACATGAGTGGTAATTTTCTTACATGTACTCCTTTGTGGAATAAATATGACAATGCATAAATATGACAGTTGGGAAGAGAAAGAGGAGCATAAAATAGATAGGAGGTTTCAAAAGACTCTTGCCCAGTAGATGGCCCAGGCTTCTAGGTACCTAGGTCTAGTTTGAGACTGCTCCATGTCTCTAGTGTCACTGGGATAAGCCCCGTGGAACACAGTTCTAGGTCAAGAAACTCTTTTATTTGAATAAGAACTGCTTCCTTTTTCCATGTTTCAGGAGGTTAGCTGGATTTTAAGGACATGTCATCTAGCCCAGATACGATTAGAAGATACACCAACCTCAGGTGGCTTCCTAACTAGAGAAGTCAGATGCTAACTTGATTTGGGCTAGTGATCAAATCTCAAGACCTCAGTTCCCAGAGCTTAGGTATACATGGTTGCTTATCTTCTGAGAAGGAGAACAAATGGGTTCACAAACTTCAACTAGGCTTCGGTGATGACAGTCTTACCATTTCTACTTTTCCAAGAGATTATCTCCCTGCTCACAGTCTTCATAATTCTGAAGTCCACAAGGAAGCACTGAGGCCTGACATGCAGAACTGTTATCAGGCATAGTTTTCAGTTCAGAGCACTGTTTTAAGGACTGGAAATATGAAGATGAACAATGCACAGTTCTGCCCTAAAATAAAGTTTTGCCTCTAGTTGCGGAGATGGATATATCGATAAGAATTTTCTCCTAGTGCTAAATTCAATGATACTTATATACAGTGTATTACATAGGAACATTAAAAAAAGGGCACTTAGCCGAACCTGGGAAATTTCAGGAAAAATTTCCAGGGAAGTTTGTTCCTGACCTGGGTCTTTATGTAACATAAGGGTTGCCAGATGAAAATGAGAAAAAAAAGAATTTTCCATAAAAATATGAAAAACATGGCTTTAAATACCTGCCCTCTGTATTCTGATAAAATTCCAAATCTATATTTCCTTCTTGAAAACTTCAGATATGTTTATCTTACTGTGGATATACTCAGTATATCTACTTTGATGTCTAATAAATGTCCCAAATTCAACATGCCCAAAATGAAGCTCCTGAACTGACCCCTTACCATCAAATCTTTACAAAACTTTCTCTGCTAGGTTTATGGCAACTCCATCTTCCAACTGCTCAGATCAAAATCCTGTAGCAGTGCTTGACTCCTCTCTTTTTTATACTCCATGCAGCAACTCTGCAGGGCCATATAATTGAAAAGAGTCACAGAAAAAGAAAACACAGACAGGGGTGCCTGGGTGGTGCAGTCAGTTGAGTTTCTGACTTGATTTTGCCTCAGGTGGTGATCTCAGGGTTGTGAGATTGAGCCCGGCATTGGACTCCACGCTCAGCATGGAGTCTGCTTCAGACTCTCTTTCCCTTTCCCTCTGCCCCTTCCACCCCCTCTCAAATAAAAAAATAAATCTTAAAAAAAAAAATAGAAAAAGAAAACACAAACAAATATCAGAAAGATCTAAGACTCCAGGAATGGTTCCCAAGGAACATTATTAATCACACAGGACATGGTTTGTCCTAGGATTGTAAAACATTAAGATATGTCTTAGAGGTTTCTTGTCTACATCTCACTTCTACACTATAAGGTCCATGAAGGCAAGAATCTTAGTTAGTAATAATTGCTGATATATTTCAAGCACTGAGATATACCTAGCATTTAGTAGATGCACAGTAAATATTTATTGAATAAAAGGAGCAAAATATGAAGAAATTTCTGCAATGTTTATATAATGAATAGTACAGGAACTAAATATTGTGTGAACAAATATAATGGGAGCAGAAATGGAGGTAAAGAAAATGGTAAAAGAAAAACCACAATATCTAATGGTTAAACTAGGGAGGTCCAAGGCTGTGTAAGAAAAGGCTGTGTCATGGTATATGAGAGATGCCATGCTTTAGAGTGTGGTTTTTACCTTACAGGTAATGGAAGGTCGGCTAAAATATTTTTAAAAAGGAAGTGCATGGTCTGATTTGCACTTCATATAAATCCTTCTGGTGTCTGCTTGGAGAGAAATTTGAGGAAGTCAAGAATGGTCTCAAGGTCATTACAAAAGCTATTTTAGAGATGATGAGGACCTGACTTAGGGAAATGGAAATGGAGAGATGAGGCAAATTTAAAACATTATATACAGCTAGCCATTACAGTAAGACATGTTGTTTGATTAAATATAAGGAATAAGGGAGAGAAAGCAGTCTAAAATAACTATCAGTTTTTTTTTTTTATTTGGTATCTGGGAGGACAGCAACTCTGTTAATGAGGTAATGTGTACAAAATCAGGAACAGACCTTGAGTGGACAATGATGTGTTTTTTTGGACATTTTTTAGGAAGCCCCCATAACAATATGGTACAGAATGAATTATTTGTGAAGTTATGCAGACCAGATTTGCCACTTACTAGCTTCTTTTTTTTTTTTTTTAAAGATTTTATTTATTTGACAGAGAGAAACACAGCGAGAGAGGGAACACAAGCAGGGGGAGAGGGAGAGGGAGAAGCAGGCCTCCCGCGGAGCAGGGAGCCCGATGCGGGGCTCGATCCCAGGACCCTGGGACCATGACCCGAGCCGAAGGCAGACGCTTAACGACTGAGCCACCCAGGAGCCCCCACTTACTAGCTTCTTGACTGAGACAATTTAGTTCCCTTTTCTGCTTCTGTTTTCTCTTCTAAAAAAAAAAAGGACAATAACAGATAGCTCATAGAATAATTGTAAATATATAAATAAAGCATGTGCTTATCACAGAGATAAATAAATTACAACCATATACTTTTTTGTGGTTTCAATGAAAAACCCCAAGTGTCTAGAAGAAATCAGGATATTCCTATTAAAAATGTAGGAGAAATGAATATATATATTTGTATTATTAGAATACAGACACTACATAAAACTTTGAGGACAGATGAGATTACAGAAGGACAAAAGGCACAAGTAGAAAAACAGCAAGAAGTGGGCAGTCACGGGGATGAGAAATTTAAGTAGCTTTAGAGTAACAGCAATTCACAAAGATGACCAATATAATATAGAGAGAAAATGAGAAGTCTAAGAGGGGTAGGGTTTTCTGTTGTTTTTGTTATTGTTTTACAAGAGTACTGATTTAACTTCTGACACTTGAATAAAGCTCACCAAGACTACTAGTTGTGGTAAATGTGCAATCTTCTACCTGGCTCATATTTCATATAACTCTACAAAACCCTGCACATTAGTAATGGGACAAACAGCAGTCATGCTCCTTTATCCCATTCCCAGGGTACCTTCATTCACAATGACATTTGTCCTGTGAAAGCCCACTTTCCCATAGTCCTCGACAAGGATATGTTAATGGAAACCAATATGTTTTGCATTAAACTTTCAGTTACTTATAACACCATAAGAACTATAATTAGTATAAGAACAAGGCTCTACCTCCATTCCAATAACATTCCCTGGGTAGAAAAAAATCACCATGGGAAATAGCTGTCAGAATCTGAAGTTAGCATTTCAAAAAGGACAGATTCTTTATGAAAGCCTAAAGGGGATTAAATTGAAGCAGTTTAAAGTTTACAGGGGAAAGCCAACCAAAGTAAAGGACCAGAAAATGATATGATGGTGATAAAAATGTGTGTGTCTATTCCCAGTACAAGATTAAACTAAAGATCTGAAAATTGAATGGGGTAGCTCAATGTGAAATATCTCAATTTGTCTACAATCCTGAGAAGCCTACACACTATCAATCACACCTGCTGTAACCTAGAGGAAGTCCAGAGAATCAAGTTAAAATTAGGAAAGAAGATATTTTATCTTTCTGTCACACTATATTTGAAGCTAGTATTCAAAAATTAGTCTTTCACATGCTTAAGATTGTATTAGACGGAGCTAATGGTTAAACTAGGGAGGTCCAATAAAAGTACTCTAGATGCCCCATACAGCCTGTAATATGGCATAGGGGAAACATTTCAGTCCTATTGCCTGGGCCTGCCACAACTCAACGTCACCAGTAAACAACATCTGTTTTTCCTTTCCACACCTGCACAAGTGTAATTTAGGTTTGGCTTCTGCCCCCAGAAAAAGGAAAGAAACTTAGGCCATCTATAATGTTCTGTACAAAAGATCTTGTGACATTTAAGAAAGTGACAAAAGATCTTGACATTTAAGGGAAAAGACATGTTGAGACAAAGTGGCTGCCTAGGAAGCAGTTGGCTATGTAGTGATTTCCATGATGATGGAGTTTCATAAACATAGCATCATTTTCATCATTAAATACCTGCAGATTTCAAGACTTGACAATTACGTTGACAATTCTGAAATATGCTTTTGTTACTTCTTTGTGAGTATTTCAATAAGTACTTTGCTTTCAGTGAGTATTTTTCTCTTCTTTAGAATTTTTTCCTTCCTATTGAGTCTATTAAAAGAGCCAACATATTGCCAGTATGAAATTTTTTTCTGACGCAAAAAACACACACAGTAAAGTGCACAAATCTTAGATGTACCAATTGATGATTACTTGTATGTGCATGTATGTACAAATAGAAATGTATATGTAATATACATATATTCATGTAAACAGGATTCAGATCAAGATATAGTGTATTCATAGAGATTTCTTCATGCTTCTTTCAAGTCAATATTGCTCTCCCCAGAAGTAACCAGTATTCACAATTCTACCACCACAGATTAGTTTTTCTTGTTATTGAACTTCATGGAAATGAACTCAGATACTATGTACTTTTCCATGTCTAGTTTCTTTTGGATGTCACTATGGATGTGAGATTTGTACATGTTATGTCAATGTGTAATTTATTATCATTCTTCATCCACAATTTTTCATTATACTACTGACATGCATTTGGGATTTCCAGTTTTTTTCTACTGTGCATAAAATTGGTTAAACATTGTTCCACAATATCTTTGTTGGTTATAAGCTCTCCTTTCTCTCGGGTATATATCTATGAATAGTATTTCTGGACCTTATAAAAAGCATATATTTAGCTTTATTAAATATTCCCAAATGGTTTTTCCCCAGCTTATACCCCAATCAGCAATATATGAAAGTTATGTTTCCTACATAATTTTGTCCCCTTGGTTTTGTCAGGCTTCTAAACCCTAACCATTCCAGTAGGTATAAAAATGGTATTATGCTGTGCTTTTAATTTACATTTCTCTTATGAGTAATGATGTTAAGCATCATTTCACATACTTATGAGCTATTTGGCCATTCTGTTTTGTGAAATGACCTTTCACGTTATTTGACTTTCCCTTTTCAATTTGTATAAATCATTTTATATCCATACAAGTCCTTCATTGGGCATTTCTATTTGAGTATCATCCCCTGTGTTGTGGGTTGCCTTTCTACTCTTTTAGTGTTTTGTTTTGTTTTTCTAATAAATAGAAGTCCTTGATTTTAATTTGGTCCATTTTCTCAATTTTCCTTTCATGGTTAAATATTTTGTATGTTTAAAAAAATCTTTGCCTAGTCCAAGGATACTAAAGTGTCCTTCTAAAACCTTTATAAATTTTTTTCTTCACTTTTGATCTGCAGTCGATCTGGAATGTGTGTGTGTGTGTATCATGTGAATTAAGGATCAGAAAACACTTTCCATTTGAATATGCAATCAACATAGCATCATATTTTGAAAAGACCATTCTTTTGAAAAGACCAGTGTAGTGGGGACTACACTGTGGTGTCTTCTTAGCCACTGTGATGTTGATTTTATGTGTCAAATTTGAGGGTGCCTTGAATGACTTTAATACCTAAATCAGTAAACTCTGAGCGAGCAGATTGTCCTCCATGAGTAGGTGGGCCTCATCAAATCAGTTGAAAGCCTGAATAAAACAAAAAGAGCAGCCTCCTGAACAAAAGGGAGTTCTCCAGTACACTGCCTTTAGACATCGTCTGCATCATTGGCTCTCCAGGATCTTGAGTCTGTTGGCTCACATTGTAGATTTGGGCTTGTCAGGCTTCAGAGTTGCATGACCCAGTTCCTTATAATAAATCTTTCTCTCTATATACATATCCTATTGGTTCTGTTTCTCTGGAGAGCCCTGATTAATACAGTCATACATAAGTTAAACAGGCATGTGTGATTTCTTTGAGGTCTCTATTCCATTTCATTTGTCTATTTCTTCAAGCCAATATCTGTTTTTATAGTTATTCTCCACAAGACAGTTAATTTAAATCAAGCAACTTCATCAAAACCATAATCAGAAGCCTCTGACCAAATATTTTGATGTAACAATATTGAGAGGAATGAAGGGGGTAAATAGGGAAAAAAAATATTTGTTTAATTTTACCAAGTCCTTGTCATTCGTAATAGGAATTAAATAAATAAGATTTGAGACTAATATATCAAGGGACACTCTGGTAAGTTAATTAATTATTTAGAAGTTTGGAGTTATATGTCAGAAACTTTAAAAAAAAAAAAAGCAATGAAAGTAGAAAATTCTACTTTTGGCATGACAGCAGGAGGAACTCCATGGACCCACTCCTCTGAAACTGGTACAAAATATAAAGGGACAACCTCTTAAACTCTTTGTAAATGGTCAGGTCATACAAACTCACACATTATAACAAAGAGAGCTCTGTAAGAGTGTGGGGGGGTCTCTGTTGAATCAGGCCCCATTCCCTCCTTCCCCTCTCCCAACTCAACAAGATGGAAACTCCACTTCAGATTGTTGCAGCTAAGAACACAGGGTTCCCTTTCCCCCAATCCCAGTTGGAAGGCTATCTTCTTAGGAAAATCAAGATATCAGCATTTCTTATTCTGCCCCCAGGTATTTGCCGCTGAAAGTTCTGGGTGAGTATGGCCAAGAGGTGAGGTTTCCTTCTTTTACCCAGCCATCTTTGGTGGGATGGATGTTCTAACTACAGCACGACATTGATGAGAATACTGGGACCATATCACTGTTGTCGCAGCATGGAAGGTGACGATTTTACACTGGAAAGGCAAGCTGAGAAGACATGAAGCTACTATACGCCATCCCCTTCACCTGCACTGAGGGCTCAGTTCCTCAGGTAGAAATATTATTCAGAGGGCACCTGGGTGGCTCAGTTGGTGAAGTCGACCTTCAGCTTGGGTCGTGATCCCAGGGTCCTGAGATTGAGCCCCACATCAGGCTCCCTGCTCAGCGGGGAGAACTCACTGTTGCCATCCTCAACGCCAGAGCCCTGGCTTGGAGTTTTTCCCCTGAGGGAGAAGCAGGCTATAAAGCGTAAAAATTTCTTCCCAGGGTAACTGACTTATTTGTAACAGTGTGTGGAAAAGTTTAAGCCTGTAGCTGCTCTCAAAAACAATGGAAATTTTGGTGAAAGGCAATTGGGAGAAAACTGGTGGAATCACTGGGCATATAAGTTAACTGTAGGCTAATTAGCTCCACTGTGAGAGCTGGGGAGGGAGGCAGCTGGAAGAAGTCTTCCTGGAGGCAGAACAAATCTCAAAACACTGACCTAGGCATTTTTGCTTCAGAACTCCAATTTGACTGATTATTCTGCAAAGCAATGTATGCCCCAATGCATTGGTGAAAACAATAAATTGATCAGGCGGTAATTAGTGGAGCTTACTTAACAGCTCTAATGTCAAGGAAACAGTCAAAGGGAGCCCTGCCAAAATGATGGTCTCCTCACAGTGACTGTGAGCTTTCTCAAGGCTGTGTCCCACTAAGGAGCAACATCAAAAACTAAATGCTGCAGGTGTCAGGGGACATTGGGGGTAATAGTCTGAAATGTACAATCAAATAAAAATAATAGATCCTAAGAAAGATAGTACCCAGATTTGCTTCAAGGTATTATCTAAAGTGTCCAGTTTCCAACAAAAAAATTATGAAACATGCAAAACAAAACGAAGCAAATCAAACCAAAAACAAAGAACAAGCCCTGGAAAGTATGACCCATAGACCAGAGACAAAGCAAGCAACAGAAAACTGCCTCTGAGAGTGGCCAGAAGTCAGCTATAACAGGAAAACTTCAAAGTATCCGTTGTAAATATATTCTAAGAACTAAATTCAACCATGATTAACAAAGCAAAAGAAGGTATAATGATAATACTGAATGAAATAGACAATATAATAAAGAGATAGAAATAATTTTTTAAAGTGCCAAATGGAAATGCTGAAGTTGAATAGAACAATAATTGAATGTAAAATTCGCTAGAGGAATTTGAATGTAGATTTGATACTGGCAAAATAAAGAATTAATAAGAGATTACCAGATACCCAATCCGCAGAATACAAGGACAGATGAATGAAGAAAAATGAAGAGAAATCCTTAGAGAAATGTGGGACACCATGAAATGCATCAACATTCATGTAATAAGGGAACCAGAAGGAAAGGGGGAAAAGCAAAAGAAATTTAGAAGAAATAAAACTGAAAACTCAAAATTTATTTTAAAAAATTAACTTACACATCCAGGAAACTCAGCAAACTTGAAGTAGGATAAGTAAAAAGATACTAATACCCAGAATTATCATAGGAAAAGGCTGAAAGCTGAAGACAAGTAGAAAATCTTGAAAGTATCAAGAGAAAAATACCTAGTCACTTACAAGGGAACCTTTATAGGATCTGAAACTGACTTTTATCAGAAACAATGGAGGCCAGAGGCAGTGCAATAACATATTCAAAGTATTCAAAAGAAAAAACTGTCAACCATTAACCCTAAATCCAGCAAAACTACTTTCAAAAATGAAAATGAAATAGAGACTTTCCCAGTTAAATAAAAAACTGAAGGAATTTGTTGCTAGCAGAGCCATAATAATAATAATAAAGTTCTTTAGGCTGAAAGCAGATGACCATATATGGTAATTTGAATCCACATTGGGAAAAAAAAAAAAGAGCACAGGAAAGGTAATTATGTAATTATATAATATGAGCCAAGCATCTGAATAATTTTTTAAGGAAGATATACAAATGGCCAATAAACACATGAAAAGATGCTCAAAATTACCAATCATTAGGGAAATGAAAATCACAACTACATTAAGATATGACTTCATTTCCATTAACATAGCTACTATCAATAAAACAAAAGAACAACAACAAAAAAAAAAAACAAGCGTTGGTGGAATGTGGGGAAATTGAAACTCTTGAGCACTGTTGGTGGGAATGCAAAATAGTACAGCTGCTGTGGAAAACAGTAGATTAGGCTTGGTTATGACTGGAAGGTGATGGGGTTTGTTGTCTGATGTCACAAAAATGTTCTAGAATTGATGGTGATGATGGTTGCACATAGCTGTGAATATAATAAACTATTGAATTGTGTGTTTTAAATGGGCTTATTGAATGGTAAGTGAATTATAGCTCAAAAATGTTTTTTAAAAAGAGAAAAATATAATAAAAATGGTTGCCTCTAAAGAGCAGATGTCAGAACTGGAGAATGTAGAGAATTGCTACTTGTTTTGTTTATAAGTCCTATAGTACTGTTTGATCTTACTCATTTATGAACATGTGTTTTACTAAAAATGAAAATACATTAAAATAGCATGTAATAAAAACTCTTGGCTTAGTAATGATTAAGTTAAAATAAGTAAAGACAAAAAAATATATGCAGGAAGAAGTGTCACATTTATGCAATCTTTTATCTACTTCTGTAGCCAGATATTTTTAGAATTCAAAAAACATTTTTTTGTATTTTAAAAAGGCAATATGGCACATATACTTTTCATTATGTAATAACCCCGACATGATCAGAGAATGCTACATAATCAAACACATTAATATTTCTGCAGCCAGATATATGAATATTTACACTAAATGCAATAGAGTCTAAAAAGTAGCTTTATGATAATTAAGGTTCAGCTTTTGCTACCAAATGAATGAAGGCCAGATTTTCTACAAAATTATTTAGGAAAAGAAAAAAAAGAAAAAACAATAATTTTCACTTACTTTTTTTGGGGGGCATTCAAAATCACAGATGAAGGTTGCAGTTATATAAACCAATGTGATTAAACTATATTCCATATCACCCCCTTTTAACTTGTGACAAACATAGGTTTTTATATCAATTAGTGATTCTAGAATGCTTTAACTACTTTTATTGTTAAAATTTGTTACAAATGAAGAAAATGCCCTGGTAATTTTCACACAAATGGGTCAAGGAATTCTTTTAATTTGACGTCACATAAATTAAGATTACTGTTTTATGTGGGTTTCTTATATAAATGCACCAGCTGGCAGGAATAGATGTCATATTCAAATTGTATTTTGTCAATATTCAAATACATTCCCTCTTTTATATGGTTCTATGGTTGTTTTTAAAATTTCCTTTTAGAACTCTCTATCTTCTCTCTCCCTTGAATTAATGTGTCCCCACACTAAACCCTTTGGATTTGCTTTTTTTTTTTAATTTTTTATTGTTATGTCAATCACCATACATTACATCATTAGTTTTTGATGTAGTGTTCCATGATTCATTGTTTGTGCATAACACCCAGTGCTCCATGCAGAACGTGCCCTCTTTAATACCCATCACCAGGCTAACCCATCCCCCCACCCCCTTCCCCTCTAGAACCCTCAGTTTGTTTTTCAGAGTCCATCGTCTCTCATGGTTCGTCTCCCCCTCTGATTTCCCCCCTCATTCTTCCCCTCCTGCTATCTTCTTCTTGTTTTGTTTTGTTTTTTTCCCACATATAATGTATTATTTGTTTCAGAGGTACAGGTCTGTGATTCAACAGTCTTGCACAATACACAGCGCTCACCATAGCACATACCCTCCCCAGTGTGGATTTGCTTTTAACTTTTTCTTTTCCCCAATTCTGTACTACCCCTATGGACTATTCCATGTCCAATTATCTCCAGTTGGCTGCCAAAATGCTTCTTGCAGACTCTTCTTAATTCATCTCTTTAAACTCTCCCAAACTGAGGAAGATTTTCTTTCTTGCGTCTTTTTATATTGAGCTTATCCAAGCCTTCTCACTGAGGAACTAAAATTTGTTTGGGCCTATGGAAGATTTTGAACATCTGAGGAGCTGAAGTAAGACAAAAAACATTTCAATAACGAAACTGTCATCACGTGGAAAGTCAAGGATTATGCAATTTAGAGATGCTAGTCATGTGAATAAAGCTATATGAATAAGAAACCTCAAATTCTTAGCCAAGGTCCCCATGGTGCTTGGCTGCTTTTTGCTTTTAGATTCCTGAACCATCTAGAAAGGACACTTCCTAAAGTATCCTCCAAGGCAAAGCCACTCACCTGAGGATGTGCACTCTGACATGAAATGCTAACAAAAGTAATATTAGTTTTCCCAATAAGATTGTAAAACTTCAGTTACATTCGGAAAAAAAGGAAGCATTCTTTGTGAGTGGTGTTAGTCCCTGACTTTGTCCAGGAGTGTCACAGACTCCAGTGACAGGCTATGTCCCAAATGTAGGAAAGGCATGGAATTGACCTGAATTCCCAAACATATTTGGAGATCCAAAAAGAAAATGAAGCAATATCATAAGATTTCCTTTGTAATATTTTATCTGAAAAAGGGAGTATTTATTTCTTTAAAAAAAAAAGGTCAATTTTGTGCACGGCAAAACCTAAGGAACTCCAAGATTCTGAAAGATGTGCTTCCCATTTTGTTCATGACATTGTGACAGAGGGAACTGGGGCTTAGAAGGATTTTCCCAGAGCCTGCTTATTTTCAGTCAAACTGTGGCTTGAATTTGGCTTTAGTTTCTTTGTGTTAAGAAAACACAATTAATTAAAAGGTGCTCCTTCGAGGAAACAGGGCATAAATGCCAGTGATTATGAGTTATAATATAGCAATCTCATCAGGTAATTAAATAGGATTAGTTGTTTTCCGTGTCCCATAAACTGTGTTTGTATCTTGTAATTTACCTTCTCCCTCACTGTCAGAAAATTTACTGTATTTTTTTTATTCTTCCAATTTTTTTCTTACTATCACCTATCTTCAGAATTCTTTCCAAATTTTTAGAAGCTCTTGTTAATTATATGTTAGAGAATCACCATTTAAATGCTGCTTTTCATAAATTTGAAATAAAAAAAAATGACCTTAGGAGTTGTTCTACCAGATATCATGATTTAAAATAATTATGAAGTGTGCAATAGTCACAGGTATAGGAATAGACAAATTGACGAATAAAATAATACAGATTCATATAAATGCATGGACTTATTAAATAATTGATGTGGCATGGCAGAACTCGAATAAAAGGAGAGACTTTTTGTTATTTATACTAAAAAAAATTGCTTTGTTTCCTATGAGATACCATACACAACAATCAATTCAGATTGATAAAAGATAAATGTTTAAAAATTAGACTAAAATATAAAAATATATCTTTAAAATCATGATTCATAAACAAATGTTTAAAGAAGCCATTAAAAATCTTTATAATTAAAAGAAATTACAGATATATTTGTATGCATGAAAATTAAAAACGTTCATTAAAAAGAGAACCAAGAGATAAGTTATAGACTGGAAAAGTTATTAACAAAATATGTTATTGAAAAAAATTAGTATCTGATATGGATAAATAATTCCTAAAAATCAGTAAGAAAAATACACATATAATCAGACTAAAATAAGCAGATTTTTCTCAGAAAGAGAAATAAGAATGAGCAATACACATATGAATAGGTGCTCAACCTTATTGGTAATTAGGGAAATGAAACATAAGACCAAATGAGATACCATTTTATACCCATCAGATGCACAAATATTTATGTCAGGATAAATCAAGTTCCTTGAACAGTTCCTAGAACATAGTGAAATTCAACTAGTAATCGTTGGGAGAATGAGTAAATAAGTAGGACTCATACAATTTCTGTGGGAGGAAAAACAGCTATGACATTTAGGGAAACAATTTGGTATTATCTAGTAAAATTGACTCTCATATGCCTATGACCCTAAGACCTGGGAATTTCCTGTGTGTGTTTGTGTGTATCCTGAATAAGTGCATCAGGTACATGTATAAAAACACTATCAACATTGTTTGTAATAGCATTACAAATAAACTGGACAAAATTCAAATGCTCATTAATAGGACCTTGTATAAATAATAATATAATTGTGAATTGATTATAATCACCAAAATAAATGTTACACAACAATCAAAATAAGTGTACTGTAACTACACAAATATGAATGTATCTTTGAAAATAACACTGAATGAAATAAGCAAATTACAAAAGTCTATACATTGACTGATTTTATTATGATAAAACTCAAAATCATGCAAAACAGGTGTTGTATAGTATATTATAGTATTCTATAGTAATATACACATACTTAGAAAAAAACGTATTTGGGGAAGACACTAAATGATAAATCAGAAGAAAATGCTGTCTAGAGTAGGGAAGGCCTGTGACGAGATGGGAGGGAACATATAAATAGGTACTTTCTCAGTATTAGCTAAGTTCTTAGGTTAGATATCTAAACATGGGTATTCACTGTATTATTATGTCCCATAGTTGCATTTGATGCATTTATTATTTAATGTGAATAACTTATAATCAAATTTTTTAACACATGGAAAGCTTTTAGAACTGACGTGTTGTTGTCATATGCTAAAAGAATGCTGAAATTTATTTACATTTTTTCCATTTTTTCCTAAAGTAATGAATCTACAATGAAAGTGTATTGATATTTATATGTAATTATGTATGTATATACATTCAGAATGTATAAATTTGTTTAATTTATACAATTTCATGTGTTTGGTTTTTCTAAATCACCAATGTTTATTGGCAATGATTCTTATTCATATGATTGGAAAATGCTTCAGAATACATCTACACTGATCTGTGACAGTTGGACATATGAAAATATAATAGTAACTGACATTTTTAAAAATAAGTCCTAAATTTGGTTTATAATAATCAAGTATATAAGTTAATCAGCTCATGTATTTTTTTTAAGAACAAAGAGTAGAATCAAATGAATTGAAAATCTTGTCATTGAAAACTATATGTCTATAGTTTTATTAATTTATTTATTTGACAGAGAGAGAGAGCACAAGTAGACAGAGCAGCAGGCAGAGGGAGAGGGAGAAGCAGGCTCCCGCTGAGCCCCATGTGGGGCTTGATCCCAGGACCTTGGGATCATGACCTGAGCTGAAAGCAGACACTTAACCGACTGAGCCACCCAGGTGCCCCAGAAATTTTATAGGTTTTATAAAATACATTCCAATATCATTTATTTTTTCAACAAATGTGAAAAAACAGAAAGATAAAATAACACTAGAAAAACATTGGTGTGGGGCGCCTGGATGGCTCCGTCGTTAAGCGTCTGCCTTCGGCTCAGGTCATGGTCCCAGGGTCCTGGGATCCAGTCCGCATCAGTCTCCCTGCTCAGCGGGGAGCCTGCTTCTCCCTCTCCCTCTGCCTGCCTCTCTGCCTACTTGTGGTCTCTCTCTATCTCTCTGTCAAATAAATAAATAAAATCTTTAAAAAAAAAGTAATAAAAAAAGAAAAACATTGGTGTGCACAAAACATTGAATGTAGGTTCATTTCATAAAAGCATACTCAGCACACTGTAGCAATTTTATTTTGACATTTTTCCTAATTAACTTCAATAATATTTGAAGAAATAGGGCATCAAGAGATTTACTGAAGTGATGATTGTTAGTAAAAATTGCTAATTTTCAGATGAACACGTTTTATGTCTCCTGAATGACCAATAATGTGTTCTTTCCATTTGAGCCATGAATACTTTTTCATTGTAGAAGACATACAAAATATAACCTAATGTCTCAGCATTTACATCTGTAACATTTTCTTTTAATACTGAATTTAGATATTGCTGTATCAAAGACAGATTTCTAATATTAATTCGCAATAATATCAAATTATTATTTTCAGTGCTGTCACCTTGAGAAATTAATACATGCAAAAAGTAGGATAACCACTGATCATTTTTAATGTTGATGCTATTTCTTGTTTTTAACAGTTTCCACAATTTCAACGTTCATGATAATGGGTGTCCTAGTAGGTAAACATAGAAAAAATTAAATTGAATAACATAATTATAATAACTAGAATGATAAGTATAAATCATATCCATTTAGAACATTATTTTTTAAAAGGCATAATACTGCCTTGCTAAGGTGTTTTGGAAATTTGTGAAGGAGAATATTGGAAGAGCCTGTTTAGTAAGGTAGAGAGCCACAAATACTCTCCATGGAAGAACACTGACATATTGTTCCTTATTCCGTATGACTTCTAAATGTCCCCATTGGACAACTCTTGTATGTTTAAAAACATGCTTGTAACTTTTTTAGTCTACAATTAAGCTCTAGTTTGCCTACAAACAAAACATATTTACAAACACAATTTTAAAGGAGAAGTACAACTACTGTGTAAATCAAAGATTGTACTCAGTGTAACGCAACACATCATCAAGAATTCTCCACTTCTTCTCATGCCCTAAGAGCAATACTGCCGACAGTATTTACGCTGCCAAAACAACTTGTATCGATGTGTAATTGTAGTCATTGTATTCGTGCATATAAATGCAAACACCCAACTACTTAATTATATTTTCTACTGCAGTAAATACCTGAGCATTTACATATTGATATGTGTCTTCTTTATATCACAGTCAACATTACATTGATTATTGGGGGGATGATATTTATGTGGTTGGTTGTATTATCTATACATTTTATTTCATGATGCAAAGGGAGAACACTGCGAATAATAAGGTTGAGAACCGTTGCATTCGAAGATATATTTGATGATGATCAATGGAATTATTACCTTATTTCTTCAATGTCTACTGTGTTCTAGGCTCCTAAGAGATTTTGGGAAACTGAAAAGCCTGTCTGAAGAGTCTGTAAACTTCTACAGACCATATCCTATGTTGAGTCAATTTTATAAATTCAGTATCCTAAAAAAACACTTGTGGAGTACAGTTTATATAACACTGTTATTTTAAATCCATTCTATAGTTACGTACTAAACACAGAGATTACAAATCAAAAACTTGAGCATAAGACAGACTTGTTTGTTACTAAAAATAAAATATCATATTCTGATGAAAGCCACCTAGAGAAGCATGGATAAAGTGCCAAGGAGCATGCTGATGACTACATTTAGTTTATCACAGAGATGGCCCTAGTTCTGGCCCTTGCTGCACTGATAGAATCACAGAAAATTGATATGGGGATGTACCTTCAAGGGGGCAGGAATATTGAACCTCAATGAAAGGTATGTTTATTAAAGAGGAAGCAGCCTAGGGGCCCCTGGGTGGCTCAGTCAGTTAAACATCTGATTCTTGTTTCAGTTCAATTCATGATCTCAGGTCATGATCTCAGGTTGTGAGATTGAACCCCATGTGAGTCTCGACGTGAGCTAGGAGTCTACTTAAGATTCTCTCTCTCCCTCTGGCCCTCCTCCTCCATCCTCTCTCTCTCTTTCTCAAAAAAAAAGAAAGAAAGAAAGAAAGAAAGAAAGAAAGAAAGAAAGAAAGAAAGAAAGAAAGAAAGAAAGAAAGGAAAAATAAATAAGGAAGCAGTCTGGTGTTGACTAAGCTTATAGTGATTAAGCTCCATGAAATGGAGAGAATAGCAGTAGTATAATGAAAAATAAGCTGGGAAAAAATAAGCTGAAAATAAGTCAGAGTTAAAAAGAAAGGCATCAGATCTTTAGAGGTGATTCCTAATCTTGTGATGAAGAACAAGCCATAACATAGAAACATTAGTTTTGCTCTGTCTTATTGTTGAAAATCAATATCACTACTATATTTAACAAACTGAAATAATCACTGGCTTTCTTCTCTTCCAGGCTCCCAAATCTCTGTGGCCATACTTTAATGACTGCTGTTATAAAATTTGCTATAATTTATTTATATAAATTCTTTTAAATGTGTACTTCTTGAGGATAAGTATGGTATGAATTATTTCACAAAATCTAACATGTATCAGGCTGATACTTAGTAAATACTTGAATAAATAAATAGTGAAATAAAGGTATTATTTTTATTGGTAATATTAAACATTAACTGTAATATCCAGAATTTGGAATTTTTTTTCATTTTTCTCAGCCAGTGTATTAAATTTGAACCATTGTATCATTTATCTCTATTATTTAAGGAGTATATATTGTTATCCATTTCCACAGACTCAGCACTGTTTGGTAGATGTTTTTAAATTACAATTTGTTTTTCTATACTAGCTGAGTCAATTAAGTCATGAAACTTTGAGCATTTAGACCTTTATTCTTTACCAATAATGATATATATATATATATATATATATATATATCTCAGAGAGAGAGAACAGAGAGGCGCACTTGAGTATACATATGACAAACTTTTTTTTTTTAAAGATTTTTATTTATTTGACAGAGAGACACATAGAGAGGGAACACAAACAGGGGGAGTAGGAGAGGGAGAAGGAGGCTCCCCGCCGAGCAGGCAGCCCAATGTGGGGCTCAATCCCAGGACCCTGGGACCATGACCTGAGCTGAAGGCAGACGCTTAACAATTGAGCCACCCAGGTGCGCCCATATGACAAACTTTTAATAGTGCCAATATGCTTTTATTCTGGTGAGTTGAATTGTTACAAATAAAAATTCATTTACTTGAACATTTACTTTTGCATTCATTTACTACATAGTTACCCCTTCCAGCTCTTATTTTCATCATTATGCTTCATTAAAACAACTATAGCAAACATTTTGTAACATTTGAAAAGTAAATTTAGCTATTTAAAGAACAACTTGGGGCACCTGGGTGGCTCACTTGGTTAGGTGTCCCACTTTTGAATTTGTCTCAGGTCACCATCTCAGAGTCCTGAGATCCAGCCCTGCATCAGGCTCTGCACTGGGGGTGGAGCCTGCTTAGGATTCTCTCTCTCCCTCTCCTTCTGCCCCTCCTCTGTCTTTTTCTCTCTCCCTCTCTAAAAAAATAAATAAATGAACAAAAGAAAGAAAGAAAGAAAAAAGAAAGAAAGAAGAAAGAAAGGAAGAAAGAAGGACTTGACAATATCTATGCAAATTTTAAATATTCATAACTTTCGACTCAGTGTTTTCACTTCTAGAAATTTATTCAACAGATACACTCACACATTGTTGATAGATGGATGGATGGATAGATAAATACATAGACGGATAGATAAAGGTAGATAGAGACATTAATGTGGCATGGTTCATAAGCATGAAAAAAATTGTGACCTAAATGTCCTTTTATTTTAGATTGGTTGAATGAATTTTTGTATATGTAAATAATACAATAATATCTGTCTATTAATTGACCTATATAACTCAATGTGGAAAAATACCTATTATTATTTTGTTAAAAAATTACTTAAATTGAGGGGCGCCTGAGTGGCTCAGTTGGTTAAGCAACTGCCTTCGGCTCGGGTCATGATCCTGGAGTCCCAGGATCAAGCCCCGCATTGGGCTCCCTGCTCAGCAGGGAGTCTGCTTCTCCCTCTGACCCTCCTCCCTCTCATGCTGTCTGTCTCTCATTCTCTCTCTCAAATAAATAAATAAAATTAAAAAAAAAATTACTTAAATTGAAAACAGAATACAGAATATCACCTATTTAAAAAAGGAAAAAAGAAAGAAAAAGAAAAAAAGCATCTGGAAGGATATATGTTAATATATGTTTGCTATAATTTCTTCTAAGGAATAAAATTTGGTGATTTGGGAGAATAGGAATAGGGAAAAGCATGAATATCTCTTATTATGGTTTGGTTCCTTATTATAAACATATATTAATTTTATAGTTAAAATATCAGATAGAGGTTAAGACAGAGTAAACAGGCAAGAATTTGCCAAGCCTTTTATAAATTATTGCATACTTTGCACAAAACATAAAAATACATCTTTAAGAATCTACATTCTGTACTCGAGTTGTCAAAAGTGAAGAATATTTGTAATTTCAAGTGACACAATATGGATAAGAGACAGATGAAGTTAATGTAATATTTGAGTTTAGACAATGACTTCAAACTATCCTCCACTGGTCTGTTAAAAAAAAAAAAAAGTACTAAGAATGAACAATGAAACTGACTGATTTGAAAGCGTCCTCTTTCTTTTTCTCTGGCTAGTCTGTGACGGAGATGCCTAGTGACTGGTGAAATACCCAGAAGGCAGGCTGCAGAAAATGGACGAAAAAGTAAAGCTCTGAGCCGTTAGCACACTGGACAGTTGAGAGTTGATGATTCTTTGAACACGGGAAATGCAAGATACATGCTAAAAATCACTCTTCAATATCTCACTGTTTGTCCCTGCTGATCAGGTTTGCTGGAGCTGGGCCACAGTGGCCCTGTTAGATTTCTATCATTCTAAACTATGATGTTCAGAAACTTGAACAAATTTTACATATATATCCTACGTCATTAAAATTAATTCTGTCCTAGAAGCTCGTAATGGCAGTTTTCTTCCCTCTCTCTCTCTTTCTCTCTCAGTGTAACCTCATAAGAAATGCTTCAAAGTTTTTTCAGAGCTCTTAAATAGTATTGGGAAGAAAAGGCTATTTGTAAACAGCTTAACAATCTATTCATGCTAAGAAAAATCTGCTCATTTTGTGAAAGAGATGCTCATGGTTTTGCTGAAACCTGCATAAGGAACTTTTGTAGTATAAAAGACACGATGAAAATTTCTCCCAAATCATTTACCTGAAGGAGCTGAGCTGTTCTCTAGAGGTGCCAAAGGATCATAACACCCAAAGCTCCTTAGAGCTGCTTGCCCATTACTCAATTATTCCTTAGAGGGATGGTAACTGCATCATAGATTACAGCTTAACTCTATTTTCCACAACATGATAGTTTATAAAATTACAGTCTATGCTAGAGCATTTCTGTTTGATTTATGCCCAGCCCGAGGCATGAAATCTGCTTCCTTCCAGGAGGAAATTATGTTTCTTGAAAGGGGAGAGTAGATGACAACCATAAAATAACTCCAATCCCCTCCCCCACCTCTCGTTACCTACATTCTTTATTTCTCACAAAAAAGAGAATTAGGAGATTACTATGTTTCTGGCTTGGGTAAATGGGAAAGGTTTAGTCTTTTCCTTGATTTGTTGGATGCATATGTTTCTAAACTTTTTACGGTAGCCAGTCTTTGTCCAGAAATTGGTTAAATTTAAGGCTAGAGGAGAAAATTAATAAATTCCAACTTTGTTATTTAGCCCATTTTATGCCATTGCCTTTCTGATGAAACACTTAATCATTTTTTGATGTGTGCAACTTAGTGAATAACGATGTTTAAAAACTGACCTTGGTGGGTCACAGGTTAATTCAATTTCCATTTACTCATGTCTAAGAAATATTCCCATTGAAACAAAATGAGAAAAAGGATGAGGAAGAGCTATTTTAAAAACTACATCAATACATGTTATGGGAACACCAGTGAAACATATCCTTTAGCCATTCAAAGAAAAATTCTATGTTTTGATACTAGAGCATTAGAAAAGTGACAATGAAAAATGGCATAAATGAGATAAGACCTGAGAGTACAGGTTATCCTATTTTTAACAGTGAATTCAGTTTTGGCATGATGATTTAATGAAATAGTGAGATCTTTTAAATATGCTTTGTTTATTGTTAAAAGTCTAAATGTGGTGCAGTAAAATGCAGTGGATGGAAGAGAATGAGATATTTTCCTATTTCAAGCCAGCTAAAAGCACATACTTCTTTTCCTCCAGATTCTTGTTCTATATAAGCACTGGTAGTTGTTTTAAAGAGGAATATAAGATTTTTATGTGAATTACATTAATACAGTCATAGCTGCCCCTCAAGTTTCTAAGAATCTATAATTTTTATTCTTGCATCTTCTAGTTTGTGCTATGAAGACTAGAGGGGCAGCAATAGATACAAGTAATAAGGCAACAGGCTTCCATTTGAATAAATGGTTGGAGACCTTGATGGTGGTCATGATGTTCTTTCATTGGGAAGACTATCCCATCTGAGAGCCCAAACTATGCAGCCACCCCAGTTACACAGGAACTCCTGATTGGGTATTACTGACAGATGGGCAAACAAATCTAACCAGTAGTTCAAAAAGTCAGTAAGCCTTCTGAAAGTTTTTCCTACCCATTGCAACAAACAAAATCTAATCAAACTTTCAAGTGAATTGGATGGACATTTTTGCATCCTGTAAGCTAGGCTTCTAGTAAATGCTGCATAAACATCCTGATTGGAAAAGAATTTGCTAAATTGAATGGGAATGGCATTGAAACACACCATTGAGAATTGGACAAGGTGTAGTCCCAAGGAAGGATTCCTATAAGAAGCAGGAAATACATTGCAGATTTGGAATTATTATAAAATACATGAAAACTGCAATGAATATTGTGAAGATTTTATTTTAATGCACCTTTACTTTTTGAAGTAAATCAGATTATAATCTTCTTCTCCTTCTCCTTCTCCTACTCCTTCTTCTTCTTCGAAAAAGAGATCACATTAAGCCAGGAGAACCTTGGAAGACCTGTATTGTTTCCTCAAGAAAATGTATCTCAGGTTTGTTATTTTATAGTTTTAAATTAGAAATCATACCATCCATTCCATCCTAGAAAGTGAGATGGATAAGTTTGAGGTGTCATTAGAATCTTATCTTCAGTCCTAGGATTTATTTTAAGTTGGAATTTAGCACTTCTTATTTCCTTCTAAAGAAAATGACTCACATCTATGAGAAAAAGAGAAATTGGAGAAATTAAAAAAAAAAAACACATGGTGTTACTTTTTAAAAATATATATCATTTAAAAGAATAATCTTGATAAAAATAGTTACAAATAACTGGTAAATTTTCCTCATTTTGGGGGGAAATAAAAATATAAACATTTTATTTCTCATATTTGCATATTTTTAAAGTTAACATCTAACAAAAAGTATGTAAAGGATCAATATTTCCATTTGGCAAAGCTTGAGAGATGACTTTGTTAAGCTATGCTGGAATTGTATTTTGGCACAGGGCAGTGACATGTTTCAGTCAGTTTTAGTTCAATCATTCTAGGGTAAATTGAACAAAAATATGAGCAATCAAAGTAGTTTTATGACAATAACCAATAGTCTAACTAACCTGATCTAAAAATCCAATTTAAAATTCTGGAAGCATACTTAACAAAATATGCAAACAGCCAGAAGAATTATTGAACTAATCTTTTACTTGGAGACATGCCATATTCTAAGCAGATGGGTGATATGACTGGAAATAGAGATATTGAATAAAGTTGTCAAAGAGGCTAAATATTTTCATCAATATGGCACTTTATTAGTCATTCTGCCTTTACAAAACAAATACCGAATCATCACTGGGTCCCAGTTTACCTGTTGTGATGCCACATTAGTCCTCTACTTTCAATCATTCCAGTCAAATCATACATTTAAATGAAGTTGGTAGAAATAGCGGGACTCCTTCACCTGGTTTCACAAATCTATTCCTCCTCAACAGGGCTTCTGAATTGTGTGGAAATGTTTTGCTATTGTAAAACCAGGTGGTTCAATTAAATGCATAAACTGATGCACACCAGAGGGTTTTTTGCTGATGCTATGCTTTTTAAAGCAAAGTTGGTGTTATAATCTTATAAACCAATAAAATCTGGGCACAGAGCTGCTAATGTATTTCAGTGTGATTTCAGTAAAGACAAAGGGTTTTTTGAAGATATAGCATGGCTGGTAGCATTTTTCTCCAAGAAAAGAAAAGAAATACACTAGAGAAATTAGAAATCTTGGCAATTTAAAAACAATTACATATTTAAGCTTAGCAAATTTTTCACAAAATAGTCACAGTTACTGAAGTTGAGGAAAAAAGATTTTGTTTTATGTCTGCTATTGTTGTTGAAAAGATCAATGCTTTATGGGTTAATGGGCATTACTTGAACTGGCAAAAGCCCTTAACTCACCTTGAGGAAGAACCTATTAAATTCTTCACAATGTAGATGAATGATATTTTATACAATTGATACTTTCTAAAAATAAATAACATGAATTGTTTTTAAATTTTTGCATATTATAATTTTAAATATGGCTCTTTTTAGTGAAAAAGCTAACACAAAATAAATTTACTTTAAGAGTGACAAAGTATCTTTAAATATTTTTGAGCTGGAGGAAACGTTCCAATAAAATATTTACAAACCAAGTTAATTTCTGCTCTAAACATAGAATATTGCACACGCTTAGAAACTAGTGATTGACAGAGATATGGGAAGAGAGACAACTTCCTCTTCTATAAAAATGTACAAGAATGTACTTTCAAAAAGTATTTAAAAACAGATATTTTGATGACTTCAAATGGCCATTACCCAATAGACCCCATGAAGAGAATCAAGTCCACAAAAATGCCATCATTGTACTTGTAATTAACAAGAGTTCTGCAAGAAGGGAAAGCCAGAAAGGGACTCTTCCTCTAACAGGACTGGAATACACTCTTTACAGCAGCTTCTCGCATAAAGAATAAGAAATATGCCTAAATATGAATATGAATGTAGACTTAAGCTGCAGCACCTGTCTTTCTTACCACTACTATCCCTCCCCCCAAATATTCTAATCTGGAGCTAGATGCCGGCAAGTGTGTGCCCTATCTCTGTGAGATTGTGATAAAGAAAAAAGAGAATGGACTGAGGGAAGTAAAAAGGGACCTCAAGCAGAATTATATACATAAAAGAAATTATAAAATCTTAAAAACAAATTATCTAAGGAAGTCAGGTTACTATAGCAATGTATTCAACACTAGGCTGCTTATAAACTGTTACCTAATGAACAAGTATCTACTGTGATAAACATGTGACCTATAAACTGTGGAGGAAGGCACAGTTTAAATGTTCTGTACATTTGACAAGCAAACTCTGGTAAACAACTTATAGGTAGGTAATATGTCTTTATATCACAGAATATACGCAACAGTAAAACTGCTTCTTCAATTTAAAACAAAATTCCGAACAACATAACATTATGTTTGTTATAGAGATTATTTCTTATCTGAAAAACAAGACCACACTATCTGAAAGCTCTTTAGACATCAATGTCATAACATTTTCTCTGATGAGGTCACTAAAGATGTTAGTCACAATGAATATTCTTATCTGGCCAATCCCAGCCATCAGTGAACCATCATGGCCCTATGTCCATCATACTATCTAGGTTATGATGGACAGCTTCCAAAAAGTCCAACACACCACTGGGTCACTGGGCCTTCTGTTCAGCCAGGTCTGAAAGTGATATTGCCAGAAACTTTATTTCCCCAAAGTAGAGCTTATTCAAACTTGAAGTTAAAGTTCACTTTATATATAATCATGAGCAGCACTGTCTTTGACATTCCTAATGTGTGATGACATATTTTTTTTGAGCATACCTGTCAGGACAATAATTGACACATCTACTCTTTCCCTCTTCACTTTCATTATCATGTCAATCACCTACTTGCTTTCTTGCAATACCATCCTCCAGAAGTCCTTTGCCATGTTTTTCAGGCAGCCTTGTGTGGCAATATAATACTTTCTTGGGTTTGAATCATTGCACTTGGTTTAAAATTCAGGCATTATAATATTTCTGTTTATCTGGTTTGAAACAGGCTGGTTTCATATAGGATAATTCTGGCATGAGTGAAGGACAACGTATTTTTATTTCTATTTTTGTTTTTATTTTCTTGCCTCAGACTTTCTTTTCAACTGAGGAGAAATTTGGACTTACTGTATTTTAGCATCACCACTCTTTCCCTCAATTTCTTGTTTAACTCTCTCTGCTATTCAGCTAATTCTCTTAGTTTTCTTTTCTTTTTTTTTTTTTGAGCTATTTATTTATTTATTACATTTTTTTTTATTTTATTATGTTATGTTAATCACCATACATTACATCATTAGTTTTTGATGTAGTGTTCCATGATTCATTGTTTGCTTATAACACCCAGTGCTCCATTCAATATGTGCCCTCTTTAATACCCATCACCAGGCTAACCTATCCCCCGCCCCTTCCCTCTAGAACCCTCAGTTTGTTTCTCAGAGTCCATCGTCTCTCATGGTTCATCTTCCCTCCAATTTCCCCCCCTTCGTTTTTCCTTTCCTGCTATCTTCTTCTTCCTTTTTTTTTTAACATATAATGTATAATTTGTTTCAGAGGTACATATATCTTTTTGAATTAATGTTTTTGTTTTCTTTGGGCATATACCCAGTAGTGGAATTATTGGATCATATGGTAATCCTATTTTAAATTTTTTGAGGAACCTCCATACTGTTTTCCACAGTAGCTGTGCCAGTTTGCATTCCCACCAATAGTGCATGAGGGTTCCATTTTCTCCACATCTATTCAGCATCATTGATACAAGTTGTGTTAAATCTCCTTGACTTGTAGTTCCGAATCCAATATTTCTATTATAGGATCCTCCTGGTAATGCTCCTCAAAATCTGTCAAATAATTAAAATGTTCATCTCCTTCAACAACATATTTCAGTTCCAACAGTGAATCATGACATGGGTCACTTGAACTTGTCATTGTTGTTCTCCTCTTTCTTATCACCAGTGAAGATGGAGAGAACAAGCTCTAGGCCTGCTCTTCTCTCTCACTCTTTTGCACATGGATGCTGCCAAGTTTTGTTTTTTCTGCCCCCTTTTCAGAGCATTTCCATGTAACTACCTCTCAAAGGTAGGATCTGCAAAATTCAACTGAGATTACAATTTAATAGCATCTCCATTATTTTCTGTTACTTGCTCATAATGTTCCATGTAATACTGTAATACAGCCAATGTCGCAAATTTCTCTCCTCCATATAGGTCATTACAGTGAATCTTAATATGTATAGCAGGTAAATTTCTTCCCATGAAAAGAGTTAACTTTTACTAGGCATTATCTACAAACTGCCACCAACTTCTCTTGCCAACAGTAGTTTTTTTGTTTCTACAGCAGTGATATTCGGGTGACGTTATCTCTGCAATAACATTTTCCTCCTACTCTCAGGCTCCGTGACAGTTCTGCTCTTTGCCCATGGACTACTGGTCCTATTCACACCAGGCCAACCTAAGGGAGGCCCCCTCAGGGCCAGGCAAGAATAAGGCAGAGCCAAAGCCACACACATCCCACTCCAGGCCTGAGAATTCTAGAGCTGCTGTAGCCACATCCACAAGCCAGGTGTATTCTCACATTAGCTATTATTTTTAATTATATTAGTCATGAAAATTAACCTATCATAGCAGCAATCTCATCTTTTTAATTACTTTTTTCTAAAATATTTATCAGAGGTGCCTGGGTGACACAGTCAGTTGGGCTTCCAACTGGGTTTTTGCTCAGGTCTTGATCTCAGGGTCATGGGATCCAGCCAGAGTCGGGCTCCCTGCTCTATGTTCTGCTCGAGTCTACTTAGGACTCTCTTCCACCCCCTGCTTCCCCTCCCTTACACTCTCTTTCTCTCTCTCCCTATAAAATAAATAAGTAAATCTTTTTTAAAAATAAATAAAATATTTATCAATTCTAATAGAAACCGCCGTTAAAGTATGAATTAATTGCACAAAATAGTTCACTACTAACAGTGCAGAGTATTTCAGACAGAGCCCATGTTTCAGACATCTCCTCTTAGTATACAACTTTAAAAATCTATTCTGACTTAACTAATTCATTAAGAATCTATCATGCTTATTATGTACCAGACATGTATTAGCCACATGAGATAAAGCAGTGACCAAAATATCCAAAGTTGTCATCCTCTTTGAACTTGCAATCCACATGGTGTGGGGAGATAGAAAATAAGAATCAGTAAGTAAAATTTAAACTCTATCAGTGTCAACAACTGCGAAGTGGGTTTTACTCTACTTGTAAGCTAATATATTAGCCTGCCACAGTTTTATGGATGTTGCCAGAAAACACGAGACTCCTGGATCAGAGGCCAAAGGACTTTATTACCCAAAACACTAGTAATATCTAGGTATCACCATTTTCTTTTGCTAATTCTCTGAGCCCCATTTCCATGGGAAGAAGCAAAGGCAGGTGACACCTACACACACAAAAAGTTGCATTACCAGAAGGGAACCCTTAGCTTTGGGAATCTGAATCCTTTTTAATGAGCAGTAAGGATGCCTGACTTTGTTCCAGATGCGACCTCTATCATCAAGATTGCTATGTGAACATTTTTGAAAAGGTAGTGCAGAACAAAAACAGGAAGTTGTTCTGTTTATAAGATGTTCAGAAACACAACAGACAGATTTATGGAGAATTGTCATATAACTACCAGATGCTGGTATATGTTATGGAGGAAAAAATAAGCAATAAGTATGGTGGGAAGGAGGATATTTGTGATTTTAGAAAGTGTAGTCAAGGACAGCTTCATTGAAAAAATATTTCAACTGAAGCTTGAAGAGATTGAGGGGTCAGGGAAACATAAGTTATAAAGATTTTATCTTTGACATGTCTTACTGATCCAGTAAGTATTTGATTCAATAAGTATTCCTCCTTTTCTTGCCTTGCCAGAGTATCTTTCAAGTTTTTGTTTCAACTATTTTTTTAATAAATTGTGGTACAAATGTGAACTCATATGGAGCTAATGAATTCTGTCCATTATTTTAGAAATAGTAACATGGAAAACTGGTAACAGACATAAACATGGAATTATTAAAAGATAAATGGAAAACAAGGTCCCTTTTTTTAAAAGCTGAAAGTTTATACCCTTTTACTAACTTCTCCTTATTTCCTCCACCACCCAGCCCCTCACAACTACTTTTCTACTCTCTGTTTCTGTGAGTTTGACTTTTTTTTTTTAGATTACACATATAAGTGATACCGTATAACTTTTTGTCTGGCTTATTTCACTTACCATAATGCTCTCAGGTCCATCCATGTTGTTCTAAATGTCAGCATTTGTCAGCATTTTCTTCTTTTTCATGGATGAATAATGCTCCATTGTGTGTGTGTGTGTGTACATACACACACCACATCTTCATTCATCTGCTGATGAACACTTAGATTGTCTGCATATCTTGGCTATGTGAATAATGTTGCAATGAACATGGGAGTTCAGATATCTCTTTGGGATCCTATTTTCATTTCCTTTAGATAAATACTAAGAAGTGGAATGACTAGACCATATGGTAGCTTTATTTTTAATTTTTTTGAGGAACCTCTCCACTGTTTTCCATATTGGCTGCACCAATTTGCATTCCCACCAATGGTACACAGGGTTCCCTTCGTTCCCTTTTCTCCACATTCTTACCAACACTTGCTTCTAGTCTTTTTGATGAAACCATTCTGATGGGTGTAAGGTACTACATCATCATGGTTTTACTTTGCATGTCTCTGCATGGTTTTACTTTGCATGGTTGGTGATGTTGATGATCTTTTCATGTACCTGTTAGCTATCTGCATGTCTTCTTTGAAAAAATGTCTATTTAGTTCATCTGTCCATTTTTTAATCAGATTTTTTGTATTTTGCTATTGATTGCATGAATTACTTACATATTTTGGATATTAATCTTTTATTGGGTTTGGTTTACAAATATTGTCTCCCATTCTGCTGGTTCCCTTTTATTTTGTTGCTGAAGTGATTTCCTTTGTTATGCAGAAACTATATTAACTTTCTAAAATATGAATATTCTAAATCCCAATGCACATCTTAACTAAGGGAGTTTTGGTTAAGAGGTTTTGTCTCACATTAATGGTGAATATGTGTATGGGTGTGTGTGTGTGTGTGTGTGTGTGTGTGTGTGTGCTGCATCATAATATACATTAAAAAGAACAAAGAAAAGCAATGAATTTTCAATCAACTAATATACCTTTGTAAACATTATACAAGTCAGGATAGAGATCAAGCCTAGTACTCAAGGATATCCTCTCAGGGCTCTGCCTAATCACTACCATTGCCCAATGCTAACATAAGCTAGCATTGCCACTTTGGGTAATTTATAACTGAATAAATTCTGAAAGCATGCAATTACTAATCATGTAATATTTTGTAGTTGGCATACTTTGTTCAACATTATGTTTGTCAATTTTGTCATTGTTATTGTATGTAGCTATATTTCATTCATTCTCTTTGCTGAACAGTATAGCATTAAATGAATACAACTTGTTTATTTATTCATTCTACCACAAATGGACTTTTGCTTTGATTCTAGTTTGAGACTGGTGGATTTAATTTTTATTTTTTCTTTTGTATGTATTTCTTGATTTTTCAAAATAAACTAACATGTTATTCTTTGGTAATAAACAAAAAGTGTCAGGTTATAATATTGACCTCATGGCAGATACTTTTGCATAAAAAGAACATGAAGCTTATCTTCCCCAAATATGCTTGACACTCAATACCAGACCAAGGTCTTGTCTATGATAAATGAAAATAAAAAACATTACTCTATGGGATGCCTGGGTGGCTCAGTCAGTTAAGCATCTGCCTTCGGCTCAGGTCATAATCCCAGGGTCCTGGGTTTGAGTTCTGCATCGGGGGGGGGGGTCCCTACACAGCAGGGAGCCTGCTTCTCCATCTGTCTCCCACTCCCCCTGCTTGTGCACGCTCTTTCTCTCTGACAGATAAAATCTTTAAAAAAAATAACTCTAAACACAAAAAGAAGTGAATAAACATTTACTAACAAAGGTTTCTAAGCTTCTTGTTTGGTTATACCTAAGGAAACTAAAAGAATAAGGAAAGGGAAATTAAATTAATCTAACTATACCACAATTGTTATTCAAAATAATAAATAATATTAGTATTTTACTTTCTGTATGTCAAGGTCAGTACTACATATATTTTATCTTGTTTCATCCTATGTCTTCCCCCTTTCTATCATTATAGATATAATCCCTTCCTGTGACACTACTCATGACCTGTTGTCCTCACCCATGGCCCTTGGTTTCCTATAACATGACAGTGGTCTTTGTTTCTAATACCTTTGGAAGAAACTGGGCATCTAAAATCCAGCTCCAATAGAGAAGACAGAGAGGTGAAGATACCAAGTGGACACTGGACAAAGGAAAAGAGGATTTGCCCTTTATTTTGTATTCCACTCAGGAACATGATCTTCTGTCAATAATTAGATAGATAGATGATGATAGATAGATAGATAGATAGATAGATAGATAATGGACTGAATTTTTTGTTCCCTTAAAAGTTTATGAATGTAAATTAGAATATTTGGGGTGGGAACTATTATCGGTGTATTTACAGCTGAACTAAAGACAAAGTTTAATCTCTCTTGGAAAATATCTGATAGATAATTAAGAACTAACAAAATAATAATTGTGAGGATAAGAGAAGGTCATAGAATAAAATATTCAATGGAATATGAATTTTTGTTCTATTTTTCCAAAATGATTAAGAAATATTCCCTTTTTCCAGCTTAATAAGCAGTGCTTTCCTTTAGCAGATATACATTCCAGTCATTTTATACAGCTGTTCTATTGATCAAGTAATTTGACCAGATATGTATAAATGTGCTGTACTTTTGCTAGTTTTGTGCCAAAACTGATACAGCATATATAATTAATTCATTATTCTTGATCCCGGAGAAACTACCTCAAGTAGTGTTATGTTCTTGTAAGCTTTAGAACCATGTATTGCCAAGGACTGCAAAATCTTGAAAAATAATTAAAACATAATTATTAAACTAAACAATAATGGTGCTATTTATTCAGGTCATAATTCAATAATAACTAAAATATCCCCAGAAAAAACAGGAAAAGAAAACCTCATGCCCTACAATTTTATACTTAACTAACTATGTATGTAAGGTTTAGCTTGAGACAAAGAATAGTTAGCGAGCATGATCTAAGCAAATTATTGATAAAAATAACCAATGCTGCAGTTTTTACCAATTTTGTCGTATGCCCAGGAGATCCATGCTTTTAAAGCTCATGGAAAGGATACTTTTCTCACAGGAAAACTTCAGTGTTCCTTTGTTTTCTTGTGAGTTAAACACATGAATTAATTAAAAACATTCTTATATTTTCCTTTGATAGGTATTAGTTGGTATTGATGAAGCATAGATACGAAAATATTAACAGGGCATTTAGGTTCTCAGAGAAGATGTTTCAAATCTAAAATATGGAGAACATTGGAATAAGAACAAAAACAAAAATTTTACATCAGATATTCTAATTTTACAGATATTCTTGCTGCGTTCTGTTTTGTTTTTCATTAAAAAAAAAATAGTCACCAGTTTAATAGGCTTGACTTCTAGTACAGAAATAATATGATCCAAAGGATAATTTTGGTGGGTCAGAAGTCATAAGACTCTCGTAATATTTGTCCTTTAAGACCCCAAGTTACATACTTATCTCAATTTCAGAAATTATCAGTTAGAATCTTTGTTATGACAGGAAACTTCAAGTAAGAGCAGTTTAATTGAGGACATTTGGTTATATGGTCATCCACTAGAGGCATTCTAGTTATAGTTGAGACAGTTTTTTGAATGGACTCATTTCATAATCCATTTGTTTGAAGAGAAATGTATAGGAGATATCCCACAAGTACTCTCTGTGTTTACATTGTTTATGTAGTGGAGAAAATAACAAAGCAAATGTCAAGTTAGTTTTTCAATGGTAGATGTTGTGATTTAAAAAGAAATGCAAAAGCAATAACCTTGCAGTGGACAGCAAGTGCTGGCCCCATCACAGAAAGGTTGTAAAACCTGTAGTCATTCAAATTTGTCTCATCAAGCAAAATAAACCAGTTGAACGAATAATTGTTATACCCCACTTATAATGTTCTGGCCTCAGGAGTTTGTGAGCCAACAGAAAGTAAGCCTACTGTTTTTATCATTTCCCCGGTGAAAAATTCAAAACAGAAAGCTCTGCATCTGATGATATCTAGGGATGGAGTAGGGAGTGGGTTATGATTCTTCCAGGCCACAGGGAGTTTCTGCGGTTATGTACGCCCTTCATATTTGGATGATAAGCTAAGATTTTAATCACCTTTCTGCTAACATTTTGAAAAAAAAATAGAAAGAAAAAGAAAAAGTAGACTAAAGTAGCGACAGCTGGCTCTAGGGAGAATCATTCATTAACATTCACTGTGGTCCATACCCTCAAAGAGAATATCCTTGTCCTGAGAGTGTTTTGCCCTGGAACCAAGGGTGGGATATTGGGTTGTGTCAGTTTTTTCCTCTTTGTCAGTGAACTCAGTGAACAACATACAGAACTCCCTCTCCCCCTCCCCCCTTCATGTGTGTGAAGAACACAGTGTTAATAAAGAAATAGAGAATGTTGATTAGAACATAAACTCTGTGTGTTCTGAAGCACACTCCACTAATTAGTACAGGTGTTGACACCATCTTTAATTGGAATGACAGAAATGGGGCTGTTGTAAAAATGAAAAGATTTAGTATATTTAAGATGGAACAGTCTTTAGCATACAGTAAGCACAGTTTTTCTGGGGGGGGGAGGGATTGTAATAAAATTTTATTAAATCAGTGAGAAGAATGGATACATTTATGATGCTTAGGCTTCCTGTCTATGATTATATTTTTTCCATTTATTTAGGTTTTTAAACTCAGTTCAGTAAAGTTTTATAATTGTATCAAATGTCATTAAATTTATCACAAGTTACTTTATATTTTGGTTGCCATGGCAAATTATCTTTAAAAAAATATAATCTTCTTTCTCTTATTTGTACTTGTGTATAGAAAAAATTTTTCTTGTGTATAAAACTTTTACATGGTGATCTTTTTTTTTAAAAGATTTTATTTATTTATTTGACACAGAGAGAGAGAGAGACAGCTAGAGAGGGAACACAAGCAGGGGGAGTGGGAGAGGGAGAAGCAGGCTCCTGGCCGAGCAGGGAGCCCGATGCGGGGCTCGATCCCAGGACCCTGGAATCATGACCTGAGCCGAAGGCAGGCGCTTAATGACTGAGCCACCCAGGCACCCCTTACATGGTGATCTTATGTGCTGTAACTTTGCACAGTTTTAATCAAATGTAGAATAGGAAATATTATATTCCCCTGTTTTCATTCTTTTGGCTAAATCAGTAACAACTCAAACAAGAATAATCCTAAATAAGAACCCAGCAACTTTTGGATTCTATAGATTGACTATTTCCATCTCATTTTCTTTGCATTTAGATAAGTTTATACATATATATTATTAACATATAATATATATGTTATTCACAAGTAAGTCTTTACTCTGCTACAAAATCAGTCTTGAGTTTTCTAGGGAATATCATCACTATGCACACTTTATTCAAAATATCTTTTACAAACACACTACCACAGACTTTGAAGCTGGCCCCTGCTGGATGAAGAGTGAGCCTTCAAATATTTTTGGGTAATAAAGTTTGAAAAATAATATACAAATGCAAATATATATACGTATGTGGGAAAATCATACTTTATCATGGACAAAAGAAATTCTTTTTAAAAACCTGCACACAGGGGCACCTGGGTGGCTCAGTCGTTACGTGTCTGCCTTCAGCTCAGGTCATGATCCCAGGGTCCTGAGATCGAGCCTCACATCAGGCTCCCTGCTGAGGGGGAAGCCTGCTTCTCCCTCTCCCACTCCCCCTGCTTGTGTTCCCTCTCTCGCTGTCTCTCTCTCTGTCAAAAAATAAATAAAATCTTTAAAAAAAAAACCTACATACCACTGGACTACATTAGTACATGCTGCTAAATTAGAGGGACTTGACAGCATTTGCAATAAAGATTTGAGGAATCAGAAATTTGGTGGAGAAAATCTCAAAGAAGCTACCTCAGCTGCCAGTGTCACCCAGACCACACTCACCTAGGAAATAAACTTTGCGTTCAACTATCATGGGTTTCCGAAGACTTGTCTGAAAATCAAATATACAAGAGTGGTTAGACTGTTTTTAATCAAATATACTGAACATATTTAAAACTTCTAATCATTATAAATGGCCATTTGTCTAACAACTACATGCACGATGTATGCATGATAATTAAAATACTGTTTCTCAAACTATCTGTGGATAAGGACCTCTTTTTAAATTCTCAATTAGTCACATTTGGCATCTTTATAAAAGTGAATAAAATTTTTTAAAAGATTTTATTTATTTATTTGAGAGAGAGAGCAGAGAGAGAACGAGAGAACAAGAGCTGGAGGGCAGGCAGAGGGAGAAGGAGAAGCAGACTCCCCGCTGAGCAGGGAGCCTGGATGCAGGGCTTGATCCCAGAACCCTGAGATGATGACCTGAGCTTACCGACTGAACCACCAGGCATCCCAAAAGTGAATAAATATTAATAACTAGAAAAATGAATTAAAAAAACAGAAGTCATTCACAAAAGACCACATATTATATTATTTCATTTATATGAAATGTCCAGAATAAGTATATAGAGACAGAAAGTAGATTAATGGCTTGCCTGTGACTGGAGGGAGCATAGGCAGAGGTAATGGAAACTAAGTTTCCTTTCAAAGTGATGAAAATGCTCCAAAATTTGATTATAGTGATAGTTGTAGAATTAAAATGGTTAAATTGTATGTAATAATTATATCTAAATAGAGCTTTTTTTAAAGCACAGACACACAAAATACAAGGCAATATTTCTATTATCAAACTCAAAAGACAGAAATTACATTGCAAGATATATAATTAGAACTAACCTGACATGTGGAAAAAGGAAGAATGATGGTAACTATGCAGGACACTGAGCTAGGCATCTTGCAGGTTATTGAGCAAGAAATTAAGCATGGATTGTAATACTGACTTTCATTTTTTTTATTCATTCAACAAATTATTGAGAGTTATCTACATGAAAGATCCTGTGAACACAACAGTGAATACAATTTAAACATTCTCCAAAGTGGAAAAAGAGGTTACACTGTATTTTCACATATAAATACTGTATACACTTGCACAGCATGGCATTTTCTATGAAAGAAAGTCACAGGTAGGAAAGCATAAGTAAGAGGAAATAATTTAGGTTGGAGGACTTATACTGGTCGGGGAGAGGGCAATTGGAAGCACTTATCTATCAGTAAAAATTAACCTGATGAGAATAGAGCTTCCAACAGAAGCACTGGGCTCGGGTAAATACTCTGAGGCAGGAAAGAGCATGGTCTATTCCAACTACTGAGCAATTCCCATCATGCTGATGTGTACTGGATGAGAGAGAGTGATTGTGGGGAAGACCGGAGTGGTTAGAAAGAAACAAGTTATTTGCCTTATATACCACAAAAAAATGTTTTAATTTTATCCCAGATACAATTGTAGTATTTGAAGAGTTCATTTTGATCCATTTTGTGGTTTGAAAGATCACTGGTTGATATCTTGAGAATGGACTGGCAAACCAAGTTAGATATGACTAACATGTTCTTATAATGTTTGCCCCCCCACCTTGCCCCCCCCCAAAAAAATTCAGGAGTATCCATCTCCTTAAAATGAATCTATAGTCCAGCTCTATCCTTACAAATATCTCATGGATCTTTTCCTATCACATCTTCTATTAAACACCATATTTTATTTTATATATATATGCACACATGTACACAGGCAACCTACATGCATATATATTTATATGTATATGTGGACATATATATACATGGGTGTATGTGTATTTAGATTATGTGCATATATATGTGTATATGTGTATATAATGTGTGTATGTATATATATCATATCATGTTGAACACATTCTTTTTACCTTCTTTCTTCACAATTGCACTAAGCTTAAATCTACTGAATGTCTTATTGAGGCCATCCATTGATTTTTTTGTTTGTTTGTTTTTACAAATGTTACAAAAGCAAACCAAGTTTATTTGAACAATCTAACTGGAAAGAAAGGGTAAGTGAACATATACAGTACAGAGGAGAAATATTCTATGTCAATTTTAAAAGAGAATGGCAGAATAAACTAAAAGTTTATTTCTAAAGGAGCTGTGTGAAAGGAAAATAATGTTTACCATGACATGACATATTAATTTGACCCCTCACAATAGTAGATCTACTACTTGAATGTTTGTCTAATCCAGTCTTTTTAATATTGACACCAAATGTAAACTATGTCTGCATATGTAAATAAGGCTTAATGCACCAAAACTTGTTCTCTGATTCTATCTAATAAAATACTGAAAAAGAAACAAATTAAAATCACATAGGCTTCAAAGATATGCTAATCACAAGTTTTAAGAAAAAAAAGTCAGGAGAAAGAGTGTGAAATGGCTTCAACAACATGTAATTTAAACATGAGATCAACTTTGGCTGTATACCAAGCGGTGACAAATACTAACTTAAGGCTATCCATTGATTTTAACATGAAAAATGATTTGTACCTAAGTCCCAATTGTATTTCCACTAACAGACTTTTAGGGTTTGCTTCCATTAATTTTAATAAAATAATAAGAGCAAAATGTACAGTAACTTTAAAATAATTGCATAACCTAAATTGCATTACAAACAGATATGGCAACCTGCCAAAGATGTCAATATCACCATGAGAACTCTTGAAGTTTTTGTTAAGTGAATTGTAAAATATTAATATAGAATATGTAGAATATTAATATATAGAGAGAATATACACACATATCTGTAAGTAGTTTATTTAGAGTCATCAATATTTACAATACATGTTGTATAACAGCGCAGCTAGGGCAGATAAAGAATATCTTGTTATCTCTTTATACTCTGTTTATTTACTTTACCCCCACCATCACCCTGCACAAGGTTCTCTATATCTTATATTGAGCTCTTTATAAATGTTTTGCACTATTTATCTGTATACTTATTATTCTCAATTTCAAATTGTATCACTTCAGTTAATTTAAAGAGTTTAAGTGCTGTATACCAGAATATTGCCCATGAATATAATCATTGTAAATTGTTCTAATTCATTCTTTTTCTTTTAGTTTACACACTGAAGATAAAAGTTTTAAAGTATGATACGCAAATATATGCAAACATGCAAATTAGCTATTTCATTTCATCTAACACTCAAGAAAAAACAACAACAAAGCTTAGTAATGTAACACAGTAAATAATACCACCACAGAATGTTAAATCATTCAGGATATCTGGAAAGGTAGATATTTTCAACTAACTTGGATTTACATTAGAGCTGTGTTATCCATTTAACTTTTTAAAGAAATCAGCATTATTCCATTTAATTTAAACAAAATGACCTTTAGAGATGTTTTGCTCATTATCAGTCACTGTTCAGTGATTGAATTATTAGGATAACCTCAATTTGATAGATATTCTCAAGTAAGTACTTTGATTAATCTTGTCACTGTATTCAACTGAGGATTTCTGAAGGAGAGCAGTTATAAAATTTTTTTGTTTCAGGACTTTTTTAGGTGCTTAAAATATATAAGAACTTCAAAGCGCTTTTGTTATATAGTTTTATATATTGATATACACACACTAGAGATTACAAATAAAAAATAAAATATTTTATTAATTCATTTAAAATTTAAAATAAGCCTATTACATGTAAAATAAATATGTTATTTTATTAAAAGGAATTCTTAATCTCAGGAAACAAACTGAGGGTTGCTGGAGTGGTGGGGGGTGGGAGGGATGGGGTGGCTGGGTAATAGACATTGGGGAGGGTATGTGCTATGGTGAGTGCTGTGAATTGTGTAAGACTGATGAATCACAGACCTGTACCTCTGAAACAAATAATACCTTATATGTTAAAAAAAAAAGAAGAAGATAGTAGGAAGTGAAAATGAAGGGGGGAAATCAGAGGGGTAGACGAACCATGAGAGACTATGGACTCTGAGAAATAAACTGAGGATTCTAGAGGGGAAGGGGGTGGGGGGATGGGTTAGCCTGTGATGGGTATTAAAGAGGGCACGATGTAATGTATGGCGATTAACATAACATGATAAAATAAAATTAACAAAAAAACTTATATTTTCCAAAAACAATAGTGAAAACAGTCATGATTTATATTTTTCAAATACTCCTTAATGTCCAAATAGAAGACAACCCGAGTCTCATTTCTGCTTTTGTAGTCATATTGCGTTACTTGTTGTACACAAAAGCAATCCAGTCTCACACAGATATGTAGTTAGGAAAGGGCGGAGTATTTTGATAGGTTTTTCAGATAATTATGGATATTTTTCTTTATTACGACACCAAAATTTGACAAATGATATGGAAACTGAAACCACGCCAGTAAGCTTTTTGTATCTTTTACAGTGAAATCCACTGATCCCTCTTGCACTCTGAAAGGATTTGTTACCCATTCATGATTGTATAACATCATCCATTGGTCATTTGGAAAATATCAGTTCACTTACTTATATAAATCTTCTGAGGTTTGACACATCTCATTACACAATATCAATTATGTCTGTTAGTTAATATCACCACCCATCCCTATCTCATCAGAAAAGGCTTCAAAGATTGAGAAGTTGTCAAGATGATACCAGTGGGTACAATTTCCAAAATTCTAATTTTCACCTGACATCTCAAATTTCATCATTGGCAACAAATATTCTCAATTATTTTCTTTGAAGTTTCAGTCTACTTTGTTCACTTTTAAGAAAATGTCTGCCAAATACCTACATCTGAATAATCCATAGCTTGTCAATTTTTCTTTCAAATAAAAATAGTGATCCAAGAGAAAAGCAACCAGTTCACAACAAACAATCACACAAATCCCTTTCCTGGAGACAAACATTGGACTTTGGCATGCAGCAGAGGTACTGCTGTGTACTCTCATTTTGTCAGATGCTAGGCTGTGAGGTTTAGTAAAATTAATGGTAGACATTTAATAAAATCAATAATTTTTACCACTTCACTAAGGACTTTCTTAAGTGTGACTGCCTTCTGTTTTTCTTGTGGTGCATAATAGGGAGGAATACATGGACTACTTGTGTAGTTGGCTGCACCATGACAGTATGGTGTTGGCATTTTTGCCCACCATTGCTTTTTTTTTTTTAAGATTTTATTTATTTGACAGAGAGAGAGATAGCAAGAGCAGGAACACAAGCAAGGGGAGTGGGAGAGGGAGAAGCAGGCTTCCCGCGGAGCAGGGAGCCCGATGCGGGGCTCGATCCCAGGACCCTGGGATCATGACCTGAGCCGAAGGCAGACGCTTAACGACTGAGCCACCCAGGCACCCCACCCACCATTGCTTTTGCTCTGTCAGTCCAAATGTCAACATGTGAAAAGGTAAATAATGCTTTAGGATTATTATTAAACTAGTTCTGAGCTCTTAGATTTCATGAAAGGGTCTCAAGGACCCTCAGATGCTTGCAAACCACACTTAAAGAACAGCAGATACAAAGGAAAAAATAATGTCATTATTTAACAAGAAAAAGAAAACATCTCAGAAACACTTTGCCTACTGAGAACTAAGATGAGGAGTGTAGCCAAAAGAGGAAAATGTATTGTTTAAGTGTAGAAAAATGAGACACACTATCCGTGTCAATAAGGGGAGAGGGCCACAGTCATTCTCTCCAATGAGCCCTTGCAACCATCTTCACAGAGCTTTCCTCATTGTAACTCCATGTGAAGATTGCATCACTCTGATAAAATCATACAGAAACAGAGCAGAAGGTATGCTTTCTATGGTAAATTCCTCCTGCAATTAACTTTTTTCTTTTTTTTTCAATTAAGTTTTTTTCTTATTCTTCTCCATAAAGAGGCAATTCTCATACCTGCCATACAGACACGTAGCAAAGACTAACTAAATAACAAACTATATAAAATATTTTGTGTTCCTTAGAAAAAGGATCATTTTGGTATCATTCCATGACTCTCTGTTGTGTGAAACTCAAATTCAGACAACTAGTCAGTTCAGCTTTGATCTGGCATTAGGGTCACTTGGGGAAGGGTCTTCTAACAGGCAAATGATGTTGTGTTCTGAATTCAAATCATAGAGGACCCAAAACATACAAGCAGGAGGGTAGTCATTTGAACTTAAACGTGGATTATTCCTTCCAAAAGGATTGCCTGGGTCTAAGAATTTGTGATTTGTATTAGCATTTGTCCTCCTTAGGGAGAAGGAAAAACATTTACCTCTTATCCAGCTGACATGGCACTAAGCATTATCTAGTTCTCTATGCCCACATACAAACATAGAAATGTGCCCAGAATGTTCTGGTTACCATTTAATTATATCCCTGTCTATTAATTTTAAATTGATAATATAGTAGCTTTCTCACAAAATAAAAGAGCAAGTATGAAAACAAGTAACAACTGAACTAAAGAGAGAGGATACTCTCACTTTTCTGAAATTTTAATTTGACTTTTTGAATCGATACTATAGTCACATAATTTAAATTTCAAAAGAAACATAAGCATAGTCAGTCAAAATCTCCTATCCAATCCTGTCTCCAACTACCTACTTCATCCAGGAAGCAAACAGCATTGTAATGGATTAGAAAAATGACATTTGTGCATTTCCCCCTGTTGGGGTTTTTTATATGCCATGTATGGAAGAGAGATTTTGCTAATCTTCAAAAATACAGGTACCATTACTTTTCCAAATTGAGCAAAATATCATAGTCCAACCTAGTAGATGTTTAAAAATATGCTTCTTGATGACACTTGTTTGTAAAAGAAAAGTTTAGTTAAGGAGCTTTTTACAAACATATTTGGCAATCGCAAATTGAAAGTAATGGAAGAGTGTCAATCTCTGTCAATAAGATTAGAAAAGTCTTGTTCTGACTTCTGATTTATTAAAATAACTAAATTATTCTTATACTATTTTTTTATTTCATTTTAGAAAATTGTGGAAACAGCTAAATCAATTTTAGCTTTGTGACATAGTTTGTTAAGGCTACATTTTTTTTATTTCCCCGTCAGATGCTATCTCAAATTCTACAGAACCAAGAAAAAAATCCTTCAAACTTGGTAGGCTGAAGAAATACATTATTTCTAGTGAATAGATATTTCACACTGCTCAACCCATTTACTATGGAAGTTAATGCATTGAAAAACATTAGCAGCATTTTTTTTTTTAAATTCCATGGACAAATTACTTTGTAGCACACTACAAAAGAAATTAGCGTACTCAGATCTCCCTAACTTTAATTTACTTCTATGAGAGATAAAAGGCACACATATATAGATTTTGAACATTGTTTCAGGTTGAATGACCATTTAACAACCAATAAATAAAGTACTAGTTGCACTTCATTTGTTTACTTTGGAAAACTGGACATTTCCACTGTTCTTCTCTTATAGATGCAGCAGGTAAATTGAACATGAAAGCAAGGGAAACGTTTGAGTTACAACTCTCACCAAACAAGACTAGAGCTAATAGCTGTGAATGTTCTTGCAACTGTTCTAAAAGGACTGGCATCAGATTTCTTTAAGAACTTTTCCTTCAGTATAACTTTCCTGTATAATACCAAAGCAGCAAAAGTAATACTATATATTGGGCACCCACCGTGGTTTCATCTTCTTCTGAATCATTTGGTCTTCAATTCAATTTTTTTTTAAGGTGGAGATATTTAAAATTATTTCTGATGAGAAATAGAAGAAAAAAGAATATTCACCAGAATTACACCCACCTGTTTATTTGACTTGCATTTGCATTTCAGATGGATATTAAAAACTCAGTGTAAGGCATATCCACAAAATTATGTAATTTTATTTTAAATTTCTATGCTTCTTGCCTTTATGGAAAAAGAAAAGCATATCCCTCGCCAAGTTATGGGTGCCTTTACACATGACAATCAAGTATTTAGTCTTGTTTCTCTCATCTTGTCATTATCCACCTAACATGCCTTTCCAGAAGAGGAAACAAACAAAACAACAAAACCAAGCTCTCCTTGGAAACACAAAAACAAGCAAACAAAAGAAAAATCAGCCATATGATGAGAGAATGTAAATATAATCAATGAATATTATTGCTGAAGATATGTGACTTTTATCTGAGCTAATATGCCAGCTTTTCCCTCTTTTCATGGCAAAAGCATTGAAAATTAGTATATTATTATGGAAAAATTCTTTCTAATGTGACCACAAATGATTGTTTACATAGAAAAGCAAATTTTCCTAAAATATACTCTGCCTTACCTCTATCAGTGGAAGAAAGAGTTTTGAACCTAATTTTAGAGTCTACTTTTTCCAAGTAGCTTTTTTTGTAAAACTAAACCACCATCTTTGTGCATTAAGACACTGGATTGAAATGGTAATCAACTCTATTTCAAAATGCCAATGTACTTATCTAAACATCATATTTCATTTGTTTTCCTTTTACTCCATTTACCTATTGCCTTAATATTGTATATGTAATTGTGGTTTTTTTTCAAATACATCAATTCTCATGAGTACACCATTCCTATGTAAGTCGTTCTAATTCAAGCTCATGACAAACTTCATATTAAAAGATTATTTTCTATTCATAAAAATATTTTCAAATTTTGGTTTATTGGTTTGGTAACATATACCAATTTGAAAATTAAATTGCTATGTTAATAATTGTCTTCCTCAACAATTTCTCTCATTCCTTGAGTCCACGGACCCAAGAGTTTCCTAATTGCTGTGAATTATGGAGCATCATTTTAATAGTGATTCTGATGGATATATGTCAATGTCCTAATTCAAATTATGAAAACTGAAGAGTTTGGGCAGCATGGAAGGAAGTATCACCATGATACAACTTCTCGTTTTGTGGGCTGCCCTAGCTTCAGTGTAGGAATCTTGAGTTGAAGAGTAGTCGTCTCAGTCTTCTGGGCTGAGGATCTTTGCTGTAAAGATGGCTGAGTGACACTCAAAGCCCAAGCATCAACCTCAGTTTCTGGAAATAGTTAGAGCCTACGCAACGCTCCAGTTTTAGGATGCAAGATACATTTGTATAGAGTTTCAGAAGGAAAAAGAAATTGGGGTTGTGGTTAGCCACAAGAAACCTAAACACAATCATTAAACTCATAAATGTACTTTTGGGGCATCACGGATATACAACTGTAGAATCGTCCTTCTTAGGAGTAAAGATGTGTTTGTTTGTTGTTTTTGTCACAGAAACTATTATAAAAACAGTTATAAGAGAGATTGGTTTTCTTTCCTTTAGAAATCTTATCTAGCTCTTCTGTGTTCTGTCCTCAAGAATTGCATGCAATTACCACAAAGACGGAGAAAATCAGTGCTGATCTGGCTAGATAATAACTAACAACCATCACTAGTTACTAGTCTTACCAACCCTGTCACCACCAAGGTATTCTAATATATGCCAGGCATTGTTGGGTAATTTCCATATGTAATATCATGTTATCATCCCAACAAACCAAAAGATAGATATTGCCTCCGGTTTACAGATAAAGAAACTGATGTTTCAATGCGTGTACCTGCCAGTCCCTATGGAGAAACTATTTACAGACTAGTGGGCAGGATGAGGGGAACTAATTAGGCAGGTGCAATAGCAGGAAGCCATCATACCCTATACCTAAAAGGGCAAGGGGAGGGAATGGTGTTGTTGAATCCTGTGAGCACTAGAACCTAAGAAGAAGACATACCCACACCAGTAGGGTTAGGACAGAGGAACATAGCCACTGTCAGAACTGCTGTGAGGGGAAACAAATACCCAATATTTTGCTTCTTTCATTCTCCAGGCTCCATCTTATGCCTCACATTGGCTGAACCTACCCAGCCTCCAGAGAGCAAGGCAGCCTGGTGTGGCAGCCCTCAGAGCTCAGGGTCCAGGAGCACAGAGAAGGATGGGAAGGGGACAAACAGAGTAATCACCAGAGCTGACTCCCCAACATGGAAGTAAGTGGCATGGCTGGAATTCAAGTGAAGTTTTTTTCTTCCTCCAAAAGCCACACTCTTAACCCTCATATACATTTAAAGCCTCCTTAGATTAGACACTTAGATTGGACAGTAGTCTAATAAAAAAAATTAGAGGTAACAAGAGAAGAGAAAACCAAAACTTAATGTTTCTTCTTGCTTTCTCCTTCTAAAAAGTGGGGACATTTACCATGTTTAAAACTTTTTTCCTCCGAAAAAGCTGCAATGACAACAATGATAATGATAATCAGAATGATAGATGGCTCCTGGCATTTGGAATTTTGTAAACAGAACAGCTATATTTTATCTCATGTAGATTAAATTTAGATTTCTTAAATTAAAAAAGAAAACATCTCCCCTGCACGTGCCTTACAGGAAAGAGCTGTTGATTCACACTTGCTGAGTAAAACAGCTGATATGTCGGGCCCCCCACGGTTCATTAGGGAATAGTGTGATGCATGGGGAGAACTGTGTGAACTGCCCATGATGTCTGACAACTAAATGCTTAGTTTTTACATATAAATTGGTCTCAAAGTGCTGCTATATCAAGGAAGTTTTTGTTTTTATTTATAAATCTCTACAGATTCATATTCCATATTTTACTGGCTCTACAACCACACAAACAATACCCTTTTATTCTGACATCTTCATATATAATATTAAAGACATATTTATGATTTTATTATTCCTGACAGAATATGTTCTTTATAACTTATGCAAATTTATCCACTCAATTAGTATTTATTGGCCACCTACCTTGGGCCAGGCATTGTTGTAGGCACTTTGAATCTAATAGTAAATAAATAAATCAGAGATCCCTATTCTCATTCTGATGGGGAGACAGACAATAATAAGATGCATACATAAAATATGTAGTACATTTTATTGTAATTAAATGATAAGGGACAAAATCAAACAGACCAAAATAGGGAAGAGGGATTACAAGTGTCAAGGGTAAACTATTTTCATTACTCACTAGTATTTGGAAAACAAAACGAAACAAAACAAACAAAAAAACCCCAGTAATTGTGTAATGACTGTGATCAAGATCTGAAAGCCTGTACTTTTTAGGCATTATCTAAAGAAAAGTTACCTTTCCTAATCCATCCTTTATCAGAAATTTGGGCCTACAGACGTTATGAATATAATGCCATATGCTTATTTTTCCCTGAGCAACTTTTGTCCTCCTCTTCCTCCTTTTTCTTCTTCTTTAGATTAATCTCTTTTGGAATATTTTTTCATGCCACTGTGGTATTTGAAATGTGCATATTGTAGAAACAAATCCACAGCAGTTATACAAGTTAACACAGTTAGGCTAATTTTTTATTTATTTGTTTATTTTACTAAGATAATGTTATAAATAACAACCAGCATTTCATTTTATAACATCCTGGTTTTTTTAGGATTAGAATTTAAACATATTTTAGAAATCGATGCTTTTATTTCTCCTTTTTTTGGTACAGTTGCTATTAATCCCAACTATAGCAGAGATAAGAAAAATAAATATGCCATTAATTAAATGAAATTCTAAAACAACAGCTCCTTTCAGGATTTATATGAATGATTTTAGATAATTGAGACAAAAAAAAAGATTAAGAACATTCTGGTCCCTAAATTTATTGGCAAACCCACATCACATGTGTAAAAATGTTCATTTCACTGCTTTTTAATAAATTTTCTTCAGACATAGTACAACCAATGGCTATATTGGATCTTGAACTGGAGCGATTTTAAACAATGACCCCTTCAACTAATAAATTATATGTTTAAGGAAAATATTAGAATAGAAAGCACAAAAGCAATTATTAAACAACTCTAGTGTAATGTCTAAGAGTAAACAATTCATTTGCAGAAAGATCTGTGTTTGGGTCTAACTTTTGATACTTGCCAAACTGAGTTTCCCTGGATAATCAGTGTAAGTTTTCAGGTCTATTTTATCATCATAAAATGGGAGTAAGGCTACCCGACCAAAGTATTGTTAATATAAATAAGATAATACATATAAATTACTAAACACAAGTTTTGGTTTATATTGTGTTTAATGAGTGTTAGCTCTCATCTCGATGATCCAAATTGGTGAGGGACATAGGAAAGAAAGAGAAGTTTGAAATCAGCCTTTTCAGCGCAAATATAAGTCCTGTGTCAATTGTATTTGGAATTATAGGCAGAAAGCAGATCTGTGAGAAATGTAATTCTCAAAGGATTTATGTAAAATTGCAGAAAATCTATATTATAAATAATTTCAACACCTCTTCTCTTGGAGAAGAAATGTAAATCTCATAGGAAAGCAAACTCTTCTTCCTTAGCCAATGCTCAAAAAAGAATCATATCCAAATAAAAATGCCAAATACAGTAGTTATATGCAATTAAGTTTCAAGAATACTAGAATTAAATGATTCATCTGGGTATAATATAATCTCTATGCCTCGCAAGGTACACTTAAATAAATTCAGTGACAGGTGGCTAAATAGTGCATGATAGGAAAGGAGAATCAACACCTAAGAGAGACCTGGGAGAGAAGACACTGTGTCAATAGCACACAGCACAGGGACAGGACCCAAGAAGGCAGCAAGTAGATAGCATATCAGGACTATGGCACCTGATTGTGTGTCCACAGGAAAGCTGAACAGAAAACAGATGCATCAGAAATTGAAGAAAGGGAGGCACAGGCTCTGTGTGGTCATCAGGTGAGCCTCTCCAGACTGCCTGCGGATTGATAGTTCATTTGCTGGTGAACACTAGGTCTGGAGGCACACCAACAACAGGTAGATTCGAAGAAGACCCTGGGTAATACTTCTTTAATGACAATAATGTTTAGAAGGCAGTGGATTTCACAGAAATCACTTTTTCTACATAAGGTTTTATATAGGATGATTTTTCAGAAAAATTTTACTCTTCCATTTGTCTTTTATCAAAACCCTATCTGAATAAGTCCAGACACATAGAGATGGATTCCTGTAGGAGAGCAACCTAATATAAATCATTTTGTGTCTTGATGTAAAAATGCATTTTGTATGTTAAAGTATTTACCTGGTGGGAAATTTGATCATGTTAACTTTGTATATTTAAGGATTAAAAGATTTATTAATAAATAGGACCTGATGTCCTCAACTTGATGAGATCATGCAGTAAAAGGCACAATCACTATCTTTAAGGAAATTTCAATCTTGGGACACAATGATTATCACAGGAGTTCTGGCAAAGCCTCAGTGGCTGAGCAGACTTGATTTTGAACACAATCTCACAATTTTTTTTTTACCTATTTGAATAGTGAGATTTCTTTCACTAAATGTGATATTGAGCTTAAGATATTCACCAGCTGTCTAACATAATAAGTAAACAGTATTATTTTCACTTATTGTTAATATCTGAAAAACATAAAAAATACAAGAGAGAATAAAACTGTCAAATTTTATGGTGTACACTGATATTCCAGAAAAAGTAGTAAACAGGCAACATGCCTGTGGAGCACACCCTCATGCCAGTAGTATTCAGTCACTTGGTCTACTGCGTTGAGAAAAGCCTAAGGGATATGGACAATTTCACCCCAGCTAACTCCCATATACTTTTCTCTCCTTCTGATCCCTAGGTTTCTATGATGGGTTGAGAAGCATGAAGATCAAGCTTAGATTCTCCTCTTATTTTCCTAAGAAGGAATGAAATATTCAGCCACAATCCATTCTCCTCTATCTTTTCCAAGTCTTAACTCCTGGTGAGGATGATGTAACTAACTATTCCCTTCCATGAATCTAATGCATCCTCAGGAGTATGTGCTATCCCACAGAGAAGGCTCTCATAGATACCCAGGCATCTGCTGGGCTACTCTTTATTGCTCTCTCTCCCCATATCTGGTATTTCCATTCTCTTCGGGCTCCCCCGCTCTCACTCATCCTTTGGCATATTTGTCTTAGGTGTGTATCTAGACTTTATTTAATCTTGGCATCCCTATCAGGATTGGAGTTGTAGGTGCTTTCCATCCTTACCTAGAAATTGCCTGACTCTGGCTGCCTTCCCAACCCCAGCTCTCTGAAGGGGAGGAATCAGACCGTGAGGATGTAAGAAATGCATTCAGAAGTACTATTGTGCAAGGAATTGGATTTGTTTTTGGCTACAACTGAAATCTTGAGAAAGCCTCTCAAGACTCTCTCAAGACCAAGAGTCTATTGTAAATTTCTAGTCGTTGCTATAATAATAATAACTAATATACTACAGATCTTTTAATTAAGAAGTTTCAATAATTTTGGTATCATATATAAAAGACTTTCGTGGCACAAAGTTGCTACTAATGTGGAAAAAAGTTTCTATAATGATTAATTTGATGTAGTGAAGAAATATTTAACTAGCAGTAAGAGTTGTACTGTAGTGTTAGAGAGGGAATGGCCTTGGGGAAACAAGCAGACAAGCCACAAGTATCTGTTTCTTCACAAGTTACTCTATTTCCCAGAGTGCCAAGGTCTCTTGTTTGAAGAACAGTCTATAAATGCATGGATAATAAATTCTCTCAGACTGTTCACAGATTAACAAAAAAAACCAACTTGGCTACAGAAGAGCAAATCAGGGGCAGATTTAATGTGTGGAAAAATGAGCCAAAATTTCCACTTTAGGCTAAAGGTGAAGCACATTAAATACATCATAAAAAGTACATTTTGAACTTTAAAATTTAGCTCCTAGTAATAATTGAGGAGTATTTATTAGAGCCTCTTTTTACTTTAGGTATTAAGGGACAGAGATAAAGTCCTTTCCAGTAAGTGTGAACCTTCTGGTGCCTAGGGAAACATAGTGGAGGAATTATTTGTTGTGTAATATACCTGAATTGTTGGTGTATAGAAACAATTTGTACTATTTTGCTAGTCTGCTAGATATTTACCCAGCTTCTCCACTAGATAAATAACTATTGTAACAATTTCAGAGCTGAATCTTCAAAGGCTTCACAACCTCTGTGTTTTGTTGTTGTTGTTTGTTTGTTTGGTGTTGGGTGTAAGTTTGAGAAGAAACATGCACAATGTATTTTCTCATTCCCATCATTCAAAAGACAATGTAACATGATGATTATGAGTTCAGGCTTTGGATCCAAATTGCTAGGGATGGAATTCCAGTTCTGCCATATACTAACTCTGTGACCTACAGGAACTTATTTCACTACTCTGTGTCTCAGTTTCTTCATCTGTAAAATAAGTTAAACTATTGAACATATCTCAGGAATTTGATATGGGTATTAAGTTTAAATTTTTTAAATACTTGTGATACCCTAAATTGTGACTTGCTGTTTAAATGGTATTTAATAATCTAGAAAAATATTCTACAACTATAAATTGATACTGTTCATTGAGTAAAAGAATAAACACAAAAGGAAGGTGTCTTGCAAAAGCTGCAGGGTCCAAGTTGGTTTAGGAATACCTGTCATCAGTCTTTTGTGACTGAGTAATTATGCTTTATGTTTGTTAAATGCTTTTCAATATTTCTCTGAATATTACCCATAACCAAATTATTAAAATTATCTACATAACAACTAAAGTAAATTTAGAAATTACAAGTGCTTACATTATATCTATATAGTTTTAACTATATAATAATAAAATAATGGTCAACGTATGCTGGCCACAGTTGTTAGCACTTTGCACGGGTCACCTGAAATAATCCTCAAACAACACTATGAAATAGGTAGGTTCTCATCCCTATGTTACCAATGAAGGAACAAATGCAGACACTAACTTGCTCTAAGAATTACACTTTTAGGGGTATAGTTAGGATTTAGAATTAGGCAGAGTTTAGGTGTGCAACAAATACAGTTCTCATTATATTACTGCAATTTGATTTATTTTACATTTGCTTACATGTATTTCTTTGATATTAGGGATATTTCCCTACAAAAAGCAAATTAATTCCCATAAGTAAGCCGATTCCATGAGTTGGTCTTTTCAGTTCACAGCAGATAACAAAACAGAGTATGTCCATTATACAGGGCAATTCATAAAGTAACCCAGTTTTGTTTGAGCTGACTTAGTAGAAGACTGATTCAGATTATTGGGAAATCAGATAGAACATGTTCAATACTGTTTCTTTGGGTTTAAAAACTGCTAAAATCTAGTTGGGCTGGTAAGTAACATTGCCAGTCAATCTTATGCTGTAAATTACAAGTCTTAGAGATGGGATGTTCTTTTGTCCCAAAGGAAAACCAGGGAAAGGAATATTATTCTGCTACTCAAAATCTTTAATGACTTTGCTAGTTTCTAGAGTAGTAGCAATTTATTTATTTTTTGTTTTAAACTTATTGTCTTTTAATTTATATGTAAAATTTTGCTTTATAAATTTAAAGATAATTAATTCAATTAATACTACTACCATCTAAAGCTGAAAATTGTCAGTCACAGTTCAGTTATGTGTGTGTCTGTGTGCGTGTAATCTCCCCGATAACCCTATAGACTTAGTGTTTTCATCATAACCTATTTTAATGGGAGAATATTGGTACTCCAAGAGGTTAAATAAATAATTCAAGTAGTAAGTGGTGGATCCTCATCACATAAATCATGTATAAAATTTCTAAGTAGAGTATATTTTATCGTACAATTTTTTAGATGATTAAGATGATTAAGTTGATAAAGATACACAGTTACAAAGCTTGAATGTCACTGTCTTTGAGAGTAAGTATCCTGGAATTGGGGGACATAGGTTGTGGTGGGAGGGAGGGAGGGAAGGAGGAAAGATAAGAATCAAGAATTACTAGTGAGGGGCGCCTGGGTGGCTCAGTCGTTAAGCGTCTGCCTTCAGCTCAGGTCATGATCCCAGGGTCCTGGGATCGAGCCCCGCATGGGGCTCCCTGCTCAGCGAGAAGCCTGCTTCTCCCTCTCCCACTCCCCCTGCTTGTGTTCCCTCTCTCGCTGTGTCTCTCTCTGTCAAATAAATAAATAAAATCTTAAAAAAAAAAAAAAAAAGAATTACTAGTGAGCATTTATGATTATAAATCTACCTTTCTAATGTTATTTTCCTTCACATGTGTTCTGCTGCTCCCACTTACATAAGGCCATCCACTCATTATTTTTTAGAAAACACTCTATTTGCTCCCTTTAAGCCTTATTTCCTTCATTCCTCATTAACTTTAACATTTGGAAGAAGGGGAATATGATTCATTTTCTTTCTCTCTCCCAAAACAGACTTTAGTAAAGCCAAAGAAACAGTTTTTAGCAATTAGAGCTGACCAGCAGTGAAAAGGCTGAATTCTTTTTCACCCATAAGATTGCTGCCCGCCAGTGACATTTTAAAAGAGAGTAACTCCAGATGATCTCTGAAATCCCTTACAACTTCAATATCATGTGGCCATTTGACCTTTAAAGAGTCAAGCTGAGGAAAGCAACTTTAATAAACTAGTTTAAATAACTCTTTTTAAATATGTGCATTATTTATTTACATAAAACTGGAGCAAGGGTTAAAAATAAGAGAGCTTGGGAAACTAACTCATAGAAGGTCAATAAAAGTAGATAAAAAGCTGAAAGATTATGAAAATGAAAAAAAGACCAATTTCATACTTTAAAACTATTGTTGATAGCAAATGTGTTGTATATATATTTTTAACTTTATCATAATGTTTTCTACCACTAAGCAGATGTAGTTCAAAATATCATTATAGGAATTCAGAAACTGAGTACAAATATATGTAAAGAGAAACATCTCATTCTGATTACCCCATTTTGGACCTTGTGTGGTTTTCTTCTTCAATTTCAATTTTCATAATTTGAAAATGAAAATTTGTTAATTTGTGACATCTAAAAAACTCATAGATACAGAGAAGAGATTGGTGGTTACCAGAGGTGGGGGGTCAAGGAAGAGCAAAATAGGTGAAGGTGGTCAAAAGGTACAAACTTCCAGTTATAAAATAAATAAGTCCTGAGAATATAATGTACATCATGGTAGTTATAGTTAATAATACTGTATTATATATTTGAAAGTTGATAAGACAGTAAAATTTAAAAGATCTCATTGCAAGAAAAATATTTAACTTTGTGTGGTTATGAATATTAACTAGACTTATATTGTTATACAATATATACAAACATTGAAACATGTTGTACACCTTAGTTTCAGGTGTTAGTTTCATATAATCTTAGATGTTACTTATATCTCAATTAAAAAAAAACCCTCAAATCAGTAAAGATTGATCATTGAAGATATTATTAGGAAAGAACTATGAATATATTTTATAACATTCAAAATGGATTAAACATATATGTATTAAATTTATATAAATACTAAATATAGTATTTAATTATTAGGTTATTGGTTTTTTTATCTTTGAAAAATAACCAAAGTGGATAAATTAAACAATGTGAAGTCTGAAACATGTTTTAGAGACATCCAGTATCACCTTTTACTCCACATCTAATGAAACAAGGCTCAAAGCAGTTGGTGCCCCAATTTTCACATGGTGAGTCCATTTCTCACACTATACTTTGACATCATCAAGTGAAGGTAAGGTAAACATTTATATTTGCATCCCCTTAACTAGAAAATAGTAAGTGTGAAGTAAATCATTAGTTGAATAAGTATCAACTCAATGTTGAATAAATGAATGCATGAAAGAATGAGAAATTATGTAACTTGACTGGCATTCTACATTTTCTGTCCAGTGTTCCTTCTGAAATACTATTTTGTATCTTTAAGTGGTTGCTGTTGTCTGTTTTCAGGAATGAATAAAATGAAATTATGTCCAAAAAGCTTTTGCATGGCAAAGAAAAGCATCAACAAAACAAAAAGGCAGCCTACTAAATGGGAGAAGATATTCACAAATGATATATTTGATAAGAGGTTAATGTCCAAAATATATAAAGAACTTACACAATTCAACATCAAAAAATAAAAAAACAATTAAAAATAGGTAGAGGACCTGAATAGACATTTTTCCAAAGGAGACATCCAGATGGCCAACAGACACATGAAAAGATGCTCAACATCATTGATCATCAGGGAAATACAAATCAAAACTACAATAATGTATCACCTCACACCTGTCAGAATGACTGAAATAAAAAAGACGAGAAATCACAATTGTTTGTGAGGATGTGGAGAAAAAGGAAGCCTCATGCACTGCTGCTGGAAATGCAAACTGGTGCGGCCACAGTCAAAACCAGTACGGAGGCTCTTCAAAAAAATTAAAAATAAAATTACCATATGATCCAGTAATTCCACTACTGGGTATTTATCCAAAGAAAACAAAAAACACTAATTCACAAAGATATATGCACCTCTATGTTTATTGCAGCATTATTTACGATAGTCAAAATATGGAAGCAACCCAAGTATCCATCCATAGATGAATGGATAACGATGATGTGATATATATATATATATATATATATATATATTACACAGTCATTAAAAAAAAGAATGAAATCTTGCTATTTGCAACAACATGGATGGACCTAAAGGATATATTGCTAAGTGAAATAAGTCAGTCAGAGAAAGACAAATACCATATGATTTTATTCATATGTGGAATTTAAGAAACAAAACAAATGAACAAAGGAAAAAAGAGACAAAAAACAGACTTCTAAATACAGATAGCAAACTGGTGGTTGCCAGAGGGGAGGTGGGTGGGGGGATAGGTGAAATAGATAAAGGATACTAAGAGTACATTTATCTTGATCAGCACTAAGTAATGTATAGAATTGTATACCTGAAAATAATATAACACTGAATGTTAATTATACTTCAATAAAAAAAGAAAAGTAAATGTGATTTAATTTTGAAATATGCTAATGAATAAAATTTTGTTATTAAAATAAAAAGACAAAATATAAAACTTTTTCTTATGATGTATATAAGATGAAAGACTAAACATTTTACTTTATTAAAAAAGCTGCTTCACAGAAAACACTTCAATATTTAGCAAAACACAAAAATATTGATATTCATGAGTATGCTAAAGTTTTTATATACACTTATTCTTTTATATTTGTATTATTTTATTTATATACATTTACTATATTAAAACAAGGAAATGAATTCCACCTAGATAATTTTAATGGATTGAAACAACCATAAATTTAACAATTGGAAATATAAGTTAAGTTGGAAATTGTGTTCAATGCATTAGAAGAACAAATATCCTGGGTTGCCTGGGTGGCTCAGTCGTTAAGTGTCTGCCTGCAGCTCAGGTCATGATCCCAGGGTTCTTGGATCGAGACCCACGTCAGGCTCCCTGCTCAGCAGAGAGTCTGCTCCTCCCTCTCCCTCTGCTGCTCCCCCTGCTTGTGCTCTCTTGCTCATGCTCTCTCTCTCAAATAAATAAATAAAATCTTAAAAAAAAAAAAGGATTGATGGATTTTAATATAATAGTATGTCAAAAATACACTGATACTGTTTCAGATTCTACATTGTAACAGTTTAAAATCTACTTCTTGGGGCACCTGGGCGGCTCAGTCGTTAAGCATCTGCCTTCGGCTCATGTCATGATCCCAGAGTCCTGGGATCGAGCCCCATGTCGGGCTCCTTGCTCCGCGGGAAGCCTGCTTCTCCCTCTCCCACTCCCCCTGATTGTGTTCCCTCTCTCGCTGTGTCTCTCTCTGTCGAATAAATTTAAAAAATCTTTAAAAAAAAAAAAGAACAAATTTCCCATACTTTATCTACAAGACCTTTAGTGTTTATTAGCCTAAATTGACCCCTTTGAAGTGCAGTTAATAAATTTGACTTCCAGTTATTAGGAAAACCCTTAAAAGATAGGGAGTTTTGCTTTGTATGTTTTTATGGAAGTCAAAAGGTTTTGTCTCATTGAACAGAAATATTTATAATGTTTGCCACTGCAGAACAGTGATGAAATAAAATATAAAGATCCAAAGTATTTAGAGGCAAACTATGAAATCCATTCAGAAAACAAAAGACAAGACACAATTACAGTGAATTATTAGCATAGCAACCGTAAATGTGAACATCTTGGTTTGCATTTTGTGAAGAATCTCGTTCTATCACACACAGAGACCATCATGTTCTTTGTAAGAGACCGCTGTGGAAGATGAGCAGATAATCTTATCAGGCTTCAATTTGATAAGATGAGTTCCTGTTACGAGTAAAGCAAATCCCACTGGTTATTCATACTTTGTAAGAACTTTGTAGTCTGAGAACAAGGAGCATACCATTTTTTGTACCTCCCGGATTCCCAAAAGAATACTGGGTGCCAATGTACTTGTGTGCAATTATTCTTTGGCAGCCTTTTCTATGTGCCTGTGTATTTTAGCTTCTTCCTGAAGAGGATGTCATTACTTCCTTAGAATGGCATTGCCTTTACTGAACAGTGCATCTAGAGCTGGGAGCAATCTGTTCCTGTGTGCTTTCTTGTGGAAGGCTTGTGTTTCTTTTGTGCCCTACAAACCCTCATCCCTATCACCCCCTTATATGATTGTTATTAGTGGATCTAAAAAGCAAAATTAAAAAGAAATATAACAACTTTTAGTCTATTGTTGTCCACCCAATTGATGGAAATGGAATAATCTAGCTAAAATAAGCCAAATATAGAATATGTATGTGTGTATAAGTCAAAAATCACCTTGCAAATAGACATCATAGGAACATGAAACCCAAATTGAGATTCAGTTTTGAATATTAAATGACTAATTCATTTAGAAATTTCAGTAAGAATCCAAGAGGTGACTATACACTAAATGATATTCTAACATGGCTTGTGTTCAGTTTTAGAACATATAATCGTCATATGTGGAACATGATATATTATGTATCATTATGAGATATATATATGTATATATATATACACATGTCATATATATGTGTGTTAACTTTTAAAAAGTTATATATAATTATATGTAGAGATATATATAACTTTTAATATAATTATGTAACTTATATAACTAATATATAGTTATATAACTTAACTTTTTTAAAGTTAACACACAAACATACACACACCACACACACACATATTTTAAAAAGTTAACACTCCTGGGAGATTTCTACTGTAAATAATTGTAACTAATAACGAAGAAGCAGATGAAGAAGCAGATGATGTTTTTGTTGTTGTCAGAAAAAGTACATTAGTAAGGACAACAACAAAAAGAACACCAAAAAATATGTGTTAGAGTTCAGTTCAAAGCACCTTTAACAATAAAAGCATGTTTTCCACCAAGTTCTGTTTGAGCACTTGGTATAACTTACATTGAAAATATTTCTATCAAAGCTATTCCCTCCAGATCTATTTCAACACATAGATCTCCTAATTTTCTTTTCAGTCTGAATGCTGAATAATGACAGGAAGCCTGCCATTACAATGGATTGGGGAAAATGCATTGTGGGAATCCAGTTAGGATATTGAGGACATTTCACTGCTTTTAGAACAGAGCTTGTCAAAGTACAATCCATTCAAAAGCAGCCAGGCTAGAAATATCTCTTCCTTGTTTATGGATGATGCCATGTAGTTTTACTGATTCATAATGGAGCCACCGCCTTTTTATTTTGACAGTTTAAGCACCATGAAGAAAAATAAAACTGCTGTGTGAGAACCTCCCTCATAAATGGCTTCATGTGAAGACTTCCTCTCTACATGTTCACATTGAGAGCCACAACAGGTCTGGTGTCTGGAAAAGCAAAACTTTCCCTTCGTGTAACAAAAGGTGTTTCAATGAGAGGAAGTAAATGAAACTTAGAAATAAAAGCACGATGAGCTATAATTTTTAAGTACAATTAAAATTTTATAAATCTGCATGGTAATTTTCCAGAATACACAAAGATGTCCTTATCTGCATAGTAAAAATCAAAATATGGTCACCTAGATATTTTCACACACTTTCCACAAAAATGCCATCAGCACATTGATTAGACTGTGCAAGATCCCTAGAGAGAATGACTGTTTTTTCCACTGTAGCCCATAAACCTAACTGGTAATAAGAGACAACACACATTAATAGGTTTATCAAAAGGGGGAAATAGCATTTAGAGATGCAAAACATCATTTTGAGGTTTTCCAGGTACCATAATGATAGTTTTTCTTACCACTGAATATTCATGACACCTCATAAAACTAATGATAAACATAAAAATTGATGTGAACGTTTGACTAATCTGCTCTTATTTGTTTGGAAGAGCTGTCGTAATTGCCTGGTTTGTAAATTAAACATCTGCTATGGGAATAAACAAAAACATAACTGAGCATATTCAAATAAATTGAATTCACTCTGGTTCCATAAATTTTATTATATGGGCTCATCAATTTTATTACACCTGAGCGCAGCATTGCTGCCAAACTCAATGCATTTTTAGGTGTCCTATTTGTAAGAATAAATGCTTTCTTTTTCTACTAAAATGCAGATCTTATTTAGATCATTTTTAAAGGAGTGTTTCAATCCTAGAGCTCAACTGATTGAAGCAACCCACCACGTTGGTTAAACATTTGCTGGACTCTGCTACAGTGCACCTTGAGTTCCGGCAGATCATTGAAATCATCTATACAGCTCAGCACCACATGACAAACAAGATAATAATCATTTCACTTTGGTGAAATTAGTCTGTCTCATGGTTGGCATAGCCATATTTTTCTAGTTTCTAAGCCATATAGATGAAACATATTGCAGAACAACTAACCAGAACAAGGCCCACCATGGAAGACACCAACAAGTGTACTTGCTAAAATTAGGGAGTCCTAGCTTTGATGTAATGATACATATTTTTCTTCTGTGTCTATTCTTTTTTTTTTTTTTTACAGGAATCACCACAGTATTTTTATTCTTCTGTAGTTTTTTTTAAAAAATATATTCAACTCATACATGCTTTAAAAGGTTTTCTCCTGAAGACAAATTAGAGTATGCTGTAATATACACATGGGCTTGGAGGCTGCTTTTATCACTAAACATTTACAATGTCATCATGGACTTTTCTCCAGATAATTTTTCCAAAATTAGTTGTATGATAATTTTGGATGGACTGAAGTTTGAGTTGGTTCTTGTTTGATCAGTGGAGGCTAAGAAGATGAGGTCAGTAAAGTTATTGTCTCTCTACATGATGACGATGACAAGGATGCTAATCACAACCTCCAAAAGGAAGCCCATTTTCTTCTCCCTTCCTGCTAGAGAGTAGAGGACTTTTCACACAGTTTGGTAGGGTGAATACTTGCTGATTAGTCCCGTGATCTGTCACGTTATATGGAATATCAGGCTGCAGTTTATACTCACTCTTATATTTGTGTCTATTCTTTGATGCTGCAGATCTATTAAAATAAGTCCCACCAATATTTCAACTTTTTTTTTGTAGAGATTATCAAGGCAAATTAAGTATTCAAGCAACAGACAAGTAAAAAATGGATGGAAATGATACTTTGCTGATATATTAGGCTGACTGCCCATGAGAGGAAAATGATGTAAAGTCGAATAACACAAAATATGAAATGGCTCAGAAATCCCTGACTTCTGATATTTATAACGCATGTTTCACATTATTCTGAGAAGTGTGAGATACAAATGAGAACAAAAGGCATGTTGTGTGATGATTCCATTCAAACTTTTGCATAAAGATGACTTAAACATGCTGACATAGTGGATTCCATTTTTAAAAGAAAAGCAAAATTTCCAGCTAGTAGGAGAGACCAGAACTTTACATTTACTACCCTTGAAATCACAGGTACCTAATCACAGAGGCCTAATACCTATATCCCTGATGAGCTGGGCCTCTCATGGCCTCTCATTTTTTTCGGGGGAGAAAAAAAGGAATTCCATCATTGCTCAATCAATAACTCTGTAAGCTGAAGGAGGCCTATAGAATCTTGAAAGGGAGCAATGCTCTTGACAGTAATTTGTCAGAAACTCCCAATTACCAAACATGTTTTACTGAGAACTTTTCATATCTATACTTCTTTTATAAATTGAGAAAGATTTTTTATTCTAACAGGTAATGACAGGATTCGAATCAAGTTAACTCCCTGAATCACCCAGTCATCTGAAACTTAAGTATAAGGTAAGAGATAAAATCACTAAGATTTGCTCAGAAAAACAAAATCAAAGACAAACTACAGGCTCATGCAAGGACACTATCTTATTACATCAAAGTTGATTGGATAGTTAAATGTCACTGACTCAGAACACTTTAAAATCCATATCACACCCAGCTGGGGATAACATGCAAGAAACACCAACCCCAACTTTCATACTGTTCAAGAGGCTTTGATTTAATAGCCACAATAACCTTAGAGAGGAAATTCATCTTGTTTTAGTCCACTAGATATGCTTCCAAGAGTATCCGATATAGTTATCGCTTAATTTTATGCTTCATCGTGGTAGTAGCAATTAGGAAGACATAGTTTCCATTATAATTGATGGACAAATAAACTTTTATTCCCTTATAGTGTTTTTAGTAAAACTTCAGTTTCCCAAATACAGATTAAAGTCTCAGTCTTATTGAAGGCAGCAGAATATGCCACCCAAAATATGCCAATTTGGCATATCTAACTATTTTGAATTAAAATTACTTGCAAAACAGCCATTGCAAGAAGGACATTCTGATGCTTCTTTGTCCCCCTGAAAGCAGGAAATGAATTTCCCATGTGAAAGGTAACCTCCCTGTATGTGGAGGAAGAGAGACATAGAAATAAGAAATTTAGGGCTGAGAATACTATAAAAAAAAAACTTGTTATTTCCCCACCAATTTACTACCCCAAGCCCAACCTTTTCTACCCCTACACATCTAAATGTATTTTCAGAGGTACAAAGAAAAAAAATAGCACTGCCTTTCATTGCCAAAAAAAAAAAAAAGAAAGAAACTTTGACTTCAACATTATCATCATAGCTAACAAAGCATATTGAAAGATCCATTATTTTTTGTGTGCCATCTAATACCAATTTTTTTAAGTATAGTCATTTGATAGTACATCCATTGGATACTTTTGTGAACTCTTGACACTAACACATGTCAAAGTTTAGATTTACATTTTACATGAATTGAATATAGCATAAAATAGTATGCTCTAGGTAAGGTGCTATAATAATTACACTATTTTACTCTTTGGAGAAAAGACAAAGGTAAGCAATTTATAGCTATAGGTCATCTTTGCTAGATTGTTCTGATCATTTTGATTTATGTTTGTTGCTCTATACAAAATATACAAAATCTGTTGAACATTCAATAATTATTTTGAGTGTTTTTTTGTGGGTAATGCACTGTACCAGGAACTGTGAATAAAGCAGTGAAAATGACAGATCAGGCCCTTGCCCTCATGGAACTCATCTTTATATAAGGCAGGATTCTGTATTAAAGAATGGATTCCAGTCATGCCATACAATTGTGAGAGGTGATCCAAAAGGACGGGGCTTCTTTTTTTTTTTTTTTTTTTTAATTTTTTTTATTGTTATGTTAATCCCCATACATTACATCATTAGTTTTAGATATAGTGTTCCATGATTCATTGTTTGTGCATAACACCCAGTGCTCCATGCAGAACGTGCCCTCCTCAATACCCATCACCAGGCTAACCCATCCTCCCACCCCCCTCCCCTCTAGAACCCTCAGTTTGTTTTTCAGAGTCCATCATCTCTCATGGTTCTTCTCCCCCTCCGATTTCCCCCCCTTCATTCTTCCACTCCTGCTACATTCTTCTTCTTCTTTTTTTCTTTCTTAACATATATTGCATTATTTGTTTCAGAGGTACAGATCTGAGATTCAACAGTCTTGCACAATTCACAGCGCTTACCAGAACACATACCCTCCCCAGTGAAGGACGGGGCTTCTTATATTTAATGTGCATCTGAATGACCTAGGGATCTCATTAAAATGCAAATTCTGGTTCAGTAAATCCGGCAGAAGCCTGAGGTTCTGTATTTCCAGCAGACTTCTAAGTAATGCCAATGCTGCAGGCTAGCCTTACAGACCTCACTTTAAGTAGCAAGGAGTTTGGATGCTGCAGAATGCGCAAGAGGGAAAATGACCAAACTCAGGAGATTAGAATAACTTCTCTGAGAAGTGATGAGTAAATCATCGAGACCTAAAGGAGAAGTAGGAGTTAAATGATGAATGAGAAGGGGCAAAGCATATTTCATGAGAGGGAATAGCAAGTGTGAAGGCCCTGGTGGGATAGAATCATGTTGCGCTGCAAGCCCTGCAAGGCCAAGGTGGCTCTAACATCAAGTTGAAAAAAGAGCAAGGATTGAAGCCAAGGACATTGGCAGGATTCAAATTACTAAGGGGATAAGGACGGGATGAAGAAGCGTAGTGGTGAAAGTCTGAAGGCAAGAAATTGGAAAAAGTTTGGGAAAATGGAGTTTTGAGGTCACAGGTGTTTAAAAGATAAACTGAAGCATATTAAAAATTTTAAGAGTTTGAATAAAAATTGATTCACATCTGGCAGCATCCAACCTAGCCGATAGAAAGGAGCTCCAAGGAGCTATACAAAATGAAAGATTTTGATAGCCAGAAGGAAATGGGAGTAAGAAAATTGTGCTGGTCAAAAGAAAGTTGGTTGGTTATTGCAAGGTTACTTTCCTTTAGGGGATAGCAGAGGTCTCTCAGGAAGATTACCTAACGGCTGCTGATCAAGCTACACCTGATTGGATTAAGATTCCATTTTGGGAGAGATGAAACTGTAATTAAGTCTTGGTTTGGTGATGTAGGGCTTAACATAAATAACTCTGATTTTAACACGAGCAATGAAGTTTGCAGAAGACAGGAATGTAGATGAGACCCAGGTTTTCAGAAAAGTTGTTTACAGGTACTACTCGGGGTCAAGAGTCAGAAAGAAGCCTGAAAAGTTAAAAGAATGGCCCTAGGAATTCCCAGATGGTGATGTTGAAAGTAGGAGGAAAGGCTAGAGGGACAAGCAGTGGGAGCTCTTGACTGTCCTGATGAGGTTACACTAGACAGTAGAAGAGGAAACCAGATTTAGAATGGTCATCTCTGAGCTTTTATCCAGGGTGCTGTTATGTACTAACAAATGAGAGAAAGCACTAGTTTAGTGGTCAAGAATGAGGGCTTTGAATCCTGTTGCAGGATTCAAGACCTATCTCAGCATCCTCATGGCCCTGTGAATGTGGGCAACGCAATTAACCTCTCTGTTCATCAATTTCCTCATCTCTAAAAAGAGATAATATAAGTATCAATTTCCTAGGGTTTTTGTGAGGACCAAATGCAATAACAATATGTAAAGGGCTTCCTGGTATGTGGTAACTAGTCCATAAATATTGGCCATTATTATTTTTGTTCTTACACAAATCGTGTATTTATTTCTTAACCTTAATTTTCTGAGGATATTAAAATTGATTATATCTAACACGTTCTCTAAAGATCTACAATTTCATCACAAGAAGAATACTTAAGTATGTAAATTATAAAAGTAGAATGACTCAACTTCCTGTTCCCAAGTTCTTGCCCAGGTGTTTTTATCATTTATGCATTTTGGGAATCCCTTTAAAATAGCTCTGTATTCTGTTCTTCCAGCTCTCCAACTCTATTTTCTGAACGTAGCCACCAAAAAACCACTCATCCAGGATAGGATATCTATAAATTATTTTATTTTTCAAGAGTCTTTTAAGTAAAGTGTAGCAGAGACAACAACTTGCATAAATATTAGTTATCCTTTTTTCAGAAATTGAGTGTTTTTAGTTGCTTAAAATTAAGACTGTCTTTCATAGTGTTCCCTGTTGTGGGATATAGTCCAGTGACTAAGTTCTGACCAATGAGAGACACGTCAATATGCTGTATGGTAGCCTACAGGAAATCTCCGCAATGTTGTTTTTGGCTCTTCTTCTTCTTCCTGCTTACTGGAATGTGGATGAGATGCCTGAGCTGAAGTGCCATCTAGAAGAATCAGGTGGAAGTCATGTGCTGCCGTTGGAGAAGCAGAAAGATAAAGGATGCAAACATCTCTGGCCATGTGCCACTACACCAGCCCAGGATAACCTTCATCTTGCTTCTTTTAAGTGAGTAATGAGTTAACTTCTATCTATTTAACCCAGTTATTTGGGGATTTTGATCAATAAATGATAGATAGATGATAGATAGATGATAGATAGATAGATGATAGATAGATGATAGATATACAAGTAGATGTATCAAAGGAAGACCTTAGTTTCATATAAACAAAAATTGTTTTATTGCCAAAATTACTTTGAAATTTTGAACAGATTTGAACAAAGTTTCTTAAAATATATAAATTCACATCTATGTAGAAATATATTGAATTATAAAAACCCATTGATAATTTATCACTTGTAAAAGTCAAACACATAATCCAAAAAATTTTTGAAAACTGCTATATCCTTAGTGTGTAGATATCATACAGTATGTGTTTATATTTTTTGAATGAAGAAGCTATCAAAAACACATTGACTAAAATTTACATGCAGTACAGAGTTAAATGGCAACCATCCAAAAGATGGCTACCCAAAGCTTAATATTATCAGTACAGAGAAAGCATTAAAGATGTTAATCTCCCAAGGAAAGTAGTTGCGTATGATAGATTTCTGAGACTATTATCATCACTAGAGGTGCTCCAGTGAATTAAAGATATTGAAAAGTTTATTATCTAGAGCTCTTATGCTTCATCAAGAAAGAATTCAGACTAATTAGGTCATTTTGTTTATGAAAATGATTTTATCTACATAACTGTTGTTAATACTGATTATTACTTTCAGTGTACTTTGTTAATTACTTTTGTGAAGTTCTACCTATACAAAACATGCAATAATGCAATATGTCCCTTGTTGCAGTAATTGATAGTAGGCCACAAGTAATAAGTAATAACTAATAATATAAAGGCCATGTTTTAAGCAATAGTTAAACAATAGATGCAGCAAAACAATACAAACCTAAACTTTCCAGGAAAAAAAGAAGCATGCCTTTTTTTCAGGGTGAGTTTAAATTTCCTCTGTTCTTTTTATATTCTATCAGCAAACTATATCCCAAATGTGTGTACATAAAACAACAATGTGCTTACACACACACACACACTCCAATTGTAATATAATCCAATGGTTTCATTAAAAGAAAGAAATATGAAATGGGTTTTAGTTGTTATTTTAACATCATAATCCATGATTTATAGGTGCTCATTCTATAAAATATGACTATGTCTAATACATGCTTAAAATCAAAATGTGAAATCTCAAAATTTAATTTTATAAATTAGAGTTTGAAGAGAACTTAGAGTCACTATATCCCTACTTTCCTTTCTGAGACAGGAATACCTTCCTTCAAAACGCCTTTTTCAGTAACCACTTAATTTTCATACAGGCAGTAGCTTCCAATACAACTTGATTATGAAATTTAAATTATCTTCCAGGAATTTCCACTTATTGATCCTAGTTTAGCACTTGAGCATGATTTGAAATCAACCTCTTCTTTATTCCACATTAGAGCCTTCTGAATTCTTGACATACACTTTGTCTTTCTCCTTTAGTCACATGTCCTTCAATCCTAAAACATTCCACCAAATTTCTATGACATGATCTACAACATGATTTTGAGATCTCTTCTTCCATCTCTTCTGTCTTAAAGGACAAAGTATTCTTGACCAAGCCTACCATATCACGAATGCTTTATTCTGTGCCCTCTTGTATCTTAGAAGTTTTTAAGCATAACATATTTATACAAGGTTGATTAATCATTACATTGTTTCTTGAGGGAAGAAATCATTTGTCTTATTCAACTCAGGCTGCCATAACAAAATACCATAGATTGTGTGGCTTTATGTATTTTTTTTTGTTTCAAGTTTTTATTGAAATTCTAGTTAACATATAGTATAATATTGGTCTCAGGAGCAGAATTTAGTGATTCATCACTCACATATAACACCCAGTACTCATCACAACAAATGCCTTCCTTAATCCCATTAGCCTATCCCCTACCCACCTCCTCTCCATCAACCCTCAGTTTATTCTCTATAGTTGAGTCTCTTATGGTTTGCCTCCCTCTCCTTCCCCCCGACCTTCTCCTATGTTCATCTGTTTTCTTTCTTAAATTCCACATATGAGTGAAATCATATGGTATTTGCCTTTCTCTGACTAACTTGTTTTGCTTAGCATAATATATTCTAGCTCCATCCACGTTGTTGCAAATGGCAAGATTTTATCTTTTTTTATGGCTGAGTAATATTCCATTGTGTAATACATATATACCACATTTTCTTTATCCATTCATCAGTTGATGGCCATTTGGGTTCTTTCCATAATTTGGCTATTGTTGATAATGTTGCTATAAACATCAGAGTGCATGTGTCCCTTCAAGTCTGTATTTTTGTATCTTTTGGGCAAACACCTAGTAGTGCAATTGCTGGATCTAGGGTAGTTCTACTTTTAAGTTTTTGTGAAACCTCCATACTGTTTTCCACAGTGGCTGCACCAGTTTGCGTTCCCACCAACAGTGTATGAGGGTTCCCCTTTCTCCGCATCCTCACCAATATCTGTTGTTTACTGTGTTGTTAATTATAACCATTCTGACAGGTGTGAGGTGATATCTCATCTGCAGTTTTGATTTGTATTTCCCTGATGATGAGTGATGTTGAACATCTTTTCATGTGTCTGTTAGCCATCTGGATGTCTTCTTTGGAAAAATGTTTATTCATGTCTTCTGCCCATTTCTTAACTGGATTATTTTTTTGGGGGGGGGTGTTGAGTTTGAGTAAGTTCTTTATAGATTTTAGATACTAACCTTTTATCAAATATGTCATTTGCAAATATCTTCTCCCATTTTGTAGGCTGCCTTTAATTTTGTTGACTGTTTCCTTCTCTATGCAGAAGATTTTTATCTTGATGAAGTCCCAATAGTCCATTTTTACTTCTGTTTCTCTTGCCTCCAGAGATGTGTCTAGTAAGAAGTTGCTATGACTGAGGTCAAAGAGGTTGCTGCCTGTATACTCCCCTAGGATTTGGATGGTTTCCTGTCTATGAGCATGGGATGCTTTTCATTTCTTTGTGTCCTTTTCAGTTTCTTTCATAAGTGTTCTATAGTTTTCAGAGTACAGATCTTTTACCTCTTTGGTTAGGTTTATTCCTAGGAATAAATAAATGCCTTTTCTTTTTGTTGTCTGATTGCTGTGATTAGGACGTCCAGTACTATGTTAAATAAGAATGGTGAGGGTGAACATCCCTGTCTTGTTCCTGACCATAGAGGAAAAGCTCTCAGTTTTTCCCCATTGAGGATGATACTAGCTGTGGGTCTTTCATATATGGTCTTTATGATGTTGAGGTATGTTCCCTCTATCCCTATGTTGTCAAGGGCTTTTATCAAGAATGGATGCTGTACTTTGTCAATACTTTTTCTGCATCTATTGAGAGGATCATATGGTTCTTATCCTTTCTTTTTATTAACGTGGTGTTTCACATTGATTGACTTGCCAATATTGAGGCACCCATGCAGCCCAGGAATAAATCCCACTTGATCATGGAGAATAATTCTTTTAGTGTATTGTTGGATTCAATTTGCTAGTATTTTGTTGAGAATTTTTGCACCCATGTTCATCAAGGATATTGGCCTGTAAGTCTCCTTTTCAGTGGGGACTTTGTCTGGCTTTGGAATCAAGGTAATGCAGGCTTTGTAGAATGAGGTTGGAAGTTTTCTTTCCATTCCTATTTTATAGAACATTTTGAGAAGAATAGGTCTTAACTCTTTAAAAATTTGGTAGAATTCCTCTGGGAAGCCATCTGGCCCTGGGCTTTTGTTTTTGGGAGATTTTTGATTACTGATTCAATTTCATTGCTGGTTATCAGTCTGTTCAAATTTTCTATCTCTTCCTGTCACAGTTTTGGTGGTTTATATGATTCTAGGAATTTATCCATTTCTTCCAGACTGCCCAATTTGTTGCAATATAATTTTTCATAACATTCTCATATAATTGTTTGTATTTCTGTGGTGTTGGTTGTCCTTTCTCTTTTCTTTTTGATAAATCTGCCTAGGGGTCTATCAATTTTATTAATTCTTTCAAAGAACCAGTTCCTTGTTTCACTGATGTGTTCCTCTGGGTTTTTTGTTTGTTTCTGTATCAGTTATTTCTGCTCAAACCTTTATTTCCCTTCTTCTGCTGGCATTAGGCTTTATCTGCTGTTCCTTTTCTAGCTCCTTTAGGTGTAATGTTAGGTTGTGTATTTGAGAATTTTCTTGCTTCTTAAGGTAGGCCTGTATTTCTAAATACTTCCCTTTTAGGACCACTTTTGTTGCATCCCAAAGATTTTGGACTGTCGTGTTTTCATTTTCATTTGTTTCCATGTATATTTTTTATTTCTTCTTTGACTTCCTGGTTAACCCATTCATTCCTTAGTAGGATGTTCTTTGACCTCCATGTATTTGTGGTCTTTCCAAAATTTTTCTTGTGATTGACTTTTAGTTTTATAGCATTGTGGTCTGAAAATATGCATGCTATGATTTCAATCTTTGTGTACTCCTTGAGGCCTGATTTGTGACCTAGTATGTGATCTATTCTGGAGAATGTTCCATGTGTACTTGAAAAGAATGTGTATTCTGCTGCTTTAGGATGAAATGTTTTGAATATATATGTTAAGTCCATCTGGTCCAGTGTATCATTCAAAGCCATTGTTTCATTGTTGATTTTCTGCTTAGATGATCTCTCTATTGCTCTAAGTTGGGCATATAAGTCCCCTACTATTATTGTATGATTATCAGTGTGTTCCTTTATGTTTGTTATTAATTGATTTATATATTTGGGTGCTCCCAAATTGGGAGCATACATATTTACAATTGTTAGATCTTGTTGGATAGACCCCTTTATTATGATACAGTGCCCTTCTTCATCTCTTGTTACAGTCTTTGGTTTAAAATCTGTTTTGTCTGATGTAAATATTGCTACTCCAGCTCCTTTTGATGTCCATTAACATTATAAATATTTCTCTATCTCCTCACTTTCAATCTGCAGGTGTCTTTAGGTCTAAAATGAGTCTCTTGTAGGTAGCCTATATAGATGGGTCTTGTTTTTTATCTATTCTGATACCCTATGTCTTTTGATTGGAGCAGTTAGCCCATTATTTTCAGCGTGATTATTGAAAGATATGAACTTAATGCCATTGTATTGCCTGTTAAGTTGTTGTTTCTGGAGATTTTCTCTGTTCCTTTCTAGTCTTTGCCACTTTTGTTTTTGTTTTTTTGTTTTTTTGTTTTTCTTTTTGTTTTTTTCCCCACTCAAAGAGTCCCCTTTAATATTTCTTTCAGGGCTGGTTTTGTGGTCACAAACTCTTTGTTTTTGTTTGTCTATGAAATTCTTTATCTCTCCTTCTATTCTAAATGATAGCCTTGCTAGATAAAGTATTCTTGGCTGCATATTTTTCCCGTTCAGCACATTGAATATATCATGCCACATTCTTCTGGCCTGTCAAGTTTCTGTAGAGAGATCTGTATCTAACCTTATTTATCTTCCCTTGTAGGTTAGGGATTTCTTTTCCCTTGATGCTTTCAGGATTCTTTCTTTTTCACTGTATTTTGCAACTTTTATTATGATATGTCTTGGTGTTGCCCTGCTTTTGTTGATTTTGATGGGAGTTCTTGGTGCCTTCTGGATTTGGATATCTGTTTCCTTCCCCAGATTAGGGAAGTTTTAGGCTATAATTTGTTTAAAAAAACCTTCTGCCCCTTTTTCCCTTTCTTCCTATTCTGGGACTCCTATAATATGATGTTATTATAGTTTATGAAGTCGCTGAATTCCCTAAGGCTACATTCATGATGCAATATTTTTCTTTCCCTCTTCTTTCAGCTTCATTATTTTCCATAATTTTATCTTCCTTATCACTTATTCATTCCTCTGCTTCTTCCATTCTTGTGGTCACTACATCTAGTCGGTTTTGCATCTTGGTACTAGCATTTTTTTATTAATTTGGGCCTGACTAGTTTTTAGGTCTTTTATCTTTGCATTAAGGAATTCCCTGGTATCTTATATGCTTTTCTGAAGCCCAGCTAGTATCTTTAAAATTGTTGTTTTAAAATCTGCTTCAGATGTATTTCTTATATCTCTTTTGATTAGATCTCTGGCTGTGACCTCTTCTTGCTCTTTCTTTTGGGATGAATTGCTCTGTCTTTGCATTTTGTCTAAGTCTCTGTTTCCTGTGTATTAGGAAAGCCTGTTATGTTTTCTGTTCCTGAGAGTAATGGCTATATTAAGAAGAGGTTATATAGTGTCTAGTGCCTGATGCTTCAGGAAGTGTTTCTGGTGTATGCTGTGTGCACTCTACTGTTGTGTTTGGCTGCTCTTTCCCTCGGGGTAGGGTTCTGCATAGTTTCTCCTTGCCTGCAGTGGGGAGTGTTTGGACCTTGTCCAGTGTGTGGCTAGTTTTAACTAAGTGTGTTTTGGTCTGCTTGTTAAAAGAAACTAGATCCTATTTCCCCTAGAGCTGAATCTTTGCAGGACTCTAGGGTCAGTAGACTTGGTGGGTGTGGAGAGTTTGTACCCATCTTCTGGGGAAGGGACCCACTGCTGCTCTGGCTCTCAGGTACACTTGCACTAGTAAAAAAGCACCTGCAGAGCACGGGTGGGTGGGGCTTGGTGTAAGTGGCTCAGGCCTCCACTGTGTGTGCTGTGCTGCTCACAGAAGTCCATCTGTGCTGATGAGTGGTGGAAATAATGGTGTCAGCCAGCTCTCTTGTCCTTGGAGAGGGGAGTTTTCACCAGTACTGTTCAGGGAGCCCTCACAGAAGAGCGAACAATCTCTCCTCATTTGTCCCAGGCATCCCTCATGTCCCTGCCTTTACCTTGTCTGTGTCCAAGCCATGTGCCCACCCACCTCCTATGTTTTATCTCAGGCACACTAGCTAGGTTTCAAAACATCAAATTATAGGGATCTGGCACTGCATGGACCCTCACTGATCCTCTAGAGTAGGGTCTCACTCTGCTGAAGCTGGCACCAGTTTGTCCCAAAAAGTCAGTCACACAAATGTGCAGGTGCTTGGATTTTATGGTAAAGCACAGCCAAAGGCCTGAGTCCAGGTCAGCCACCCTCAGCAGGCAACTCTGCTCCTATGCTAATGAATGGGGCAGGCAGCTCAACAGTGCCTACCAGCTCTTTTGTCCCCAGAGAGGCAGTACCACCTCTCCCAGATGCTCCAAGAAGGGGATACGTCTCTCCCAGTGTGATCCTTGGACCATGCTGTCCTTTCCCAGGCTTCTGCCTTCCTTCTCCACAGAAGCACCACTACACCCACTGGGCTCCACCTAAGCAAGGGCTTCGACTTCTAAAACTTCAGGCTTTGAGCTCCACTGCTTGTAAAAATTTGTGATTATCAGCCCTTCTCTTTCTCCTCTGTCAATGGTTTTGGGAAGTACTTTTCTTGTTCAAGCCCTGCTCTCTGTTCACTCTTTTTCTCTCTCTCTCTCCTCTCTCTCCTTCATCAGGGCTCCTTCTTCTCCACAGCACCAGTGATACTTTTCTCCCCCAAATTATGCCTCTTCCACAATGTGTCCTTTTTTCTCCCTCTAGTTGTGCAGTTTGTTCTCTCAATACTCAGATTGATTTCCTGGGTCTTCAAAGTGCTTTGATATTTATCTAGCTGTGTTTGAGGTATGAAGCAAGCATACGGTCCTCTTTCTACTCCAGTATCTTAATTTCTCCCCACATTGGGTGGCTTTATTTATTTACTTTTTTATTATGTTATGTTAGTCATGATACAGTACGTCATTATTTTTGATGTAGTGTTCCATGATTCATTGTTTGCGTATAACACCCAGTGCTCCATGCAATAGGTGCCCTCCTTAATACCCATCGCCTCACCACCCCCAAAACCTTCAGTTTGTTTCTCAGAGTCCATAGCCTCTCATGGTCTGTCTCCCCCTCCGATTTCCCCCCTTCTTTTTTCCCTTCCTTCTCCTAATGTCCTCCATGTTATTCCTTATGTTCCACAAATAAGTGAAACCATATGATAATTTACTTTCTCTGCTTGACTTATTTCACTTAGCATAATCTCCTCCAGTCCCATCCATGTTGATGTAAATGGTAGGTATTCATCTTTTCTGATGGCTGGGTCATATTCCATTGTATATATGGACCACATCTTCTTTATCCATTCATCTGTTGAAGGGCATCTCGGCTCTTTCCACAGTTTGGCTATTGTGGACATTGCTGCTATGAACAGATTGGGGTGCATATGGCCCTTCTTTTCACTACATCTATGTCTTTGGGGTAAATACCCAATAGTGCAATTGCTGGGTCATAGGGTAGCTCTATTTTTAATTTTTTGAGGAACCTCCACACTGTTTTCCAAAGTGTCTGTACTAACTTGCATTCCCACCAACAGTGTAAGAAGGTTCCCCTCTCTCCACAACCTCTCCAACATTTCTTATTTCTTGCCTTGTCAATTTTTCCCATTCTAACTGGAGTAAGGTGGTATCTCAATGTGGTTTTGACTTGAATTTCCCCGATGGCTAATGATTTTGAACATTTTTTCATGTGTCTGTTAACCATTCGTACATCTTTGGAGAAGTGTCTGTTCATGTCTTCTGCCATTTTTTTACTTGATTGTTGTTTTTTTGGGTGTTGAGTTTGAGAAGTTCTTTATAGATTTTGGATACCAGCCCTTTATCCATAGTGTCATTTGCAAATATCTTCTCCCATTCCCTGGATTGCCTCTTTGTTTTGTTGACTGTTTCCTTTGTTGTGCAGAAGATTTTTATTTTGATGAAGTCCCAAAAATTCATTTCACTTTTGTTTCCCTTGCTTTTGGACACGTGTCTTGAAAGAAGTTGCTGTGGCCGATGTCAAAGAGATTACTGTCTATGTACCACCCTCAAAACCTAATCTAAACCCAATTACTTCTCAAAGGCTCCACACCCCAATACCATCATATTGGGAGTCAGGGTTTCTGCATATGAATTTGGGGGGAACACAAACATTCAGCCCATAACACCATTCCTATGTTGATCTTCAGATGGCTAGAGTGGAGTCTGGCACATATAAATATATGGTAATGGAATAAAGTTTCATAATTTATATTGTCAATAAGTTTTCTTAGGCTGTGAGCTAATTAAAGATAAAAAAATGTATCTTAAATGGGTCATTTCACAGAATATTGTGATAACTCCTTAACCAAACTGTCAAGCTGATTGTCCAGCATGATTAAAACAAAAACAAAACAAAGCAAACAAAAAATGACTTTTTTAAAGAATGAGATCTCCATAATTACAGGTAAAGGGTCAAAATTTAATCATATCTCTTAGTTCTTTTACAATTGAAGGCCAAGATAAATCCTTAGGTTATACATAAATTTAAGAAATAAACTGACTGCTCCATTAACAACAACAACAACCACAAAATAATGGGAAAAGAGCAGCTCTCCTGTCATCACTTGTTTGTCACCATACCAACATAGATTATTTGTCAGTCCCATCATTAATTAAACTAGGCAATCTGTGGGAAGTCAATGAATATTATTCTTTTGTACAGGGAGGACAGGTTCAAGTTCTAAGTGAAGAATCATTTTTAACCATTTAGACTAAAATCAAAATATTCAAAACTTGCTTTGACTTTGGGAAATTGGTGGAAGTCAATTTCCTGTTTTCACACTGACTAGTGGCTAGCACTTAGTTCCAATTCAGTACTCCTAAGGATGTATTAATAGTGGTCCTCTACAAAGGGAATTCTCTAAAGGGGGGCAAGGAAGGAGTGAACTAGTATATGTGGTTTGCAAAGCTTAAGTGATTCCAACAAATAACTTTCAGTACCTCCACTTGAGTTGAAGCCCCACACTGAATCATGGGATTTCAAATTGAAAGGCATTCTGTCACCACATTAAACACTACAACCCTAAAGACAGTCAAAGCATTATTTTCATTGTTATTGATATATTGGCCAGGGAAGACAGGTACACTTTTAATTATTAGGCCAATGAAAGTAAAATTCAGTATGCCATATATTTTGATAGAAAGATAGAAAGCACTCTAGTAACCAACATGTATTAGATGAGAAATAGAGTAATCAATCAAAACAAGCCATAAAAACTTGGTGTGCTGAAAAGTCTTTACCTCTAAAATTGAACTTTAAAATAGAGTGTGCATGCATTGAACAATGATCAATGCATTCATGGCAAATGCCATCATCTGAATACACAATTATAAGCATCAGTTTTCATCTTGCCTGAGCAAGTGTTGTTTTTGGTGCTTTCCAAAAGTGCAGTGAAATTCTTTTTGTTTAAAAATGAAGAGATTTGTAACAACCTTAGAAGACTCACCTTTTGCGATAGTATTGGCATTTTCCTGTCAAGCCATGCAAAAATGATTTAGGATTTTTGTTTCTGGGAAATATGCAGACATGAGAGAGGGTTTTTTTTTTTTTTTCCTTCTTTTAGCAAGCCTCATAATGAATGCCTTAATCGTTAGGAAACCCATTTAAAATCTTTTACTTGCAATTTCCTGAAAACAGCCATGGTTCTATATTGAAAACCTTCTAGGGCAGCCTTTATTTTATGGCAGAAAAATAATAAATAATGTCCTTATGTAGGGAATCTGGAGGCTGAGATAGAATGAAGTTCAAAAGAATTTTTCTGAGAGGAGTGAAGAAATGACACAAACATTACTATCCTGTATAATTTGGAACCCTGTACATGTAGTCACTTGAACAGTGGTCTTAGCAAAACTGAAGGTCATTTAGGTTTCAGTAAAAGTAAACAAAATATAAACAGAAATTGAATGCTACTTCTTTTTTATAATGAGAATATTTTTAAGGACATACTTCATTATCAAGAATTTTGTTGCCCCAGGATAAAATGACTTAGAAAAAAACAAGAACTTTTGCCCTGTCCCCAAATCCTCAAGGTCACTCCATTAGTACCCCTATGTTGCCATCACAGTTGTCTCTATCTTGGCCCCCTTGGGCACACCCTTCCCTAGCAGGGCCATTATTACTACCTGCTGCTCTTTACACCTTGAGCTGTGTATCCCTGGCCCTCCACTCCTAGGTCCACTGTTTGGGAAGCCACTGCCATAATTCTTCGTCACCACGATAACCTTTAATATGGTATAAAAAACAATATCATTTCTCTCTTCCATACATTCTCTATGTCAATACCTTTTAAACTTCACACATTATATACTATTTGTTTTTTATATACTTATGGCTGCATTTATAAAATGGATTCCTGCTACAAGAGGATTTCTTTATCAGTTAATATCAGCCTTTTCCTGGGCTAGATTTATTTTGCAAGACTGTGGGTCAATGAAAGCCAGACTTCTTGCCCTTTATAAGATCTCATCCCTCTGCCCATGTAATCAGTCTCCTTGTCTAAATGCTCTGCTGTCATTACTGGGTTTAATTCCATCTCTTTCTGGATTGGTCATTGTGATCTAGATTCTGTGGAGATTATGAACAGCCTGGAGGCAAGCTACTTAGGTCAGTATCCTACATCTGTCACTTATTAATGGTGTAAACAATGAATTTCCTCATTGGCAAAATGTGACCAAAAATAGCTTTCAACCTTCAGAGTTGTTTTGAAGATTAAATGAGTTAATATGCTTACAGTAATTAGAACAGTACCAGACATATATTAAATATAAATTATACTAATAAAAGCAAACATACATTGCCATGGTAGTCAGGAGGAAATTAATTCCATTGTGGAATGAAGAGCCAGAAACTATACTAGGTAGAAGAGAAGTCACAGTGCTGGCCCTGGAAAAGTGGTAGAGATGTAGAAGAAAGAAGGTCTAATATGAGCTAGCAAAACAAAAAAGATGTAGCTAGGAAAATGGTCATAAGTAAAATTATAAAAACACAGTTTATTAAAACCTGTAAGTGTGTTGATTAATATGGAGTTCAGAATTGCAACAGGTCAGAGACATTTTAGAAATTCCGTATGAGTGTAGCAAAATTAATTACATTTTGAAAACTAACCTCTTCAACATATGTAGAGAAAAATGAAGATAGGTGGCTCAGAAAATCAAAGTTTGGTAGTGGGTTTTATTTTATAAATTTAATGATGTGAAGAAATCCTAGATAGTGAATGAGACAAGAGCAATCTTCAACACAAACGTTGCAAAATGCAAAAGTAAAATCAGGCAGGGAGTTAACTTGCCTTTTCTAAATACATTCCGGAGTCCATAAATGTCCTTATTTGGTTGGATCATGAATCTGGCGGTATGTCTGGTCTGACTTATGAAAAAGTATTAAAAGTAAGTAAATGTAAGTCAAAGTTACATGAAAAATATTCCAGCAGAATCTTGTCCAAAGTTGCAAGGAAGAAGAAAACGCTAAAAGCTGTTATATAGGCGAGGAACCATGTTGCCCTGGGAGATGATGGAGCTTTCAGGGAGAGCTGAGGGAGAAGTTGCCTGAAGGACAGAGACCATCTAGGGAAAAGTTAATTGAAGTATATTGAGCATATATGAAAAGGTGGTTGTGCAAAAAAGAACGATTAAGCAAAATAATTCCTGGGCTAGACATTTAGAAAGATACCGAGTTCCCACCAAGGGACCTGTTTGCATGCCTGCCCACAGCATAAACCTTCCTGGCATCTGTCACCGTAGATCAGGTTCCCTAGCTCAGCATCCCACCCAGCACACAAAGAAGCTGCAGGTCAGTTATGTAATGACTCAGGCTTTTCTAACTGGTTTCATTGTTTTGATTTTGCAATTGGGGTAAATGAGAATTAATGTGCTAAAAGCAGTCTTTGTACTTTAGTCTCTCACATATTAGGGGATTGCGAGTTTAGTGGACTTGCAATCATACTCAAGGACTGTTGCAAACATGCTAACAGTAAGAGAAGACGTATACATGCCTTAGTGTGTATATCAGAAACTTACCGTGTACCACTTCAAGTCCTTTTAGCCTTATCTCTCTTGTCGCAGCCACTGCTGGGTTCACCAGCTGTGTGTGTCTCTGACTTATATGCAGACACAAGCTGAGAGTGCCTTGCTTGAGGTGAACACTACACACTCCTCTAGAACTTCCCTGCTGATGTTGAGACACCAGATGCCCTATATCCCCACTCAGTGTCCACTCTTGTGCAAACCAGAAGCTTAATGGGGTAAGACCATATAAGGCAAACTTTTAAATAATAGGATATAGGACCCAGTGAATAGTTTGTTTTATTTTGTTTTTCCTTTCTTCTGCTTAGGTGTATGGTCCTCAGAAGCAATAATTTATCAGCCTTTTTACAAGCCATCGGAAGATTATCCCAAGATTAAGCTGTAAAGTGTCTGGACCTAATTCCAATGTCAGGGAAGAGGGGATTTCCCCACCAACAAGCAATTCTTGGACACTAGCCAGGCGTTCTACAATTTAACTCAGTTCTAACAGATTTCATGGATTAAGGGGTTAGTGCCACAAGACTGCCTTCCCATCCACACCCCCTCCCAACCTACCTCTTCAGATACCAGTTGCAAGTGTAGGTTATCACTTGTGTTTCTGATTGACTGGCTATACATTGGAGGTTCCAAAGACCCCACTTTTTTGGGTTAATTTAATTTGTAGAGCAGCTCACGGAACACTAAGAAACATTTTACTTACTGGATTACCAGTTTATTAAGAAAGGGTATAACTCAGTGACACCCATATGGAAGCAATGCATTGGGGAAAGTAGGAGGGAGGGGCATGGAATGTCCATGCTCTGAGTGCACCACTCTCCCCAAATGTCCACTTATTCACCAACCAGGAAGGTCTCTAAACCCTCTGCTTTTTGGGTTTTTAATGGAACTTCGTTACACAGGCATGATTGATTAAATCATTGGCCATTAGTGATCAATTCACGCTCCAGTGCCTCGCCCACTCCTGGAAGTCAGAGGGGTGGGACTGAAACGTCCAACCCTCGATTCACAGTTGGTTCCCCTCGCAAGGAACCCCCATCCGTAAATATTTTCCAAATATCATCTCATTAGCATAAACCCAGTTGTGGAAGAAAAGGGGCTTGTTAAGAATACCAAGACAACCATTTCACTTTGATGGCTCTGAAGCAATTTTAGAAATTGAGGACAAGAGACCAAGCATCATGACAAAAGATGCTCCCATTGCTTTTGTCCTCTGGAAATTCTGAAGGGTCTTCGAACTTGTGAGCCAGGAACTGTGGACAAAGACCAAATATATATAAGAGAAAAAAATATATATATATAGTCATCTGAATGACCAATATCACAAGCAGGCACACTTGACACTAGGTGGTATCCAGATTATTAGTACACCCACATAATGGGATTTTCCGTTCCCCTAATCACTTGCATTTTCTCTTGCTCTTATTTCCTAGGATTATATTTCCAAATAAAGTCATAAGACTTAAGTCTTTACCTCAGGATCTCCTTTCTGGGGATGTTTGGTACCAAACTGAATCTAAAAGAGAACTTAAAAAGTAAGATCTGGAAGCTATATCACTCACTTCTCTGATATTTCAATGGATTTAATTGCTTGTGTGATGGTGATAAATCCTAGTAAGACACATGTCTGCCAGAAGATTGGAGATAACCATGTTATCCATGTTTTTCAGAGCCCAATGGTATGGAGCATGCCAAAAATCCTCTCTAAGGAAAATGACAAATAGATATGCCTTATGACTCAATCACTAAGAAAGATCTGCAATGCTTGATGAACTTCTTTGGATGGGAAAGACAACATATGTGAAAAGATATTCTAACTCATTTATTGGTTAACTCAAAAGAATCCCATTTCCAAGTATGGCTTAGAAAAAGAACTATGCTGTGGGCTTAGGCTACAAAATAAGATGCCCTATGTTTATTAAGAATATTTGACCTAACAAATCCAATAATACTAAAGCTATTTGTGATAGATAACAAACTTGTGGACTGTCTCTATCAAGCATAATGCAGATCCCTAAGGTTCAGAAACAACATCATGCTTGCTTCTGGGATAATTGCTTTTCATTTGAAAAAGAACTCCTGCATCTTTGGGGGCCCCAGTACATTTACAGGAGATAGCTGAAATGGAAGGAGTAATGGACTAAAGTACAGGTATACATGAACTCCTGGGTAGTGGTAAAGGGCTTCGTTATGGTTAGAATCTAGAAAGACACTAGAAAATCAGAAACAAGCCAATCTGAAGAAGGGATATGTGGAAGACCAACCATTTTTGTTGGACCCCTCTAATATTTGTACAGTGGACATATGAATGGAATGACCATGATGGCAAGGACGGAGGTTATGCATGTATCCAATAGCATGGGTTCCATCTGACCAAGGCTAATATAGCTACTTCCACTGCACAATGCTTAACCTTCCAGGAGAAGAGACTGATGTAGAGCACTTAATATGTTCTCACTGACTAAGAAGTACAGCCCTCCTTCCACCATAAAACAGTAGTGGTTTTCTTGGTCTAATGAGATACATATCCTGGCTATCTGACTGCCTTCTCTGACTGCCCTGCCTCCAATTCTGCCAACCTGGAAAGTAGAGAAAACACTGAGAAAAAATAAAAATAATTTCTCAGTGACATGTGGAATGCAATTAACACACCTAACATACACAATTAGCACATCTAACATACATGTAATTTTAGTACCATGAAGAGAGAAGACAAAGAATAGGGAAGAAAAAGGTATTTGAACAAAGAATGATAAAAAAGTTCTGAAAAATTGTTGAAAAGTATAAATTTCTAATTTCAAGAAATTCAGTGAGCCCTGAGTTGGGTAAATGCAAAGAAAACCCCAAGAAAGGACATTAGTTTCAAACTGATAAAAGCCTAGGAAAAAAAGAAAATCTTGTAAATAAAGTAAAATCACACATCACATATAAGGAAATAACAATATGAATGTCAATTGACTTCTCATCAGAAACAGTGGAGGCCATAAGAAAGTAGAATAATGTTTAAAGTACTAAAAGAGAAAAAGTCAAGACAGACTTCTGTATATGGTGAAAATATCCTGCAACAAGGAGGGTGAAAATAGACATTTTTGAGTAAAATACAAACCAAGAATATTCAACATTAGTAGACCTGTACTATAATAAATGCTACACAGAAAGTTATTCAGACTGAAAGGAAAGGAATTAAAAGGGAAACTCAGATCTTTAAGAAATATGTGAACATGAAAAGACATTTTTTTCTGTTATATTTTATGAAACACATAAAACTAAAGCAAAAATTATAATATCTTACTGTGGATTAATAACATATTTGGATGCAATGTTATAGCTCTATAGCATAAAAATGGAGCTAGGTGTGGTAAATGGACCTGTATGACTGCAAGAGTTTTACATTTTATGAGAAGAGGTCCAGTGGGATAATTAAGAATATATAATGTGGTCCTTTTGGCAATAATTAAAAAACAATGTAAAAAGATGAACACTGAATTTACGATGTTTACATGATGACCTTATCAATGCTGTGGGATGATGCTAAAGCAATAGAAAAGAAAAAAGTTCCAGTTAATTCATTAATCTTAATTCAAAAGCTACTGTACATGAAATCTTTTACGCATTTAATGTTTCCCAGTGAGGAAAGAGTGTGAACTTAAAATGAGAATGAGGATCTATCAGCTATAAGGTTTTGTGCTGACTATTTTGAGGTATTTCTTATTGCCTTAATACTTGAAAACATCCAATGTCTAGGATACACTCCAAAATTATTTGGCTTACAAAGATAAGGAAAACATGACTCATTTCCAAGAGAAAAAATAAACAATGAAAATTGACTTCAAGATGATGCAGTAATGTCCATTATATATTTTCACAGTGTTACATAATTACAAAATTATAAAATGTTTTATGTAAACCATTTTGAAACATATGTATAAAAGGACTAATAGTCAATAGGATGTCATTATACTTTAGCAGTTTGAAAAGAAGTCACTAAAATCAGATATAGATCACTATTCGATTTTTTTAAATGTTTGTCACCAAAAGCAGAGCAATGGTTGTCTGGCTGGGGTGGACGTGGCGTAATTACAAAGTGGCATGATAGATCTTTTAAAGGATAATAGAAATGTTTTATGTCTTGACTGTGATGGTGTTTGGATGAGCATACACATTTGCCAATATTCATTCATCTGGGTAGTTAAACAAAGCACATTTTAATGTGTAAACTATACTATAAAATTTTTTATTTATTTAAAAAATGTGTATCAAGTCCATTAACTTCTTGTATTCCTAAGAAATCAAATAATCATAATCAATAATTATTAGTTAAAATGCCATTTGATTTAAATTTATATTTGAAGAAAAGTACTTTATGAAGAAAAATGATTATTTCTTCAAATTAGCTACTTCATTTAGAAACACAGGAATTGTTATGTAACAGAATGCAATTTATTTATTTTTTCCTTAAGAGAAGAGCAGCTTATCAAGTGATACCCAGAGAAGAGAATAAGAAAACAGATAAAATTAAAGTAGTATATTTCCTGTTAATGAACCACCACAAATTGGTATAAAATGTAGACTTCAGAAAGATAATACAGGTAGTTGAGAAAATGAAACAGAGTAATGATCCAGAAACATCAGAAAGAGCTTCAGGTTCAGCTTTGCATCTTTACTATCAGCAAATATGGTTCGAAGTAGATGGTAATGGCTTTGTCATTACTTTTCTGTGTTTCTCTCAGGTTTAATGTGATAGTATGCTTTTAAATTCTGAGCTAATTTGATGCGTCACTATATTAACGTTTTCCTTCCCTTTTTTGCCAGGTAATATCGATATGGTTAAATTCCTTTGGAATATTTAATTTTATAAACCGTTTACTTGAAATAACTGGGTACCACAGCTTTTAATAAACTTTTAATAAATAAGAAAAAATAAAATAAAAATAAATAAGAACAACCAATTGGTTTGATAGAATTGGGCCCTGTAACTTGATTATATTCATTCATCTATTTCGTAAGTACTTATGAACTACGCTATATGTATGACACAACTAGATACTGAAGAGCTTGTGAAAGATATACTGCCTATTCCAAGAATTTCACATAGGAAAAATAGATGTAAAAAAAAAAATACTCAGAGCAAGGCCATATAGAGTTAATTACCAAATAAATTACCTAAATGTCTGATCAAGACAATAATTGCTAAAGAGATCAATGAAAGTTAAGAACTTCCTACTTTAGGGGCGCCTGGGTGGCTCAGTCATTAAGCGTCTGCCTTCGGCTCAGGTCATGATCCCAGGGTCCTGGGATCGAGCCCCACATCGGGCTCCCTGCTCAGCAGGAAGCCTGCTTCTCCCTCTCCCACTCCCCCTGCTTGTGTTCCCTCTCTCACTGTGTCTCTCTCTAATACATAAATAAAATCTTTAAAAAAAAAAAAAGAACTTCCTAGTTTAGAGCCACCAAAAAAAAAAAAAAAATGAAGCTTGAGCTTGACCTTGGGAGATAGTATGACAATTAAGGAAGAATACAACTCTTTTGTAATTTCTATTTCCACTTTCCCAAGGACAAATGGAAAAACAGTGTTTTGTAACATATTTTTATCATAACTACCAATTTAGGACTTAAACACAAGTTTGCATTTTATAAAAATGTTTATTTTTATTTTTCAAATAGAAAAAGGACATTTTCAAAAGAGTATATTGCCTTCACAGACAAAAGAACCCAAACTATTACATTTCTTTTCTGAAGCCACTTTCATAGAATATCAGATGCAAGAGAAACAGATTTGTATGCATGAGTTCACACTTCATTGGCTCCTTTTCCATAGAAAATACAACCCAAATGTATTCTATGGTTATCGACGTTATAAGTTAAATGCAAAATTATTTCTTGGCTATAATTTTAATTATTGTATATGACCTATGTAAAGGGAGGATAAAAATGAATCCAAAGGGAATCCAAATATTGTTAAAATATATTCGGTAATATAGGGACATTGGGTTTGAATAGACTAATCTGCTTGGAAAGAACTAGCACTGTAGATACATTTAGAACCTAGTAGCTTTGTGGGGGCTTATAGCCCTATGTCTAAATTTTTCTTAGCATATTGGCTGTCTACCAATAAAATAATTATGCACTGACATTTCAATAATTACATATATTTCCATTCAGAGTTATAAGACTTCATGATAATAAACACTAGTCTATCCCATTTTCTTTAGATAACGTTCCAGAAAAATATCCAGATATAAGCATTTATCCTAATACCATAAAAAGTATTTATTTATAAAAACTATTCTACAAAATCATGCACTAAAAATAATAGAGCTAATGGGAAAACAAAGATTGAAGGCAAATCACCTAATGAAAGACTATGAACTTTGTAATAAAATCATATAAATATGTATACACATGCATACACATATATATAATACATATGCTTATAGATATGTATTCACAGTTACATATTCACAGGCAATTGCACCCATTATTTCTTACAGTCAATCCTTTTCAGCCTTAAACCTCGGCCTTCTGCCCTTACTTAACATTGTCCTCTGGAAACATTTGCTCATTGGTAGAACTGAATTCTATCCAAATTAAGAGTCTAATCCAAGATGTAGACTTCTTCATCATTCTTTTTTACAGAATAAAGTTTGCTGACCTGTGTTCTAAGTGCTTCCTGAGTTTCTTGTTTCTCCCTTTCAACATATCGGGTCTTGAGCTACTGAAATAATCATCAGCAAATAGCATTTTGAATATTTAGATATCCACTTTAAACAGTTCCTTTGGGACTATAATATCAAATTCCATCCCTTCCTCTTAGTGCATTAACTTTCTCCATCAACTCCATCTCTCTGACATCCACTTCAACTGGGCTATATAATTTTAAACATGTGAGTTTGTAGATGAATGTGATTAATTATTTATCTGCCTCAAAAAGAAACCACAGAAAAATTAACCTGAAAGCTGATTAGAGTAATTTTTGTCAGTTATTAACCCAATAAAAACAGACAAAAATACAAAATGGTGAATATCTACATACAATTAGGCCTTTTTTTCCAGCTCCAGGGAGTACAAATATTCCTAGAAATAATGAGATCCATCTTTATCCTAGATAGAGATTAGAGAGGGAGACACCTCTGCCTATGAAATTAATGCAACATGTCTTTACAAATTATAATTATGAAATGTAAATACCCAGTTATATGATTATCAACAACAGAGTTGGGGACATAGAGAGAGCTACATTGCTTAGTATTAGAAAATAGCAGGTGTGATGGGTAGTTTCATGTGTCAACTTGGAGATCTGTGGTACCCAGTTATTTCATGCAACACTTATCTCGGTGCTGTCGTGAAAGTGTGTTATAGATATAATTAACACCTGCAAGCAGTTGATCTGTTGACTTCTCATCTGTTGATCTCTCTGTCTCTGTGTCTCTGTCTTTCTCACTATATATACATATATATGTGTGTGTGTGTATATATATATAATCTCTATATATAGGTGTATATAGATGGTAGATAGATGATAGATAGATAGATAGATGATAGATAGATATCCAATTGGTTCTGGTTTTTTGGAGCATGTTGACTGATACAGTAGGATTTTATTTTTTTGTCCTAAACAGGAGTACCAAAAGGGAGGTATAGAATCGGGAAGGAAGGGGAGAGAGAAGGATGAATAAATATCAAGAAACTGGTATCCAAATTGCAGAAATAGCCAAAATTTTTAAGAAGTAGAATGTTGAAGATTCAAAGTTAAGTTATTTATATTTCTGCAATGGAAATATCTGCCTCCCTGAAGCATTTGATAAAATCTGCTGTGAACATAATACATTAGGTCAGTGAAGATCAAGGAATAACAGGCTGGCAAAAAAAAAATAAAAAACCAAATAGCTGAAAAACCTAAATGGAAGTGAGTTTGCAAGAAAACCCCTAAACTCAATTTGGCTCTGAGCCTCAAGTCACCATAATCATTTACATTTCCACTTCGAATGGATCCTTCTTGCTAATCATTTTAAATCCATTCTTGTTGCCCATCCCCCATAATTTTTAGCAACTTATGGAGACCTTTGAAATTTCTACAATCATGAAATGAGTATCAGAGCTGATACTATCTACATCTTAAAAGGCAATTTGACCTCAGCTGAAAATTGAGGTTAAGAAGATGACGGAGATAAAGTCTCTACCAACAGTGACTTCTAAGACTATATATAGACACATGCAAAAAGTACATTTCAGCGAGTACGTATACTCTCTGAGTCATACACCCAGTGGTATGAGGGCAGAGATGAGGTTCAGCATTCCACCTGTTTGGCGGTCTGAACACAAGCATCATGATGAGAACTTGCGAAGAGCTTCTAATTTCTTTCATAAACCACAAGGTTAATGAAATAAAGCACTCTCAACACTGGGTTCTGAGAGCAGAAATCTCTCCATGAAGTTTTTGTAGTTAATGCAGGAAGCAATCGTAGTCACTTTTCTTTCCCCATCTAGATATGGGATATCAAAAGGCTTATAGCACCACCACTCCACACACATTTTTTTTAATCAAGAAATAACAGCTTCAGTAGAGGCGCCTGGGTGGCTCAGTCAGTTAAGCGTCTGATTATTAGTCTCAGCTTGGGTCTTGACCTTAGGGTCATGTGTTCAAGCCCCACGTTGGGCTCCACGCTGGGCATGGAGCCTATTTAAAAAAAAAAAAAGAAAACAGATTCACTAAAAATAATTCTCCTTGGAACAACTCTGCTGTGCTCTTATAATTCCAAAGGATATTACAGATTAGTGTCAGGTTTTAGTGGAAATTACAGTAATCCTGGTCCTCGATTCTTGGCTCAACAGGCATTTTATGTATGTATGTATGTATGTATGTATGTATGTATATATGTATGTATGTCAGAGATCAGAGAATGCCTGATGGCTCAGTTTACAAATCCAGTGCCACCCGTATCAGAAATCACATTGTTCTTGTTTTGTAATATCACTTTCGTTACCATCTCATACTATACATTAACCCTACATGAGATGCCTTGTCTGTCCAGCATAGGACCTTGGAAATATAATTTTTTGATAGGACATGTGAGTTTAAATGTGAGTTTAAAATGACTAGTTTACACTTTACTTCCCAGTTCATGCTTATAACTAAGACAGGATTTCATGTTTATTATTTAAAAACCTCAATAAAATTCTCAAAGGTATGCAATGTTGTCCATTCTAAAAAGTAAAAACTTTTATTCCATGATAGCAGCAAAGAGAAAGTGATATAACAGCTGGATTTTAAGCCCCTTCAACTAAGAATGTCACACATAAATTAGGCAGAAGTTTGTCTAGATAGAAGGAAAAAGTCTATTCCAAAAAACGAGGCTGATTCTCTGTGTGAGATTAAAGTAACAGGTTATAAAGGAGAAAAACTAAGGAATATACTTATACATAAAATATTCGACATGGTTATAGTAAGAAGTCATGGAACTGCTTTACCAGAAAACTTAATTGCTTAGTTTCTTCCCAAAATGTGCCAATCAAGTTTTTGTGCCTCTAAGCTCAATGCCAGCATGAAAAAAATATATACCCAAGTTGCAATGTGGAAGGGTGGGCAGGGCAGATATTGGGGAGAGCCAAGAATAGGAGAATGGGAGATCTGACTTACAGAAACTTATTTTTTCTTATTTTCATAAATGTTATAATTTCAAAAAGTAGTAATTTTAATTAAACTAATTACATGTTGCCTGTGAGGAGTCCTGACTACTTAAGCTTTAGTCATCTATTGCTTACAAAGTAGTATTAGCTTTTTTTTTTAAATGGTAGCTTCTGACAAGCTTCAAGAAAATGTAGAAAAACTTTATTCTAAACCTTCTTCTAAACCTTCCTCTGAATGTATTTTTCCCAAAATTAATTTCCATAGTCCATTAATGAAAGTTTCCTACAGCAAAGGTAAACTTCAAATTATTTAATGCTTGCTAAATTAAACCAGTTCAAAACAACATTTAGTTTTAACATATTTTTTCTGTTCTGATCATGTACATTGACTTCTCAGTTATGATATGCAGTGTAATTATAATGTATAGATTTATTTGTTTATATCCTTTCTTTTTCCAGAGAAGTATTAAGTTTGCCTACCTTAAATACCTATAATACAATATGTTAAAATAAACATTTTTTAAAAGATTGTATTTATATATTTATTTATTTATTTATTCAGAGAGCACACGTGAGGGGGAGTAGGGAGGGAAGGGAGTCAGTGGGAGAGAGAGAATCTGACTGAGCCACCCAGGCAGCCCTATGTAAAATAAACTTTTTTTTTTAAGATTTTATTTATTTATTTCACAGAGAGAGAGAAAACAAGCATGTGGGAGAAGAAGGCAGAGGGAGAGGGAGCAGCAGTCTCCCCGCAGAGCAGAGAGCCCGATTGAGGGCCCAATTCCAGGACCCTGGGACCATGACCTGAGTCAAAGACAGATGCTTAACTGGCTGAGCCACCCAGGCTTCCCTAAAATAAATTTTAAGCCAAATGAATGAAGTGGTTAAAAAAATGAAAAGAGGCAGGATATGGTAAAGTCAGAAGTGAGATTAGTATAAACTTTAGTCAATAAACTTGCCAAATGTGGGAGAAAAATATACTTCTTTGCAATTAAGTAACCAAACAAAGAAGATGAAAAGGTCAAATCAAAAATTACATCATCTATAATAAAAAATAAACTTGGTACACAGAGGTAGCCTAATTATACCACATGCTGAAGCTAGTGAAAATATCCTCTGAGTTTTCAAAAAGAGAATAGCACTCCACAGTACTATAAGCACATTCCTCAACACCATCTTTACAGTGAATGGGGCAATGAGATTTTTAAAGGCACTTTTGGATAATATCCTTCCAGGTGGGCTGAAAGCATAATGAGAACAATCCTTTTCACAATCAAAGTAACAGAGCCCAACTTCTGGATCAGGTTAAGATAAGGAAAGTAGAGTCTCTCTCCCATGAATTAAAACTAAAACCCATGAATAGAAATTTTCAGTGGATATAGACAGATCTCCAAGAAAAACACTCTCTCTTAAATCAGAGAACTTGGAAGGGCCACCTCTGTATGTGAATGGAAGGAAATCCTTTTGTTTTCTTTCTCTTGTCACTCTCTCAGCACTGCCTCAGAGCAGGTCCCTCTTAGGAAGCTGCATGCCCAAGGAGGGATGATGGCAGGAGTGGCAGAAATGGCAGTCACCTGGGCCCCTAAAATGTTGATAAAAATATTCTCCTCACTGACAAGAGAAACTGAGGAAATAGTCCCCTGTGATCAAAGCACGGTGGGGTGAGAGTGGGGTTCTCTATTACTTGTTCTCTCTTTTTACATCACTTTTCCTCAAAACAGACCTAACTATTGAAAGCCTGCACAGCATGGTAAGCAACTTCAGCTTTCTAGCCAGAGCACCAGAATCAGTCCTGGGGGACATAAAGTATGGGAGAGAAATGCAGAGAGAGTATCAAGAGAACACAGAGATATTTTTGGAAAGTAAAATAAGAGGGGTTTAATAATGGATTAGATACAGAGTGAAGGGGTGGTTATGAAGAATGGATGTTAGGATTCTAGGTGAACCACACACTGGATGGGATCCACTCACTCTATTTACTAACATAGGAAGAGAACCAGATTTGATGGGTTAGATCCCAACTTTAATTTTGAACATAAGAGAGTTAGAAACATCGAATTTTGTAGGTCATGAATTTTTGGGTCCAAAGCTTAGGGAAGAGATTAGGGTTAAAGAAAAAAAAAGATACATTTGAGAAATATTGGAGATACAGAGTTCTTTAAAGAGAATATAATTATCAGTATAGAATTTCGTCAAGTGTTCAAGTAGAAAAAACCCCAAAGTCAAGGTTTTATTAAGAGGTGGTCATTGGTGACATTTGTGATAGCTACACGTGGACTCTTTTTATTTTTCTGTGAAGTAGGAGGCAAGATTGAGTAAGAAGAAGGAGATTCATAGTTATGAGGCACACAGAAATGTATCCAGATATCATGACAGGCCCCGTATGTTGGTGATTATAGTTAATCCATGCTGTTACCAGTCTACTCTATTGTTTATTTTTTCAGTAGTGATTAACTTCCTGCACATTGTTGAGTTCACATACCTCTTTAAAGAAGGAATTTGAAGGGGAAACAAAATATGTTTTGTTCTATTCCTATACACTGATAAGAGCATGTCAAGGATCCAATATCTTTCTCTAAAGAGCAGAAAGTCATCTCATAATAGGGACAATAAGTAGATGGGCTTTATTGCTGGCAGAGTATTTATCTTATCAAAATTACTTTTAATTCCTGGGGGAAGGGGAATGCATTGACTGTTCAACATAGTCATGACTCCTTGGCCCAATTCACAATTTTATGTTACTTACCTCCTCCCTGTAGACATTTGAGTATATAATTCTTCCCATACAACACGGTTGCCATGATAGTATTCCTTGTGTGAACAATTAAGTCATATACAATTCATAAACAAGTCAATAAATAGGTTATTTACATCATTATTATCCCATGATAAATTAAATGTACTTAAGAAAATGGATGAGATTATTAATCACACACCTGTTAAATATTAGGGATATCAATAAAAGTAATAACTTTGATTTTAGAATAAAATAGAATAAAATGTAGGCTCTCCCCATCACTCTATCTATATTCTTGTATGATTAATCCCCTTCCTTTGAGTGTGGGTGGAGCCTATCAATATGATGGGATATCATTACCATGATTACATGATATTATATGGCAAAAAAGATTTTGAAGATGTAATTTAGGTCCCTGATCAGTTGATTTTAGTTAATCAAAAAGGAGATCATCTATGGTGGGCCTGACCTAATCAGGAGAGTAGGTTAAAGAGACTCAAGAGAGAGTCTCCCACTGGCTTCAAAGTAGGAAGCTTCCATGTTATGAAGAGGCTACATGGCTAGGACCTGAAGGCAGCTTCTAGGAGTTGAGGGTGATCCCCAATCAACAGCCAGAAAGTGGGAACTTCAGTTCTATAACCCCAAGAACTAAATTCTGCCAACAACTTGAATGAACTTAGAAGAGGAACCCAAGTTCCAGATGAAAAAGTGGCTCATCTGACACTTTAACCCAGCCTGTGAGACTGAGCAAAGAACCCAGTTACACTATGCATGGACTCCTACCCTGCTCTACAGAAATGTATTATTATAAATGGATGTTGTTTTAAGACACTGTTTGTGATATTTTTTTATGTTGCAATAGAAAACTAATATACGTATTAAGGCCACACTTATTTTGTAACAATTAATTCATAATATTCATCTGCATGAGAATTATCATCTCTCTGTTTTCCACTTAGCAAAAATTAAAAGGTATCTGTCAAACACTATTTCTAGATTTCTCTATTTTGGAACTCAATAAAATTCAAAAACAATAAAAAGATATGTACAGGCCATTTTTATTTTCCTGAAGAAATGAATCTTTATAAGGTCCCATGCAGGGAGTTCAAGGGAGGAAATGTATAATCTTACAGTATAAGATTAGCTATTTCGTCATATAAAAAGAAATGCCAACAAAAAGTTGGCAATTTTTAAGCACTAAAATGGTAACATCTGGGTATATATGAGAAGCAGCAACATGAAATTCAATTTTTTACATCCTGAAATTAGATATCAGGCTGCAATGAGAAGCCAGTCATGGCCAGGGTTTTTCATTGCCAATATGGACTATCAAGAAACAGTAGTTTTAAAGAACCCATTTGGGGTCTCTAACTGCCACTTTCCTATGCATTGTGGAACTTTATAGTTTCTAAGTGCAAAAGGAGTTCAGAAAATCCCTTTCTTTCAATATCTCAGTATGAAAAAGTGGCAGGGATTCTTCACAAATATCATGTACTGTGGTAAAATAAATATTATCAGAATTGCTTTGTTAGACTTCTTACATAGCTTTCAATAGAATGTGAGCTATTATCAGTTATTCCTGAATGTGTTCGATTTTGAAACAATTCGTTCAGTATTTTAAAGAATCTTTGGCTTATATGATCTTATAAGAAGACAAAAGAATATGTTATGGTTGCACCTTTGATTATCGTCTTTGAAATTGGAAATAGTTTTGAACTGTTAACTTCTTAGTTCAAAGAGAAGTTGTGTATTTGTATTAATGCTATCCTTCAGTCAGATGTGCGGGGAAGAGAATGGGGTGGGTTTGAGCAAACCTCATGGACCAGGCTTCGTGTCTATGTAAAGAATATTTACTTATAATAAGTACTTTATAGGTAAATATCTGCTTTTCTTTTTCAGTATTTGTATTAGTCAGATTTATTTATCAAAATCTGTATTAGCGTTAGTCAGCTGTGTTGTGCGATAACCTCTTCATTCCCTGTCTCAGGGGCTTCGAACATCCAGCTGGAAGAAGCAGCCCCTTTACAGCACGTAAGTATTTTCACAGTAGAGAAGAGCAAGGGCTGAGCCACGCCATGCAATAGTACTTAACAATTCTGCTCAGACATGGTGTGTGTCACATTGGCTCATTTCCCGTTAGCCAAAGTAAGTCACACGATCAAGTCAGAGTGCAATGAGGCAGGAATGGGTATTCTTTTTACAGGAGAAAGGTAAATCACATGGCAATAGTCAGGGATATATAATCTTACTGAGAAGGGGGAGTTAAGTAACTGTAAAAAATAATACAACCAAGATCAGAATTGATGTTAGATGTTGTGGTAAAATAATCTAAATAAAGTCTTTCATTTAATTTGTTCACTATCACACTCAGAGATGTGTACATTTACAATTAGAAGTCAACATTTTAAAACTTGGGATCATAAGTATCAAGGGAAATTCAGGCATGAACAATTGTTAATTTCTACTCAAGCACAATAGAAATAGAGAAAGACAGATATACTCAGAAAATGAAAACATTCCGGAAACATTAGTGGTCAAATGCATTTCAAAGGCAGAAAGTGAACGTTCACCAATTTTATATTTACTTAGAACAACACTCAGATGTCGCTGAAATCATGATATGCTGTGATATAATTTCAGGCCGACTAACCATATGAAGAATACAATCTTTAAAAGCATACGGAGAACTACTCTAGGTATACCCTTAAGAAATATACTGCTAAATGTTTAATTTTGTTTTGAATTTTCACATCTGATGATTTTCTGTTTAATAAAACAAGGAGGACTTGTTCTATTAACCATCAAATGTTTCAAAAAAGTCTGTTTAAGTAGTATACTCAACAGCACTTTATAAAAACTAGATCTCACTTGTAAATTTACACCGAATTTTCGTTTAAAATAAATGTCTATCTCTTTAGCCTGACAAATAATTTAAGTTCACCCTCCTTAAAATACTTTCATCTTGTAATCTGTTACCTATTTCTAAAACATTTTCAGAATAATAGCCTTTAATACTAATAACGTATGCACATATGTCTGTGAGTAAATGTGTCTCTGCAGTAATGTATACCAAATTGTTTATTTTGGTTGTTTGAAAGTGCAATGGATAGAAAATAGTATCAAGCATTTTAAAAACGTTTCTGTGTTGATTTGAACAAGAATATATATTCATTTTTAAATAAATATGTTAAATGGTTAATCCAGAAAGGGAATTCTGTACCTTCTTCTTTTTTGTCCCTCAGAATTTTATTCTGAATTTCAGTTTAACATAGATCCTGTGAACATATTAAAAGCTCCAAAGTATAAAGTAGCTGGCTGTTATTCAATGATAATCCTAGATTCAGAATTCAAGGATGTTAAAAGATAAATGTAAGAACATTTTTATTTTATTGGAAAGTTTAACCTCAAAAGGTCTTGCTTTGTCTCTCAGTATTGTGAAGCCATCAATGTTATTTCAAGGACACTATGCACATTTTTGAATAAGAGATATTACAGAAGAAAAAGGCTAACCAATTCTCTATGAAAAATACATGTATTTCTCAATTATTTCCCCATACTTATCTGGATAGTCCCTAAATCATGTGGGATGTTAAAATTATTCTATTATAGTTTAAAATGTGCTACACTATTTTCTCGAAATCTGTATTATTTATGGGACACAACTGGAGTTTTATTTTTTGGCAAAGAACATTTACTCTAGTTACATATTTTATGGGTTTTTTTTGGCAATATAATCAAATTTGTATAAGGAACAAGGGACCTTCTGGGAATAAAGGCAGGCTAATTTGGTAAACCTCTTTCCCACAAATTCAAAGCTACTGAACTCTGTCCTGTGGGTAGAGCTGATGTCTCTCAAAGCCATTGTCTGGGGAGAATAGTGGGTCTCAAGGCGGGAAAGCTCAAAACTGATGAGCCACAGCTTAATGTCTCTCAGTGAAGACACCAGCAAATCTCTCCCAAACACATCATCCTGAAAGAAAGCAATTGTGCCAGAGGAGAGTTTAAAAGGAAAGGTGATTGATTTCTTAAAGGACTGTAGTTTGGGAAACTCGGTTCAATTCGGCATTGGCTCAACTTTGGCAAAATTTAACACAGGCAGAGGATGGTCCCACCTTGTACCTTATGGGCCCGATGCAGGCCGGGCTGAACTCTACGAGTTACCCAGGCAGGAAACAGACTGTAAGGTTTACAACCCACCTCCCTTCTTTGGAGTTGACATGGAGCGATTGGGAAATTCTCTAGATCAGGGGCTCTGGTGAGTCCAACTCAAGCATTAGGTTCATGGAAAATACAAACAAGACAAAGGACAGTATGAATCTGGGAGTTCTAAGACATCAACACCGGAGAGTGAGTGAAAAGAACACAAAGAAAAGAGACTAGACTTCCGTCATATTGCTCAATATCACATGTGCTGCAGTTTGGGGCTCTCTATTGCTTATAAGCTGAAGAGCCTGTGGTTTGTACCTCCAGATTTTAAGAGGAACACTCCAATTAAAGAACCATTATTTCATTTAATTTTCAAAACAACTTGTTCTGAAGAAACTATTATCCCTATTACATACCACGAGGAAACAAAATTTTGAGCGGTTATCTTGCCTAAGGCCATACTGGCCATAGCAAGTGCACAGCTAGGATTTAAAACTAGGTTTACCTGACTCAGAGGCCCTTTCTCTTTAGAACCTCAGGGTAAAGAAAGTAAATGTTATTATAATTCTATTTCAAATATTGAAATGCCAACTCTGATAAGTGGAGTGGTTTGCTTCCGAGTCCAGACTTTAATAAGTAGCCAAGCCAAAACAAGAACACAGGTTTTCTCCTGACATTGCATCTTATTGGCCCTTGAAGTAATTTATTAAATTATTTTCCTATTAACTTAATGCCAAAGAACCTCAGGAATATACCACATTTCATTTAAGGTCATTTCCTTCATAATCTTAGATTTTTGAAACCCAGAAGTTTCCTAAGTGTGAACCCTGAGACATTATTTCCTGCCAAAAATTTATCACCAAGTATATTTTTTAGGCTAAAGAATAAAGCTTTCAGCCAAAAACAGACCTCATGTTTGCACTGAAGTTCAACCCTACAGGATGTTGAGAGAATAACTTAATCACATATTCATCAGTGTTTTCTTATGTTCTTGAAGCAAGAGAAAGAGCATCGTTAATCTTGTTGGGCTTGTGACAATTTATCTTCAAAGACTTCAAGTGGTGTAGAGTTTATCAAAAGATTAATAAACCTTGAGTGCAATTTGGGTTGAATTAGCAAACTGTCCAAAGTAATTGATTTGGTTTAATATTAATCTTTATTTATGAAAATATAAATTTAACAAAAATATCAGGAACCTGGCAAAATGCTTTAGACTTTGAAATATTTGCGGGTTTATGTCTTTGAGAACGTAGAATTAATACCTATGGTTAAAATACTTTTAATCCTGACCATTTGAAGGATTTTTTTTAAAGAATCCTAATTAGTTTCAAGCTATGAACTGTATTACTACTTAATGTGGTATTAGTATATTTTCTTTGTTTACTTTTCTTAAATGACTACTTTTCCCAGTGAATACAAAGTCTTTTCAAACAATTTTTATGAAAAGGAAAGAAATCAAATATGAAGGAATTTGTTAGGACATTTCTTGTGTTGCCAATGTGTAGGTCTCAATTAGAAATTGTTTCACTATGTACCAACATCTATTTTTTGATTTCTTCCTCAATTGCAATTTGTGATAAATTAATTTCTAGAAAAAAGGATTTTAGTTCATATCTGGCTGGCAGCCAAATTTTTAGACAGGGTCACATTGTTCTAATAAAAATCTTGCAACATTTGTACAATGAGACCTAATTGGCTTTGACAAAATAAGGCCTCAGAATCATAGCAGAGCATAACCAGTTCAAGAACATCAACTACTGTACTTTCAGCAAACATTTATTAGGAGTTATTATGAGCCAGGCAGTGTACGTGACACCGGTAATATTAAAAACAAATAAGACTTAGTCTTGTCTTCACAAAGCACATAGTCTAATGAGAAGGCAGGCATATGAAAAAGATAATTATAACATAAAGTAGTGAGTGAATTGGCAGACCCAAGGCAAGGTGTACCTTGTATTCATGCCAAGGAACTGAAACATTATCTACGGGAGGCATTAACTTTGTTTTAATCAATTGGGAACTTTGGGGAGAAGGGTTTAAGAAGACTTAAGGCAGGGGTATAACTCTGAGAATCACCCTAGTCCAAAGAAGATCTGATCCAGGGCAGTGATAGCAAGGCTAAAGATGATGCAATCAACTTTAAGAGATACTTTAGAGAATAGATAGAACAGCAGCATTTGGAAATATGTAAGAAAAAGAGGATACAGTTAAGAATTATTGTTTGACTTTGTTTTATTTATTTATTTTTTGTATCTTTAATGAGGTGGGATTACATTAAAATGATGTTGCGATCTTAAGTATACAATTTGATGAGCTTCGAAAAACATATACATCTGTGTAACCCACACCTTAATTAAGATATAATACATTCCCATCTTCCCGGAAAGTTCCCTTCTACCCTTTTTCTGTCTGGTTGCACCTCATCAGCCATATGGAACCACTATTCTGACTTCTATATCCTTGGGTTAGTTTGATTTGTTATTGAACTTTCACATGTGTACCTAGTTTCTTTTTCCCAGGATGATTTTGAGATTAATTCCTGTTGCTGAATGTTCATTCCTTCCTACTGCTGAGTAGTATTCTATTGTATAAATATACTAGAATGTGTATATGCATTATTCTGCTCATGGGCATTTAGGTCCCTGAGAATTTATGTGCTCTTTCCTCTGAGACCTCCTCTTTGAAATGTGGATTATTTACAATTATGTTTTCTAGTCTTCAAATCTTCTCCAACACCATCCCAGTGGAGAGAAGAGGGGTGCTAGCTGGGGATGGAAGTCCAGGCTCCTCATGTTGTCTCCACTGACTGGTGGGGCTCAGAGGTAGGGAATTGGTGGTGGTCTTATTACTGGCTAACAGGGATGAAATTCTCAACTCCCTACTTGGCCTTCTCTGAACCAACCACAACAGTGGTTTTGGAGTCCCTCAGTATAGCTTCAGGAGGGTGCAAGTCTAGCTCTCTACCTGGCTTTAGCTAGCATGAATGGGTGTAGGAGACAGTTTTATATTTTGCTATATTGCCCATTTCATGGTGAGTTAGCTAGAGAGTAGTGTTTGTCAGAGCTTTCGTTGTCTATGCCTATTGACATTTCTGGCTTGTCAGTTCCTTCAACTCCATGTCTCGGATCTATGTGGCAAAAAAGAAAACCTGAGAGAAATCACCACCATGTCCCAAGAGAGTCTCTTTTCCTCCCTCTACCTTTCAGAATCTTTTTGTATTTCTGCTATATAAATATGTCAGAGATTTTAGCTTTTTTGGAACAGAAGCTCTAGTTTGTTCTTTTGTATATCTTTCATGTTTCTTCTAAGATTTCTGCATCTATTCACCAATTATTTGCACCTTTTCTTCTATTTTTGTGAATTTATTGCTAATAGCTGCTCTAAAGTCTTTGTCTGAAAAAAATGCAGGCTTTATCTGCTAATTCCAATGCTTGTTTCATCTGTAGGTTAACCTCTGTTAATTTTATTCTTGGTTAGGTGTCACATTACTTGCATCTTTGTATTTCCTATGCTTTAAAGAAAAATTGTACTGGATAGTTTATATAGAACAATGATGAGGCAGGTATAGTAATATTTTGGTTTTTATTCACCAGAAAGTGTGAGCTTATTTCTGTGCATTGTACCAAACAGAACAGTGAAGTATTCCATTCACCTGGTACTGAGCCACAGCACTAAGAAGACTGACCTCACTTCTGGTTAACCCAACTCTTATTGCATGCTGCCTCTACTGCTGGGAGCTCACAGGTCTCGTTAGTCTTAGCAGTGTTTTAGCCTGAAGCCAGGAGTCTTGTTGAGCCAAGGCATTAACTTTGGGTGAAGCAGTTCTAGACATGCAAAAATTGAGTAAAGTTGTCCACATTGTTTTTCTGTTCAGTTCTAACTTTACTGCCCTTTTCTCGGCAAAACTGGGGTAAGTAGAGATAGGTATAATACCAACCCAAATAACTGTTGCATTTTGGGCATTCTGCAGACTTCAGTCTTTCCCATCTTTCCCATCTGTCCCCATCATCACCAATAGCTTGGCTGGCCTCTTTTAGACCCAGTGAAGTGACAGTTTTTGGCACATCTTTTCATCCATCTGTTTGAAAGACATAGAATTTGTTCCCACTTGTACTGTGAAGGAATTATAGGTGTGGAAATCAGTTCATAAGGCTTTCTTTATAAAGAGATTAAAGGTCCTCTGGGGTCTTTTGTATTATAGTCCTTAATGGTTGTTTTATTTCATTTTGTTTTATTTATTCATTATTTTTTTCATATATTAGTTTGCTTATTAAAGGCCAATTTGTGAACAAAGACACTGAATTTAAGGTACCTGAGTTTTTCAGGTAAAGAAACACCTCACACAGGTAGACAGGCCATTCCATTTTGAAGCCAAACACAGGTGTAGAAAGCTTTGGGAAGGATCGATTAGAGAGCTAGAAATAAAAATATGGGTGGTGGAATATTTACAGTTCTTTTTTTTCTTTTTAAAGACAGTGTTGTATAATATTACCAAAATAGTCATAACTATACACCATAACTAGACTTTTTTTATACCTTAGATAATAGAAAGAATATGATAGAAATACTCAATGTATTTGAAAATACTTGCAAACTTTATCTTCATAACACATCCATTCTCTTTCTCCCTTCACTACTTGTGTCCTCCTAAGACTTATACATCATTTGCTGGATGTCTGTCTTTCTCCCTTAGTAACCAGGCTCCAACAGTCTTCTCTGTCTCTCCATCATCTTTAAAATTTCCTCCTTTTCTGGTTATTTGTCATAGTCCTTTAAATGTTTTCAAATCTCTCCTCCTTAAAAACAAACAAATAAGTTTCCCTTCCTCATCATGACTGAGCAAATTCCTTTCAGACTAACCATTAGGCATATAAAAGCAAAACTCTGAACAAAATATATAAAACAACTACCTGAAGACACTAGAGAGTGAATAAAATAAGGTTGATATAGAGGGCTTAATATTTAGACAAGAGAAGAGCTTGGATAAGTTTTCCACTTTTTAGCAATTTTGTTCTTTATAAGCTTCTGACCTATGATTTGCCCAAGTCAGGTTGGCTACGAGAGGGTATCTGGAATGCAGCTAGAAACCTATGTTTTACTATCATGGAGAAATGGAAGGCAGATTTCACTGCAAGCATAGATGCTAGAAATTGAAGCATGAAACTCATAAAGAAGACATCCAGTGAGAGGGAGGCAAGGCGCTATGTTAAGCTCTACCCCACTCTCTTAACTACATAGTATAACTGGCTGACAAGGGGGGAAATAACGAACTTACACTTGAGCTGCTGTTCTGCAGATGACAGGGGTAGTTTCAAATTTTAGTTCATCCAAGTTAATTGCCTACTTAAAAAAATTACAGGCATACTTTGTTTTATTGAACTTTATTGCACTCTGCAGATACTGAATTTTTTACAAATTGAAGGTTTGTGGTAACTTGGTGTTGAGCAAGTCTATTGGCACCATTTTTCCAGCAGCATTTGCTCATTTTGTGTGTCTGTGTCATATTTTGATAATTCTTACCATATTTTAAGTATTTTCTTTTTTTTAAGTTATTTTTTTTTTTAAAGATTTTATTTATTTGACAGAGAGAGACACAGTGAGAGAGGGAACACAAGCAGGGGTAGTGGGAGAGGGAGAAGCAGGCTTCCCGCAAAGCGGGAACCCAATGCCGAGCTCTATCCCAGGACCCCAGGATCATGACCTGAGCCGAAGGCAGATGCTTAATGACTGAGCCAACCAGGTGCCCCATATTTTAAGTATTTTCATTATTATTATGTTTGTTATGATGATCTGTGATCAGTGATCGTTGATGTTACTATTGTGATTATTTCAGGGTGCCACAAACCACACCTTTATAAAACAGTGAACTTAATTGATAAATGAGTGTGTTCTGACTGCTCCATCAACCAGCTATTCCTTCATCTTTCCTCCTTGCTTTAGGTCTCCCCATTCTCTGAGACACAACAATATTGAAATTAGGCCAATTAAGAACCCTACAATGGCTTCTCAGTGTTCACCACATCTCTTACTTTAAATCAAAAGCTAGAAATGATTAAGCTTAGTGAGGAAGGCATGTGAAAATAGACTGAAAGCTAGGCCATTACACCAATTAAGCAAGTTGTGAATGCAGAGGAAAAATTCTTGAAGGAAAGAGTGCTAGTGAACACACAAATGATAAAGAAATGAAATAGCCTTATTGTTGATATGAAGAAAGTTTTGGTGAACTGGAGAGATCAAACCAGCCACAATAGTCCCTTCAGCCACAGCCTAATCAGAGCAAGACCCTGACTCTCTTCAATTCTCTGAAGGCTAAGACAGTGAGAAAGATGTGGAAGAAAAGTTTGAGAGTAGCAGTGGTTGGTTTATGAGGTTTAAGGAAAGAAGCCATCTTTATAACATTTAAGTGCAAGATGAAGTATCAAGTGCTCATGTAGAAGCTGTAGCAAGTTATCCAAAGATCTAGCCAAGATCATTATGAAGGTGACTACACTAAACAACAGATTTCCAATGTAGATAAAATAGCCTTATATTGGAAGAAAATGATATCTAGGACTTTCATAGCTAGAAAGAAGTCAATGCCTGGTTTCAAAGCTTCAAAGGACAGGCTGACTCTCTTGTTAGGGGTTAATGCATCTGGTGACTTCAAATTAAAGCTAATGTTCATTTACCAGTCTGAGAATCCTAAAGCCCTAAGAATTATACTATATCTGCTTTGCCTGTGCTCTGTAAGTGAAACAACATAGCCTGGATGACAGCACATCTGTTTATAACATGGTTTACTGAATATTTTAAGCCCACTGTTCAGACCTACTGCATAGAAAAAAAGATTTCTTTTAGAACATTACTGCCTATTGGCAATGTATCTGGTAGCCCAAAAGCTCAAATGGAGATGTATAACAAGAGTAATGCTGTTTTCATGCCTGCTAACCCATGGATCAAGGGGTTATTTCAACTTTCAAGTCTTACTACTTAAGAAATACATTTTGAAGGGTTCCTGAGTGGTTCGGTTGGTTGGGCGTCTGCCTTTGGCTCAGGTCATGATCCCATTTGGGCTCCCTGCTCAGCAGGGCACTTGCTTCTCCCTCTGCTCCCCCCACCCCACTTGTGCTCTCTCTCTCTCTCAAATAAGTAAATAAAATCTTTTAAAAAATACATTTTGGAAGGCTCTAGCTGCCATAGATACTGTTTCTCTGATGGATCTGGGCAAAGTAAATTGAAAACCTTCTGGAAAGGATTTATCATTCTAGATGCCATTAAGAATATTCATGATTTATGGGGTGAGGTCAAAATATCAACATTTAGAGGACTTTGGAAGAAGCTGATTCCAATTCTCATGGACGACTTTGAGGAGTTCAAGACTTCAGAGAAAGTAATTGCAGATGCAGTGGAAATAGCAAGAGAACTAGAATTAGAAGTGGAGCCTGAAGGTGTGACTGAATTATTCCAAACCCATGATGAAACTTGAACAAATGAGGAGTTGCTTCTTATGGATGAGCAAAGAAAGTGGTTTCTTGAGATGGAATCAACTTTTGGTGAAGATGCTGTGAAGATTGTTGAAATGACAACAAAAGATTTAAACTATAAACTTAGTTGACGAAGCATTGGCAGGGTGTGAAAGAGTTGACTCCAATTTTGAAAGAAGTCCTACTGTGGGTAAAATGCTATCAAACAGCATCACATGCTATAGAGAAATCATTCATAAGAGGAAGAGTCAATCAATGCAGCAAACTTCATTACTGTCTTCTCTGAGAAATTGCCAGGGCCACCCCAACTCTCAGCAACCATCACCCTGATCAGTCAGCAGCCATCAACATCAAGGCAAGACCCTCCACCAGCAAAAAGATTACGATGTATTGAAGGCTCAGATGATTGCTAGCATTTTTTAGCAATCAAATATTTTTTAGTTAAGGTATGTACAGTTTTTTTGGGCGCCTGGGTGGCTCAGTTGGTTAAGCGACTGCCTTCAGCTCAGGTCATGATCCCAGGGTCCCGGGATCGAGTCCCACATCGGGCTCCCTGCTCAGCGGGGAGTCTGCTTCTCCCTCTGACCCTCCTCCCTCTCATGCTCTCTGTCTCTCATTGTCTCTCTTGCAAATAAATAAAATCTTAAAAAAAAAAAAAAAATCCCCTTTAAAAAAAAAAAAAAAAGGTATGTACAGTTTTTGAGACATAGTACATTGCACACTTAATAGACTTAAAAGAAAGAAATGTCTCTTCACCAAATGGTGTTAGAGAACAACCTGATATCAGTATGAAAAGCAATGATACTTGACCACTACACGCTTTCTACACAGAAATTAATTTGAGAATGATCATAAGCCTAGGTACTAAACCTAAAATTATTAGAATTTTGGTGGAAAAAATATAGGAGAATATTTTCATATCAAGGGGTAGGCAAATATTTCTTAAACACAGAAAGCAGTAACCAGGGGGGTGCTTGGGTGGCTCAGTTGGTTGAGCGTCTGACTCTTGATTTTGGTTCAGGTATGATCTCAGGGTCCTGGAATTGAGCCCCTGGTTGGGCTCTGCACCCATTGGGGAGTCTGCTTATCTCCCTCTCCCTCTGCTCTCTCTCTGTCTTGCTCTCTCAAATAAATAAATCTTAAAAAAAAAGCAGTAACCATTAAAGAAAAAAAGAGATAGTTATTAAAATCAATAAGTCCTGCTCATTAAAATAGGTTAATAAGAAAAGTAAATAGGCAAGCCACACATTAGGAGAAAATATTTGTAAAATATATATATATATATATATATATGACAAAGAACTGGTATTTTGGGTGCTTAAAGAATTCTTATAAGTCAATCTAAAAGTAGAAACAACCCAATTAGAAATGTGCAAATATTTGAACAGACATTTCATAAAGTTATATATGTGATAGGACAATAAACACATGAAATTGTTCAATATCATTAGTCATCAAAGAAACACAAATTAAAGCTACAAGATACTACTACATCCCCACCTGAATGGATTCCACTGAAGAGACTGTCAATAACAGATATTAAGGTGTATGTGGAGAAACTGGAACTCTCCTGTATTGTTGGAGAACTACTTAGGAATACATTCTGACAGTTTCTTATATCATTAAATGCATACATACTCTACAAGCATGTGATCCCAATCCTAGGTAATCACCCAAGAGAAATAAAAGCATATATGCCCAAAGAAACTTTTATAACAATGTTGAAAGAATCTTTATTCATAAGTGCCAAAAACTGGAAATATATTACGTGTTTATCAAATACACTTCTGTATATTCATTCATTAGTAATAAAAGGAAATGAATTACTAATACATGCAATAAGATGGATAAATCTAAAAAGCATGCTCATTGAAAGTAGACTTTAGGGGCGCCTGGGTGGCTCAGTTGTTAAGCGTCTGCCTTCGGCTCAGGTCATGATCCCAGGGTCCTGGGATAGAGCCCCGCATCGGGCTCCCTGCTCAGCGGGAAGCCTGCTTCTCCCTCTCCCACTCCCCCTGCTTGTGTTCCCTCTCTCGCTGTGTCTCTCTCTGTCAAATAAATAAATAAAATCTTTAAAAATAAAAAAAAGAAAGTAGACTTTACAAGAGAGTTCATAATGTAAATTGCTATTTGTATGAATTCTAAAAGAGGTAAAACCAATATGAAATGGAAAATATCAGAATACTGATTGCCTCTGGGGAGTGATTGACTGGGAAGTGGTAAGAAGGAACTTTCTATGTTGATGGCAGTGCTGTGTGTGTGGATGGGGATTTTTTTTTTTTGAAGATTTTATTTATTTATTTGACACAGAGAGAGAGAGAGACAGCTAGAGAGGGAACACAAGCAGAGGGAGTGGGAGAGGGAGACGCAGGCTCCTGGCCGAGGAGGGAGCCCGATGCGGGGCTCGATCCCAGGACCCTGGGATCATGACCTGAGCCGAAGGCAGACGCTTAACGACTGAGCCACCCAGGCGCCCCGCGGATGGGGATTTTGATTGCAAATCCTCATGCATTTGTCACAAGTCAATGTAAGGCATACTTAAAAATTTTTTGCATTTCATTTTATTTAAATTCTATCTCAAAATTTAAAGAAACATAAACAAACATTGGCTCCTTTAATTATATGCATATTTGGGGGAAAATGTATTGATAGCTACAAATTACTGAGCAAAACATGAAAAATATATTAGATCAATGAATGGGCAGAGGGTTGGATATAAGAATAGATGTAGGAATGCAAATGTAGTAAAATATTAATTGAATAATAATAATTAACAATATGTTAGTGGTAGGTGTATGTTTATTTGCTATAAAATTTTTTTCAATTTTTTAATATATTTAAAGCTAATCATAATAAAATGTTGGGAAAAAATATGTATCTGACAAATCTCACATGAACCTGACAAAAACAAACAAATAAAAATTCATCTTCTAATAGCTCCTCTTTTTACAAGGATTTTGAAAGACTGGTTTACTTACTGCCTTCACAGCCCACTTCTCATTTACTCATCAATGCATTAATTACACTTTGTTTCTCTTCCCACATGATTTCATTGAAACTGCTTTCTCTAAAAGCCCCTTTACTAAATGCAAGAGTTATGGATTATACTTAAACTACTTGATATATTTACTTAAAAAATCTACTTCCTTGGCTCCATGATATTACACTCACTGGTTTTCCCCTAACTTGTTTTATCTCCACTCCTCATCTCCTCTTTGACCCACTTTGTTAATGACCATTCCTAAGAGAGTGATGATTCCCAGCATTTTCCTATGCTATTTCCCAAAATAAGTGATAGTACACATTCTAATTGAATTTTCAACTCTCATAACTCTTCTGAGAGCCAAATTGGATTATCTAGTTGCCTACTTGATATCTACATTGAATTTTTCATAGGTACCTCTATCTAAAAATGTGTAAAATAGTTCTCCCCTAATTCTGCTCCTATGTATTTCCTATATCAATATATGATTCTCATCTTTTCCAAACTAGACAAATTCTAAACTAAGTAGTAACCCCTTACCTCTTCTTCCATATTCCCACACATAATCAATCATTAAGTTTGATTTTTTTCTCTCTTTCATATCTCACAATTCTATTTTTCCCCAATAATACTGCCTCTATATTAGTCCAGCACTGTTTTTCTTGTATCCAGATGTTTCAAATGTCTCCTAAATAGTACCACTATTTTACTATATAAGTAGTATCACTGTTTTAGATCTGTCTTTCTCCAGTCCAATCTCAATATTGAAGCCATGATCATTCTAACTGTAAATGTAAATCTGATTACACAGCAATCTTCTGGAAAATTATGCAGCATTTTCCCATTGTCGTCAGAATCAAGTCTTGATTCTCACTCTGTGATAGGGTGAATAATGCCCTCCCTTGCAAAGTTGTCCACACCCTAATCCTCAGAACCTGTGAATATATTACATTACATGGTCGTATAAACTGAATGTGTCCTCCCAAAGTCATATGCTGAAGCCCTAACCTTCAATGTGATGGTATTTAGAGGTAGAATTTTAGGGTGTTAAGGAGAGTTAGATTAGGTCATGAGTTTGGGGCCCTCAGGATGGGATTAATGGCCTTCTAAGAAGCTCTCTCCATCTGCATTCAAGTGTCAAGGAAAGACCAAGTGGGTACATAATGAGAAGGTGGCCATCTACAATCCAGGAAAAGAGCTTTCACCAGAAACCACATTGGCCACACCTTGATCTTAGACATCTCAGTCTCCCAAACTGTGAGAAAATAAATTTCTGCTGTTTAAGCCACCCAGTCTATGGTATTTTTTCATGGCAGCCCTAGCTGAATAATACATATGTCAAAAGGGACTTTGTAGAGGTCATTAAATTTACAAACCTTGAATGGGGAGAATATCCTATATTATCTGAATGAGTGCAATCTAATCATATGAGTCCATTAAAACAGAGACCTCTCCCTAGCTGAAGTTAGAGAGATGAGGTAGAAAAGAAAGCAAGAGAGAGGAGATAGGGGAAGGACTTGATCCCAGTTGCTGGCTTTGAAGATGAGGGGAAGCTTGAGCCATAGAACGTGAGTAGCTTCTAGAAGGTGATAGCAGCCCACGCTGACACCACAAAAGACATGGGTACTTCAGAACTACAATCTCAAGCAACTGAGTTCTGCCAACAACCTACATGAGCCTAAAAGCTGATTCCCTCCACAAAGCCTCCAGTAAGGAATGCAGTCCTGCTGCATCTTGATTTTAACCCCATGAAACCTTGGTCAGACTTCTGACCTATAGAACAGTGAGATGATAAATTTGTGTTTTTTTTTTTTTTTAAGATTTTGTTTATTTATTTGAGAGAGAGAGAGAATGAGAGACAGAGAGCATGAGAGGGAGGAGGGTCAGAGGGAGAAGCAGACTCCCTGCCGAGCAGGGAGCCCGATGCAGAACTCGATCCCGGGACTCCAGGATCATGACCTGAGCCGAAGGCAGTTGCTTAACCAACTGAGCCACCCAGGCGCCCCAAATTTGTGTTGTTTTAAGCAACTATGTTTATAGTAATTTGTTACACTGGAAGTAGAAACCTAATATACCCATCCTGAATTATATGCTTCAGCATTTCAAGAAACTCCTATACTTCTTTGTCTCCAGAGGTTTTCATACACACTTTTCTCTGTCTGGCACACCTTCTTTATTCTTATCCCCATCATTTCCATTTTAATATCCTATTTGCAAGAAAGTTAGTTGATCTATCCACCCTTCTGATACCTAGACTTTCCCCATCAAGCACTTGTCACATAACATTGAATTTTCCCATATTCCTGCCTGTCTTTTTCACTAAACCTGAGGCTACTTGAGGCAGAGATTGTGTATCGTTTATTATTTTATCTCCTTCATCAATCATAATCTCTGGAATATGGTGGGCTCTCAGTAAATAGTTTTTGAGTGAATGAATAAAAGTTATTACAAAGCAAATAAATTAACTCTGTTTAGAATTTAGTATTTGATAAATGTTATACATGTTTTGAGATTACTAAATAAAGTCATCACTTTGGTCAAATGAAAAATGAGAGGAGGCTATTTATTTATGATGTCTTTAGATTTCTCTAATTATCTAGTCAAAATTCTTGAGTCCTGTTATCCCCATCTCAAGATTATTGTTGCTTAGTTAACATGCTCTTAGTTGTTGGATTTCCTTGGATTTTAAGTTTAGCTATTTCACCATCCCTAAGGTTATCATTACAAGTCTGTGTGAACTGAGTGAATATTTTGCCTTTCCCAGACCTAGTTGTATATGTGTCTGTATAAAGAATGTCCTGGATTTTATAATTTAACTTCCTCAGCCTCCCAAACGCAACTGTCTGTATACAAGTGACAGGCAAACCCCATTAAAGGAAGTGACATATTAAAAGACAGTAGCTTGTAATGACTCTGGATAGAGGGCTGTGTATTTTGGGGTACGAATGTTTTCTATGTTAGCTGCAATGGTCTCTACCATTACAAAGACTTCAAATAAATCAAAGACACAGGCCTAAATGGGTAAGCAATTGGGGACATCATCATGTTTGGCATTTTTTCTTTGTTGGTTTGAGTTTAAAGTGACATTTGAATTTAGTCTCCATTACTTTTAAAAAGCAGAGCTGGAGTGTGGGACAGTAAATGCCACACTTCAGAAAGCCTCATAGTTAGCTCTAAACTGCATTCATATGTGTCCAACAATTGTCATAAAATAATATTGGGTCTGTCAGAAATAATTCTCAGAAATTTTTTTGAATTATTTAGAGAAAGGACTTCAGTGACTGTTTGGTTTATGCTCAGATGTGTCATATGCCCAAGGCAGGGCTTCAGATGTTTCTATGAATCGCATCTCAATATATAGACAAAATTTTATATGCATGTGTAAGTTTTAGGGGAAGGGATTTCATAGCTTTCATTAAGTTCTCACAGGAGGCAGTGGTTGAAAAAGGTTATGAAATACTGCATTTCAACCACTTGGTAAAATATATACCCCTAAACTTACCAATGGATTCTCAATACATTAGCATAAATTAAATACTGTCAAATATAAATTTTTATAATAATCTTTAACATAATTAATAACTCAGAGTCATTCCCTATGAATGCTAAACAGATACTAAGCAGAATTTCCTAGGAGTCCTTTTTCTCTTTATTTTTTTTTTACTCTACATTATGATAATTATTAACCTAATCATATCCTGAAATATAAAACAAAGTCCTCGCTCCACCTTTTGCCAAGTAATGTATCATTGCCATGATTTTCAAAGCAAAGGAAAGGTTTAAGAAATGAATTTGTTGTTACTTTGGTAAAAATTTCACTGATGCTTTGACCTCTAATTTAGGGACTCTGTGCCTTCAGGGGTCATAAATCTTCATCACGATGGCCTTCAGAGAGCTGAACCTCATTTGCTGCTTTCAAAAGCCATATGAAACAAAAGTTTCCTTATCAGTGACAACCATAGAGAAACAGGGAATACTTTTAACCCTTTGGATGTGTTCTATTTCAAGGTACAACAAAACGAAATGAATATATATGAAGGTAAGTGGATTAAAAGTAGGGTTTTAGGGGCGCCTGGGTGGCTCAGTTGGTTAAGCGACTGCCTTCGGCTCAGGTCATGATCCTGGAGTCCCGGGATCGAGTCCCACATCGGGCTCCCTGCTCGGCGGCGAGTCTGCTTCTCCCTCTGACCCTCCTCCCTCTCATGCTCTCTGTCTCTCATTCTCTCTCTGGCAAAAAAAAAAAAAAAAAAAAAGTAGGGTTTTAGATTTTAGCAATTGCATAAAAAAAATCTCAGTAGAACCCTTGCATCATAATTATTAAACACAGGCTATTTCTTAGCAATAATCAATGAAACAGTTTCATGGCAAAAGAAAAAAAATGATATATAAGAACTATTTTGTAAAGTCAAAAAAATATGGGTTGAGAAGCGATCTAAGTGAATCTGACTGGGTCACATTGATAATTTGTTGTAAAGTCAAGCTAATTTAATGTGTAAACTTATAATCAGAAAGCTGTGGTTAGAGATTCAGCTCTAAAACTTTTCATGTACGTGAATTTTGGCAAATGAATCAACATCTCTAATGCTTAGTTTAACATAATATGTCTACCTCACAGCTATTGTTTGTGAGATTTAAATTAGAGAATTAATATTGTAGTACCATAAAAGTGTAAATATGTGTGATCCTATAAATATTACCTCCATTTACTTAAGAGAGAACTCTCTTCTTTCATGCTTATATTTTTAAGCTTTTGTATTATATTTTAACTATCTCCTCAACTACCCTATAAACTCAGTGTTAGTTCATGAATTCATTGTATCCATCACGATGCTTAACACACAGAAGAGGCTTAAATGATTTATATGCCTTAATAACCACATAAACACACCTACTAAACTATTACTTATTAATTTGCCATTATCAATGGTAATCTTTCTCTAGTTAGACATGGTAATAGTGCTTTTCACTATTTTATTTTGGGGAAAGATGTCTTTAAAACTTGAATGTACATAAACACAGAATTAAAGAAAATGTGTCCTTGCCTCTCTGACTGCATATCGCCCAACAAATACTTCAATTCTAAGTTAAAAATAAAGAGACTTCTCCGCTGAAAGGGTGAAGCAAACCTAAAATTCTACAAATAATCTCCTTTTACCCCTTCATCATGAATAGCATTATGATCATACTCATACTAGCTATTTATGGATCACATAATAGGTTCTGATACCTGTACTGATTTCTTTTATGCATTATATCATTGAGTCCTCATAATAACCCAGACATAAATATAATGATTCTTATTGTCAAAAATGAGGAAACAGGACCTAGAGAGGTTAATTTGTTTATTTTAACAAAAAATAATGATAAAGCAATGATTTGTGTGTAAACATGATTAGCATACATATTCACAATGTAATGAGTAATTCAAAATTATTTTTCTGAAAAACCTTTCAGTCTATTAAATCAAAAGTTCTAGAAATATCAAGAGAAGGTCACCAGATTGGTCTTCCAGCCACACTCAGATTTCTAAATGCCTCAACAAGCTGGTTGAATATCTATGTACAAGTCTAGGAAGATAGTAGGAGAAATAAAAAACATGTCTTCTATAAATTGTAAAAGTACATGCCTACAGAACCATGAACTCTTGCCCAAAGATGTGGATGAACATAATGTTACTGTAACGGGATGTCAGTCTCAGTACTGTCATCCACACTACCCTGGCCAATAAGGACCACATTGAAGACAATTAAATATCGTTTATGAGACATCAGTCAAGGAAACTACTATGCAGAAAAGTTTGCCCAGACTGAGGCTTAAAGCTATAAAAAGTTCCAGAGTTGGGGTAGAGTGGAGGACATGAGTAAGTATTGGCTTTAAAGAAGAAATACAATGAGTTATTTAAGTAAATATGAATTGAAAATGTGTCTATTATTTCTATTTGCTTTTCAAGTAGTTTTCTTGGTTCCTAGGACGAATTCCAGGAAAGTGGTGGCATCTTGAGGATACATATGATTCACACTTCCTCACTGCTCAAAGAAATCACCTAGAAAACGTAGTTTGGAGAATAACATCTTCTGAATTGGAAGCCTGAGACAAGAGCAAGCCAGAAACTCTGAGGGATTTGGCAGTTTAAATGCAGATGAAATCAGATTGAAGAGAACAGAATTCTGGCACACAGGATACTTCTTACAAGTAAGACCAGGACTGACTTGTAGAAAGAAAGGGTAAACACTAGTCCAAGAAAACCCAAGATGAAATGAACAAAGGCTTATGAGAACTTAAAACCTACCAAAAAAAAAAAAAAAATCTCCATCGAGTCCTTTTATTTCCTGTGAGTCAACAGAATTTAAGAATACCTGTGGCAGCATGAAGCAGGGCTCAGGTGACTACAATTAACCAAAAGATTATGGCAGACACAATTGTCAAAGCAAAAACTGTGCCAGGTGACATTAAACAGGCAGGAAAGATGTTTTATTCAAGGTTATGGCAATAGGGTAGGGAGGCCAGTCTGTGGAATCAAAAAGCATGAGTTTGTAAGAGCTGGGATGGTGGGAATCTGAGTCCATCTGTGTTCGTTACCTGGCCTTACCCAAGGGAAAGGTAAACTTCCTCATATCTTCATGACAGGAAGTGGCCGTACAACTTAGAATAAGGCACACACTGAACTTAGGCTCTTATCTTCCCACAGAGACCAGAAAGCACTTAAATTCCAAAGCCCTGGGTTCCGGGTCCTAAAGAAAGATTCCTGGGTTTTAAAACCCGTGAGAGACTTTTAAAAAGATTTATATCTCAAAAGAGCAAATAATTTAGAATTGTAAGTTTTCTAAAGTAAATGCTCTAAGAAAAGGGCTTACAGTCTGAAAGAAGCTTGTCTAAAGTTTAGTCAAACTGAGGGAATTAAGTCACAGGTTAAGTCACAGGTTAAAGAATCAGAAAAAAAAAAGATTTATGATATAAGAGCAAAAATCTCAGTCTAATAGGTCAGATTTTCCTCTTCTGCAGTTTTTTTCTCAATGTCATTTTTCAGTACTCAGCCCTGAGATTGATTTTCATTTTTTCCTCTTTACAATTTCCTAAATTGATATCATCAGTCTTCATGCTTTTAATTATTGCTTAAGGCTCACAGTTTCCAAACTATCGTATTTATACTTTCAAAAAATATATATATTTTGATTCAAACTTCTAAATTTAGTGTCTTTTGCTTGTCTTTCTTAAAAAAAAGAAAAATATAAAGCATACTCAAGCAGATAAACAAATGAACAAATAAGAACAATAATTAAAATAACAAAGGAACCAAGGGTTGCTTTAGAAAAGTGCTATAAATACAATTATAGGAGAATATTAAGATGTCAGTGTTTCTTTTTTTTAAACATATTCTGTATTGTTTTGTTTTGTTTGTTTTTTGTTTTTTAGATTTTATTTATTTATTTGACAGAGAGAGACACAGCGAGAGAGGGAACACAAGCAGGGGGAGTGGGAGAGGGAGAAGCAGGCTTCCCGCTGAGCAGGGAGCCTGATGAGGGGCTCGATCCCAGGACCCTGGGATCATGACCCGAGCAGAAGGCAGACGCTTAATGACTGAGGCACCCAGGTGCCCCAAGATGTCAATGTTTCTTAAAAGAAATTTGTTATAAAATGTTATTTGAGGGGAGGCCAGGTAGCGCAGTCAGTTAGGTGTCTGACACTTGGTTTTGGCTCAGGTCGTGATCTCAGGGTCGTGAGATCAAGCTCTGCATGGGGCTTGTGTTCAGTGTGAAGCCTGCTGGAGATTCTTTCCCCCTCCCTCTCCCTCCCCATCTGTTCCTCCCCCTGCTCCCTGCTCACGCTCCCTCTCTCTCTCTCTCTCTCAAATAAATAAAATCTTTTAAAAAGAGAAGAAAAGTAATTTGAAAAAAATAAACTAGATATAAATTTCCATATTATACTAATAAAACTGGGTAGAAAGAGAATAATTAGGCAAGAGAAAGGAAATATTATGTGCCTAAATTACAGTAAGTAGAATTGGTGTTATAATTAGAGCAGATTTTTAAAGAAAAGCATATATGTATTTTCTCCATTCATATACAAAGAGGAGCATGCTGAATACATTTTTCTTCATTTTGTTTTTCTTAGCAATATATTCTGAATATCTTTCTGTATCACTCTGTAGAGAGACATAAAGTGATAAAGTAAAAGACATCAAGTGATAAAATGGTAGAATTGATAACTGCATTGTCATCTAATTCATTACATAAAGAGGTAATTATCAGTTTAATAAAACATGACATGAATTATAAAAAGGGGTAATAACTAGAGGGGCACTAAGATATTTTTAAATAATAGAACATATATAATTCTTTGCAATTGAATTTAAATATCTCCATTAAATTTATGCTATTTTAGGAAAGCATAAATGATCAAAATGACTCAAGTAGAAATAGAAACTGAATGGCATAGGGCGCCTGGGTGGCTCAGTTGGTTAAGCGACTGCCTTCGGCTCAGGTCATGATCCCAGGGTCCTGGGATCGAGTCCCACATCGGGCTCCCGGCTCAGCGGGGAGCCTGCTTCTCCCTCTGACCCTCTCCTCTCTCATGCTGTTTCTCTCTCGCTCGCTCTCCAATAAATAAATAAATAAAATCTTTAAAAAAAAAAAAAAAAGAAACTGAATGGCATAATAAAGTCTGAAGAATTTCCTTTAAGTTGATCAAACTATTTTTTTATTTTTTTAAGATTTTATTTATTTACTTGAGAGAGAGAAAGGGAGAGAGAGCGAGTACACGGGAGCACAGAGGAAGGGAGCACAAAGGGAGCGGGCAGACCCCCACTGAGCAGGGAGCCCGAATGCGAATGCAGGGCTCGATCATCAATCATTGATCCCAGGACCCTGGGATTGTGACCTGAGCAGAAGGTAGAAGATTAACCAACTGAGCCACCCAGGCACCCCTGTGGGTGTGAATCCTTTGTGTCATTTTTGTTCATGGCTTTATCAATAGCACCTGTGTTTACACATAGTTAGCCCACAATAAATATTAAATGAACAAATACAATGGAAAACTATGCTAGCTATTAGGCATAATAAAATAGATGATTAATAAAATTGAGAAAATTTCAGCATATTTTAGCTGAAAAAGAATGCTTCATTTATTTTTTCCTACAAATATGTTTTAAAGGTCATTCTATTATACCAAAAGCCATAAACAAAAAATATTCATTAACTATATTTATTTTAAAAACATCTTACAGCTAAAAATGCCATAAAATCTTATGAGATAAAATAATAAATGAACAAGAAATGTACAGAATACTGTGGATAAAAGATTATTATTAACATATAAATATATCTTGAAAATCAGTAACCAGTTATGAGCCCATATGCAAATGATTGAATGTTACTGATAGGTAATTTTTTTTTTTTAAAGATTTTATTTATTTGACAGAAAGAGAGAGCACAAGTAGACAGAGCAGCAGGCAGAGGGAGAGGGAGAAGCAGACTCCCCGATGAGCAGGGAGCCCGATGCGGCACTCGATCCCAGGACTCTGGGATCATGACCTGAGCCGAAGGCAGACGCCTAACGACTGAGCCACCCAGGTGCCCGTGATAGGTAATTTTAAAAGAAGAAATATAAATAGGAAACAGGCTCATGTAAAAACCTTCCCATTTATTAATAATCAAATAAATGATACTCAATAAATTGACATTTTAGATTTAGGAATTAAGAGATTAGAGGGAATGTGTGAATCCTGGCTCTATCACCTACTACTTAGACATATTTACTAACTTCTTTATTCCTTCTGTGTATTTCATTGTAAAATAAGGCAATGCTACTTATCTCAGAGTGTTGTTAAGTATCAAATGTCAAAAGCAAGACTATACCAGAGTTTTACTTCTACCTCAATAATTAGAGTTGGCTTCTGAATATCCAAGTAATGTATCAACTAGTTCAATGATATTTCATGGCACTGCAGAATTTAAGCAATATCAGTGACCTTTGATTGGTTATTACCTTATTTAATTAGCATAACAACATTGGTAATGAAACAGGCTTTTCCTTGGGTTATTTACGAGCAGGATATGTAAGCATTTTATAAATTTCCTTATGTGATTTTGTTAAAATTCTAGAATTGGCTAAAGTTTAAATCCTACATTTACTGTTACAAATAAAATACTGTAATAAATAATGATTTTTGTAATGTTTTTAAATTGTATAAAAGAAAATAAAGTTAAGAATATTAGAAAAAATGCTTTTAGCCCAACGTCCTAAAATAAGAACATTAAAAATTCTTATAAAATGTATATAAAATTGCAAGGCAGCATAATAGAAAATTATATTTTATCATAATATTAAATGTTTCAAATTGTTTGGTGTTTTAACACTCTTACATTTAAATTCTTTATGAATTCTACTTAATTTTTACTCCTTAAATTTCATTTAGATTATGAGTCTTTCAAGAAGTGTTATAATAGTTATTCTTTATATCTTTTGAGGGATGAATTAAAATCAGGCTGCCAAATCTACAATGTTAAATGTCAGGCACCTGGGTGGCTCAGTCAGGTAAGCATCTGCCTTTGGCTCTGGTCATGATCCCAGGATCCTGGGATCAAATCCTGCATCTGGCTCCCTGCTTAGTGGGGAGTCTGCTTCTCCCAACTTCTCCCCCTACCCCCTGCTCATGCTCTCTCCCCCACATGCTTTCTCTCTCTCAAATAAATAAATAAAATCTTTAAAAAAAAAGAAAAGAAAAAACTCTAATGTCATATACAAAAATAAGCGATTGTCTACATCCTCACACAATAAAGGAGAAGATAATCAGAGAAAAAGAAAATAGTCAAATCATATTTTATGCTAATCAAATGTTAAAGCAGTAGGCTTTACAAGACTACTTTATGATATCTCCTTATAGTTTTGCATTATACTAGGTAAGAATTCATTTATTTTTTATTTTTTTAGTGTGTGGATTCAAAGAGATGGCATTGGTCATTCCACAGAGGGTTATGTGTCTATATCTTTCTGGGTCAAATCGAATTTAGGCTTCTTAGCTTATTGCTCAGCACTCAGTGCATTTTTATTCACAAGCTTAAAGTGTTATTTCTGAGAAAACTGACGCTGTACATTCCCTTTTCCTGTGTCCAGTAGAATGCTTAGTAGTAGTAACTTGTGATCAAATTATGGAAAATGTTCATGCTTAGACCATATGAAAGGAAAAGTTGCTATGTGCTTTCTGCCAAATAATATCCTTTTACCTGGCCTTCAGAGCAGTATCAGGAAATTATGAAATTGTTTACTTATGAGTAATTGTTAGAACCTAGACAGTTTTGATTCATTAATTAGGTTTTACATTCTATATTGTAAAAGAAAGTGTGGCACCATGATCACAGATGGTGGGGAGGAATGTATCTAAAAGTTTAATCAGGGGCGCCTGGGTGGCTCAGTTGGTTAAGCGTCTGCCTTCGGCTCAGGTCATGATCCTGGAGTCCCTGGATCGAGTCCCGCATCAGGCTCCCTGCTCAGCAGGGAGTCTGCTTCTCCCTCTGACCCTCCCCCCTCTCATGCTCTCTCTCTCTATCTCATTCTCTCTCTCAAATAAATAAATAAAATCTTTAAAAAAATAAAATAAAAAAATAAAAGTTTAATCAGAATTATTAGTGTGCTAAAGTGAATCTTTATTTTTCCTTTTTTTTTTTAACCTTTTGATCCTTTTAGCCCATTTCTCCTATCGCCTATCCATTGCCTCTGGCAATCACCAATCTGTTGTCTATATCTAGAAGCTTGTTTTATTTTGTTGTTGTTGTCTTGTTTTAGAGTCCATGTATGAGAGAAATCACATGGTGTTTGTCTTTCTCTGTCTGACTTACTTTACTTAGCATAATACCCTTGAGTTCCATCCATGTTGTTACAAACATCAAGAATTCACTACTTTTTATGGTGGAATAGTATTTCATTCTGTACATATACCACAATTTCCTTATCCACTCTTCCATCAATTCACACTTAGGATGTTTCCATATCTTGGCTATTGTAAATAATGCCTCAGTGAACATGGGGTGGGTAGATATCTTTTCAAGTTAGTGTTTACCTTTTCTTCTGATAAATACCTAGACATGGAATTGCTTGACCATATGGTTATTCTATTTTTAAAATTTTGAGAGATCTTCATATTGTTTTCCATAGTGGCTGCACCAACTTATGTTCGCACCAACAGTGCACAGGGTTCCCTTTTCTCCACATCCTTGCCAATACTTGTTAGTTCTTGTCTTTTTGATAATAGCCATTCTAACAACTGTGAAGTGACATCTCATTGTGGTTTTGATTTGCATTTACCCACTGATTAATGACGTTAAGATCTTTTGATGTACTTGTTGGCAATCTGTATGCCTGCTTTGGAGAAATATCTATTCAGATCTTTTGCCCATTTTTAATCAGATTTTTTTTGATCATGGAGTTGTATGAATTTTTTAAATATATATATTTTGGATATTAACTTATCAGATATATGACTTGCAAATATTTTCTCCTATTCAGTAGGTTGTTTCATTTTATTGATGGTTTCTTTTGCTGTGTAGAAACTTTTTAGTGTGATTTAGTTCCACCTGTTTATATTTGCTTTTCTTGCTTTTGTTTTTGTTATGAGATTTTAAAAAATCATCACCAAGATCTATGCCAAGGAGCTTACTGCTTATGTTTTCTTCTAGGATTTTTATGGTTTCAGGTGTTACATTCAAATCTTTAATCCATTTTGAGTTACTTGTGGGGTGTCCTATAAGATAGAGGTCTAATTTCATTCTTTTGCATATGGCTGTCCAGTTTTCCCAAACCATTTATTGAAGAGATGGTCTTTTCCCCATTGTATATTCTTGAATCTTTTGTTGTAAATTAATTGTTCATATATGTGTGGGTTTATTTCTGGGCTCTCTACTCTGTTCTATTGATCCATGTGTCTAAATCAGAGCTCATGATGCCTCCAGCTTTGTTTTTCTTTCTCAAGATTGCTTTGACTATTTGGAGCTTTTTGTGGTTCCATACAAATTTTAGAATGATTTGTTCTATTTATTAGAAAAAAGTCTTTGGAATTTTGATAGGATTGCATTGAATCTATAGACCGCTTTGAGTAGTATGTACATTTTAACAATATTGATTCTTCCAACCCATGAGCACAGAGTATCTTTCCACTTATAAGACTGCATTAAGACAACACCTTATAGTTTTGCAGTATAGTAGCTAAGAATTTTTTTTCAGTGCAAATAGGTGCTTTTATTACAGCACAGGGACAGGACCCATGGGCAGAAAGAGCTGCTCTCAGATTGTGAGGAGCACCTGAATAGCTAAGAATTTAAACCAAATTTCACTTTTAAATAACTGCTTGAGGCCATTGGCAATTTTCAGTAATTTAAAAAGGATTTTTCTCAAGTTATGAACCTTAAGAACAACATTCCTTCTAGAAAATGTTACTAAAAAATATTTTTTCCAGGGACACCTGGGTGTCTCAGTTGATTGAGCATCTGACTCTTGGTTTTGGTTTAGATCATGATCTCAGGATGGTGGGATCAAGCCTTGCATTGGACTCCACACTCAGCATGGAGTCTGCTTGTGTATCTCTCCCTCTGCACCTCCCCCCCACCCATGCTCTCTCTCTCTGTCTCTCTCGAAAATAAATAAATAAATTTAAAAATATTTTTCCAGAAATAAAATCTACTCTGTACAAAAAAAATTAGTGATATTATTAAACATTCCAGTTGAAAGTAGACATCTTGTCATTTTTGTAATTAGTGACCATAGGAGCAATGTAGCAGCTGAAAGTTTTGAAAAATTACTGTTTCTGGAAAATGCATTTTGTTTACTAAACTTTTTAGTAGTTAACAAAATAATAAAGTAAAATTCTAATATTAGCTATGTTTCTTTGAATGAAATTTCAGTATTATTCTGCTTTGATGATATTCAACTTTAACTTCAGTTGGGGTGACTGTTGATATTAGCATCTAGCCATTTGTTCTTCAACTAAAATGTACATTTTATGCACCTCTTTTTAAGATTTGTAAAGTACTTAGCATAGTGCCTAGCACATAGTCAATAAATGCTATCTATTTAGTATTACTGTTACTAGAGGAAATCAAAACAACTATGTGATATATTTTATCACTTTTTTAATTAGAGAGGTATTATTTTTTAAAAAATCTTAAAACAATCATTAGTGTTGAGGGGGTTGTAGGAACAAAAGGTCTATCTTATACAGTAATGATATATGTATAAACTGATGTAACTTGGACCACTTATCATATCAATTAAAAGTCTTCAAAATATCACTATTCTTTGTCCCAACAACTCCACTTCTAGAACTTTATCCTCAAGGGAAAAAAAAATCACATAAGTTAGCAAAGGTAAATGCACTTGAAAGTTTACCTCTCGGGGTGCCCGGGTGGCTCAGTTGGTTAAGTGTCTGCCTTAGGCTCAGGTCATGATCCAGGGTCCTGGGATCGAGTCCTTCACTGGCTCCCTGCTCAGCAGGGAGTGTGCTTCTCCCTCTTCCTCTGCTCCTCCACCCCCTGCTCATACTCCCTCTGTTTCTCTCGGTCTCTCAAATAAATAAATAAATAATCTTAAAAAAAAGAAGAGAGAAAACTTTACCTCACCAACTAGATATCAAAATATAGGTTAAATAAATCAAAGGATATCCATATAATCAATACCTAGTTACCATTAAAAATGAGAATTTAGAAAGTGTATTTGTTGATGTGGAAATGTTTTAGTAACATTTTGTTAAGTAAAAAACACGTTGTATCTCTATATGCATTAGCATATTATAATTTTATTTTTAAACAAGTATGAATATGTATATTCATAGCTATTATTGAAAGATTATATTGAAAGGGATAGCAAGAGAAGAGTAGAACCTGCCATTCAAACCTGGCTTCATACTAGCAGCAACATGTCAGCATCGTTAGGCGTTACCCTGGCATTCTCGTGAGAGCCATGGTGTCATCCTGTTGAACCCAGACAATCTCACAGAACACTACCATCAGATGACGTCATTTTGTGACTTTAATATTGTGGAATCAAGCGAACAAACAAACAATACAGCTTCTTAGTCTTGTCTAAGCACAGACACAAACAAAGCCACTGTGTAAACCAAATGCTAAATATTCTCCTTTCCTGGCTTAGTGACTGCAGTTTATCCACCCTGTTAGCCTGAACAGATTTTTCCTTCCCTCTGGGTAGAATTAACCAAGATACCTGGTCATAGAATTAACCTGCTTCCTCACAGCTTCCAATCCAGAACAAATCCCAGCTTACTTGAAACCTCCCCAAATCACTTTGCTCAAGTCCTACACTAAGTCTTTTCTAACACCTTTTTATTGAGACACATATGGTTTCCCATACTGGTTCCCCAGCACTTGTTCTCCCTTGCTGCAATGAGAAGTGAACCCACATTTGTAAAACTACAGATATATACCCTGGTGGCCTTCACTGGAATGCAGTGACAATTTATGAAATACATATTAGATAGTATATTGAATAACATTATATTATATATATTATTTATTTTTAAAACAACTGTTTATTAAAATGATGGAATAAAAGGAACAGCATAGGGAATATAGTCAATAGTATTGCAATAATGCTGTGTGGTGACAGATGGTAGCTACACCCACGGTGAGCATAGCGTAATATATGAACCTGTTGAATCACTATGTTGTACACCTGAAACAAATGTAATATTGTGTCAACTATACTTCAAAAAATCAATTAATTAATTAAAAATTTAAAAATGATGTAATGTGCATTTTTATTTAAATTCAATTTTTAAAGAAATAGATAAATAATATTTATTTTTTTAATTAAAAAATTCTAATATATCTAGGTTGGAATTTCTGTAAAACAGTTGATGACAATAAATCCACAGTACTGTGGAACTACAAGAGAAATTTCTTTTAAGCTTTGGTACTTTGAAAATCTGTGGTTTTTAAGGGCACTGTGAATCATATTCCTGATGGTATTGCCCTGTATTTTATAATCCATTTCAAATGCAGTATGTAGTTACCATACGTTTTGTCTACTGATACCTCCACCAGCTTCATCTTATTTAGAATAATCCTTATTTTCCTGTGCCTCTACTTCTTAAATCATAAAAAAAAATAATTTTATCATAAGCTTGTTTTGTAAGCAGCCTTACATCAACTTGGTTGGAAAATTTATTATAAATAAAATAAAATAAATATTTTTCTTTGGTTGAGAGCATAAAAATGGTATTACTCATTAAAGTGTGTATTTGGCCACACAAGTATTATCTCAAAGCCAACCACAGGCTTTTTTAAAATGAATGAACAAACAAATGATCCAGAATAACTTGATTATTCATAAAATAATGAAGACACATGCATGTACATATACAGGTAGATACATACATTCATTTATTCGGATAAATTTTCATAATAAATTATATTTACTTGTAACAGTTCAATTATTTTAAGTATTTTGGGTGTTTCCTTTTTCTTAAAACTAGTTTTCTTACTTGTAACAGAATATAATTATCAATTGCCATATGGTAAACTAAGCAAATACTTTAAGATTTAAAAATAATTTAATTCTTGCTCTGTCTCCTTCAGGGAAATTATTAAAATTCAAACTGAAAGTGTGGTACCACTTTAAATAGAATCATATTAAGATGTGACTCTGAGATGTAAGAGACAAATCAAAGGGTCCTTGCACTTAAAAGCTTCTGTATTATAACATTTTGTTTAATTGTTTTAAATAGAAAGAATTAAGTGTAGCAGTCATGTTCATGGGCCTTAGAGTCAGATTAGTTCAATATGAAGCATTACATAATCTCGAGCAAGTTACTCTTTGTGCTTCAGTTTTCTGACCTATTAATTGAAAATAATAAAATAATATCTCTCGCTTGAGATTTTTACACATGTTGAACGAGTAAATATCTCTAAAGCACTAAGAACAGTGGCACATTGAAGTGCTATATACCACCATCTGCCTCTAAGTGTCATGTTGCTTTAATTTTTACCTTTTCTACGAAAACAGGAGGGAAATAAGAGACTTGAAGGCTTAAGTATACCTAATTGGAATATGAATTAAATGAGGTTTTATTATCATTTACGTCAACAATCCCTTCAAAAAGTGATCAAAATTTACTTAATACTAAGCAACTCAATTCCTGATAGAAAAAATTAAATTATAATGTGATTAAGAAAAAGTATTTTTATTAATGGAGTGGAATATAACTGTTTGGTTTTAATTGAAAATAATTATTTTCCCCTTAATTGCTTTTAATGTGTGTGTGTTTCTTAAGAAACCAAACCCAATATTTTATTATGAAAATAAACCATTTTCGCAATTTTACCTGATTTATAGTTTATTATTCACAATTTTACCATTTTATATCTTTGTATGATCTGTGATAAGGGTTATATAAGCAAAGGAAATTTTGTTGTTGTTATTACTAACAGAAAAGTTAAATTACGTAAACATTACGGACCATACACTAAGTAATAGTTAACTTCTACAAGTAAAAACAAAACTATAATTTTGATTTTCTGGCTAGTATTTCTAGAGGTGATTTATAATATGACTTTCTCATTAAAATCAAAATTAAATTTCCCACTTTCTGTCAAATTAAACATAATATTTAGAGGGGCTTTCAGAACTATAAAATGGTATTAATAAATACATTTTCTTATTACATGATAAAAGTTACCATGGATCTCTGTGCAATCAGCTCTATAAGTCGTTAGTGAATCTTTCAAGAAATCAAACCTTCCACTCATGATTTTAAATATTGTATTACTATATAAAGTAGATATAAAACCCATCTGTTAAATCAGAATCAGGACAGTGCTTATAAAAGAAAAATAACCATTCTGTTAGAAAGTAGCTTAATATTTAACCTGTGATACTATTAAGAAGACTTCGGTTTTGTCTATCTTGTGAAAGCACTGTGGAAGATTATAAAAGGCTTTACGACTCTCGTTTTTTAGTGTCTATATGGCATACAACCTTTTCTTAAAAAAACAATTAAGATAGTTCTTCACAATATTTAAGGGTTATGAAAATGCTTCTAGATCTTGGTAGGTAATATAACAAATTTATGTAAATCAAATTTTCTTAAGCATATCCAATTGGAAGCTTTATAAAAGATACAAGTATGGTTAAACTTGTGGAAATCATGCAAAAATAGCTATTGTTTGAAAGTACCCAGATTATACCTTAACAGCATTTTAAAAGTAACTATTTTTTTTTTCCTGGTGATCCATAGTTAAATTATATAGTTCTGATATAGAAATTTGATTCTCTGTATATAAGTCTATCATTACATGTTGAAAAATTATTCAAATGCAAATATCTGGACAATAAGTGTTGGATTTTTAACCCAATATACAAAATTAAAAATTAAAACTTTTGTGTTTCAGAGCAGTTGAAAATATTAATAAACTGATATAGTTTTAATATTATAAACATATAATGTAAAATGATGCTAAGATTATGATTGGGCTTCTAAAATATTGGGATGCATATCCTTGTATTGTCTTTAGCTATGGCAACAGACATAGACAGTCAAAAGTAAAACAGCATGGTGCTTCCTGGAATTTTAATTTTATTTCAAGATTTAGTGGAACAAATACATTATTTTATATTAAAATAGACATTAATATATTACTCGCCAAAATTCAAATATTATCATAAAATTTTAAAACAAAATGTTTTTGTAACTTTATAGTATAACTGACCAGTTCTAACCATATTTCTGATTTTCAGGAGACTATTGTTGCTTTTTATTATTAGACTATTTGGTAGAGACGGGTAAGAAGTATTATTAGATTACTTATTTCTGTCTCAGTTCTTGACAAAATACTTGCATGCTTTTGTCAGGACATCATTCTTTCTGGATGATTTTATGAGTAAACTTTTATTAATATATTTCTTCAATAAATATACATATTCTGTCATTAACCATATTGGGAACTCAGTAATGAATAAGACCCACCCCTTGTCCCCAAGGTGGTTCACAGTCAAGAAATCAAACCTACAAAAATCATCAGCTACAATGTTACAACATGGATGAACCTTGAAGACATTATGCTAAGTGAAATAAGCTAGTCACACACACACACACACACACACACACTTATGATTCCATTTGAATGAGATACATGAAGTCAAAATCATAGAGACAGAAAGTAGAATGGTGTCTGCCAAAGGCTAGGGGAGGGGAAAATGGGAAGTTATGGTTTATTGAATAGAGAATTTCAGTTTTATAAGTTGAAAAGAATGATGGAGATGAATGGCGGTGAGGGCTCCACAACAATGTGAATGTATTTAATACCACTAAGCTGTGGACTTGAAAATGGTTCAGATGGTAAATTTTATGTTTTATATTTACCCACACACACAAAAAATTAAGTTACCACCTTTAAAATGTATCTTCTTATCAATGGCTTAGCTTATAAAATGAGTGAAAATATATCTAAGGAAGATAAATATATCCATAATATACAATTTGCACCAATATTTGGGATTTTCTGTCACGTTGTATAGTAGAGATTTTGCTCAGTGAAAGTGTAAGAATCTGAGATTCTGCTATTAACTCCTATGCTCTTAATTATAAGAAAACTTTTATTTTTATTTTTTATTTTTTAAAGATTTTATTTATTCATTTATTTTTGGAGATGGGAGGGGTAGAGAGAGAGGGAGCGAGAGAATCCCAAGCCGACTCCACACTGAGCACGAAGACTGGCTAGGGGCTGGCTTTCATGATCATGACCTAAGCAGAAATCAAGAGTCAGACGCTCAACCAACTGAGCCACCCAGGCACGCCATAAGAAAACTTTTAAGGGGCACCTGGGTGGCTCAGTCGTTAAGCGTCTGCCTTCGGCTCAGGTCATGATCCCAGGGTCCTGGGATCGAGTCCCACATCGGGCTCCCTGCTCGGCAGGAAGCCTGCTTCTCCCTCTTCCACTCCCCCTGCTTGTGTTCCTGCTCTCGCTATATCTCTCTCTGTCAAATAAATAAATAAAATCTTTAAAAAAAAAAAAAAAACTTTTAAAAGGATTTCATGAATACCTGAAAAATAAATGAATATTGTGGCATTAGTTAGAATGAGATACCTGAAAGCTTGCTGCCCTCTATTACAGATTTTCTCTTAATAGGTATTTATTCTTAGAGTCTCTAAGTTTTATTTCACCATATACTTTCTCTTGAGTCTAGAATTTTATATTTTCCAAAAGCATATTTTTGACATAGACAGTCAAAAATGAAACAGCATGGTGCTTCCTGGAATTTTAATTTTAGCATTTCTGGCATTTTCTAATCAGGACTTTAGTAACTTTCTACCAGAAATTTAATTAACTCAATGTATTTTTTCCAGTGTGTCATCAGGACTACAACTAAATAAGTAGAGATTTACCAGGCAATTATCTTTTCTGTTCTTAAAAAAAAAAAAAAAAAAATGCTTTCATGTAAATAAATGTTCTGGGTTTGTACTAATTTCACATAAATATAAAAATTCTCTACCCTGAGAATAATTAGTTGAATTTAAATTATATAACCATGGCCAAATATATTATTGTTTAAATTGCAGCACAATTCTCTTTAATTCACAATCAGACTTAATTGATTTTTTTAAAGTAAATCATAAATGTAACCACATATCTTAAAAATAGCAACTTTTACAAATGAAAGAGTGGAGACGTTCACTTCTGGGAAGATAGATTAGTCATACTGTTCCTTATTCCTCCAGCTAAGTACAATAAAAACCCCTGGACATTACATACAGAACAAGCACAGGTCTCTGAATGGGAGACAGAATAAGGCACACTAGCTAGGAAACAGAATTCAAATGACATGGTGGTGAATCCTCTGGGATTCTTGTTTCTTTTTTGCCTCATGACCTAGAGCTAAAGAAGCTGAAAATCAAAAAACAACAATGGGCACAAACAAAACAAAGCTCCAACAAAAGTCTGCTTTCTCTAGCCATAGAATCAAGAATGAGCAGCATAACAAGACAAAAAATGTTTATTCAATCACTACTTTACCCCAGCCACACAGCAGAGATACTTGTTCCCCCCCGCCCGACCCATCCATGCCAGCTGAGTGGGGAGCCTAGACCTCCATGCTACCAGACTCTAAGCCTGCAAACCTATCCCCTCACTGTGATGGTGTCAAAGATGGAACCACAACTTTCAATCCCAACAGGCAGTAAAGAGGCGTTACTCAATACACAGAACAGTGGAGACCACATGGGCAGCCAGGACTTCTTCCTTCACCTGGATGTAACAAGATACCCTTCTCCATTAAAAAGACAGAAGAGACATCTGGCAGAGAGTCATGATTTTTACCACCAGCAGGCAAAAATGAGGCTACCTTTGCCCTATTGCCCCCATGGTGTTAGTGGAGACCACCTGGGGAGGAATAATTAGCTTTCTCCTTCTATCAGCCAAGGAAGTATTAGTGGAGTTCTAAGGGAAAGCCAAAACTTGCACATCCACCCAACAGGAACAAGAAACCGCCCCCCCACTCCCTTCAGGTGTCAACAGAAATTGATGGGGGAACCTGGATTTTTACCCCCACCTGGCAGTAAGTAGGAAGTCTCTTTTCCTTTCTCTGCTGGAGTGGTGTTTGGAGGAAGCCAGCTCAAATGCAAGGTGTAAAGTAACATCCAGAGTCTTATAGCATAATACTTAAAATGTCTGGCTTTCTACAGAAAATCACATGTTATGTCAAAAACCAGGAAAATCTCAAACTGAATTAAAAAAAAAGACAATCGATGCCAATGAGGAGAAGACAGAGACGTCAAATGAATACAGAATGAAAGAGTAAGTAGATAAATAAAGGGATGGATAAATAAATGCATGCCAGGATAATTTAGCCTTCTGACAATGTAAACACCAATCAGATAGGCATGATCTATTTTTCTCGCTAAAGAGAATATGAAGACTTTCTTGAAGCATTCACTTGTCCTAAAATTTTAAGTTTGTATGCCACTGAATCCCTTGTATCCAGGGGGAATGACTGTCAGGAAAGTAAATTCTGTTTCTCTCTTTATCAGAAGCTATTTTTAAGATAGGAAATGAATATGCAGAGTTTTATAGACTCAGGTTAATAATATCTTCTTTTGGTTCTCCAGTACAGATTTTTCCTTCAGATAAATTGATTAGGTTTTTGGACTCAACAGAAAAATATAACTAGCTCTGAAACATGTGATGATAAACAGAGGAAACAGTGACATCATTTCAGGATTTAATAGGAAATTTTCCAGATATTGGAAAGTTTTAAAATATAGGCCTATATAGTTTTCTCAAGTACCAATGGCCAGCTGCCAGCAGTGTCCAAGTCCGTGCGACCCATCACTTCATTACTGAGCTCTCATAAATTGTCCCTGCCTGGAAACCTCCTCTTTACCTGGTCCCAAGGCTGGCTTCTTTTAGAGCAGTGGTTCTCAAACCCAGCTCCAGTCAGAGAATCACTTGGAGATTTGTTAAAAGACAGATCCTGTGCTGTACCTTCAGAATTTCTGATTCAGTAAGCCTGGAGAGGGGCCCAAGAACGTGCATGTCTAAGTTTCCCCATGATGCGCATGTTGCTGGTCCAGGAACCACACTTTTATTAGCTCTGCTTTAGAGTAACATTTCCCAGGTATGAAACCACATTTATTCAAGATTGAACAAATATTTCACAGTCTATCTCATAAAGCCTATTAAAATAAGGATTTATGAAAATTCTGTTAGAATAACTTTGTTTATTATTATGAGAAACTCTCTTTTTAAAATGTGCCACAACGGTGAAAACCAGGCAATTGAAATTACCAGACTCAAGTGTGCGTGGTTTCAAATTGTCCACAGAAGCAGCATTCCTTAACCATTTAATATTTTTGGTGTGATTGTTACTGGTCTAGAGGCTATGTCACATTGTCCTTGGTAAAAAACTAACCATTTAATTATATTATTTTTTATCTTTGTTTCTTATAAAACAAGAAGTTCTATGAATCAAATTTTGATCATTTTATGACAATAAGTCTGCTGACCCATTTTTTTCCCTGACCAGTTATTTCAAGTTACTATTAGAGTCCAGAAGTTCTGGTAGATATGTCACCAATACATTATGAATTACAACCTACTTTGTAATCATATACTAAAATACCCAAAAGCATTTTACCCAATAGTACTCAGTAATATACTTTCTGATAAAGGTGGGCTAATTTAATATACCTATCAGAATATATTTTCAAGATCAATAAATTGATACTTCATCAGACTGGTTCTCATAGAAATTTTATTTCTGACTCTGGGAAACAAACTGAGGGTTGCTGGAGTGGAGGTGGGAGGGAGGGATGGGGTGGCTATGGTGAGCGCTGTGAATTGTGTAAGACTGATGAATCACAGACCTGTACCTCTGAAACAAATAATACATTATATGTTAAAAAAAAAAAAGAAGAAGAAGAAGAAGATAGCAGGAAGGGAAGAATGAAGGGGGGGAAATTGGAGGGGGAGACAAACCATGAGAGACTATGGACTCTGAGAAACAAACTGAGGGTTTTAGAGGGGAGGAGGGTAGGGGGATGGGTTGACCCCGTGATGGGTATTAAGGAGGGCACGTACTGCATGGAGCACTGGGTGTTATACGCAAACAATGAATCATGGAACACTACATCAAAAACTAATGATGTACCGTATGGTGATTAACATAACATAATAAAAAAGAAAAAAGAAAAAAAAAAGAAATTTTATTTCTATTTACTAGTAAGAACACCTTCTTTAAAAAGTATAATCCGTAAAGGTGTAATGTAATTAGGTAGCCTTCATTTGGACACAGGCATCTGTTTTTGCCTGCAAGGTGTAAATTTTATTTTGTTCTGGACAACAAGAATTCCTATGAAGTCTCTCACTTATAAACCCAGATATGGCAAAGTTCCAAAAGCTTTTAAAGTGCCTTTCTAAAATATTGGCAGGAGACTATGAATTCTGGTGCTTTTATTTTGATTTCTTGTTGCATTTTTCCATCATTCTTTTGTTTCCATTTTTCTCTTTGGAGGATACAAGACTTGGCAAACAATGCTGGGGCTTGCCTGGAGTGCTGTGACAGGGAATTACATCCTGTTTTAAAGGGAATTGCTTCTGATGAGGTATTTACACCGGACTCGGGGCAGGCAAAGGAGAACCAGACTCATAATTAGCAGGAGAGACATTTATCTTCCCCCAGCACAGTACTCCCCGTGGGCAGAGCCCTGAAGCCAGGCAAAGGCAGAAGTAAATACCCTTCTGCAAGGCAGAAAGGGTATTTAGCAAAGGGTCTCAGCAAAGGCTGAGTCTGGTACGGTTTGAGGTCCAGTGATTGTTGCCAGGACAGTTGGCTCAGGAAAGGTTGGAAAAAGCGCATCTGTACACAGCTGTCCTCTCTCTTGCTTCGGAATAGTTTGCTTCAAAACCTCTATGCCAGATTTTGTTTTCTGAATGTGAACAAGTCCCATCACTTTGTATAATTTGAAAGCATTTTAAGAGTACAGATAGTCCCTGACTTATGCAGGTACAACTTTTGAATTTTCAACTTTACAGTGGTGTGAAAGCAATATGAATTTCGTAGAAACTGTATTTCAAATTTTGAATTTAGATCTTTTCCTGGGCTAGCAATATGGGATACGATCCTCTCTGGTGACACCGGGTGGTAATAGTGAGCCACAGCTCCCCATCTGCCCCGGGGTCATAAGGGCCAACAACCCATACACTTACAACCATTCTGTACCCATACAACCATTCGTTTTTTCACTTTCTGTACAATACTCAATAAATTCCATGAGATAGTCAACACTTTATAATAAAAGAGGTCTTGTGTTATCTAATTTTGCCAAACTGTAGGTGAATGTTCTGAGCATGTTTAAGGTCAGCGAGGCTAAGTTATGATGTTTGGTATCTTAGGTGTATTGAATGCATTTTTGGTTTATGATATTCTCAATTTACAATGGGTTTATCAGGATGTAACCCCATGGTAAGATCTGTGTAACTATTTTCCGTATGCTGTGTATAACAGTGTATCTTTCAAGTTGGCAGAGCAAGATCATCTGGCTAAAAGTGTTTAGCCTATGATTTCTCATTGTCACCTCAAATTAGGTATGAAGAGAAAGTTATCTCTTCTCTGAAAATTGCCTCTCATTATAATTATATGTTGATGATACTTTTTGAGCATAAAATTGTAGTGGTTGGCTCTGGAAAACAATTACAGAGCCTGGAGTCAGGGAGAGTAAAAAAGACACAAGGAACTGAGACCGACCAAAGGAGAAAGAAGAACAAGCAGCTGATTTCTCTGGTGAATCAAAAAGCACCCAGACACTGCAGATAGAGAAGGCTGTATCCAGAGAAATGTGAAGTGGCAAAGCGACGATTGCACTGGACAAAGTTAAAGGCAAGGGAGATTTTATCCAAGTTATAACAACAGGGGAGTGAGATCAGAGCTAAGTTGGAACTCAGCTCCACTGGAACAAAGGGTGGGAGTGTTTTGAAAGGCTGAAATAAACCGGTGGAAAAGTGCAGGATGACACAAGGGGGGGATTAATCAATGGGATGTGATGAGCACATGGATTTATTCCTGAATTTGCAGATATTGCTCTCTCTGATTAGGCCATCTGTGTTTGCTAACTGATGTCCATTGAAGTTAGACTCCCACCCTCCCAGGAGATAGGGATTCTATCTTCCTTGATGATTATATTTCAAATGGATGGTTTTCAGGTCTTTGAGAAAGGCATCTCTGGGCTATAAACCTGGCAAGAGGCTTTTTAAAAGATTTACATATATACCAAAGGGGCAGAGAAAGGATTCGCAAGTATGAGTTTTCTAAAGAAAATGTTCTAAGAAAAGGGAAGTCAAGGAAGGGCCTAGAGTCAGGAAGAAATTTGTCTAAAGTTTCATCAAATGCTCATGGCCTCTCCAGCCTGTGGCAGGTGACACCACTCTGTCTCTGTCTCACTTGGCCAGATTCAGACATATAAATCACAACCCTGGGTCCTTTAAGCATCTAAATTAAGGGTTTCTACACTAGCAGTTAGAGTGGGCAACTCTACCTAACTCTTATGAATAATATATTCAATATAACAACTCTTGCAAAAACATCTAAAGCTGTGCCTGGCACAATTTGTGGTCTTCAGTGAATACTAATAATTATTATTTGTTACCTTCCTTTTTTTTCTAGTAAGGGTGGCACACAAGTTAGAAAGTGCAATGGATGGACGACAGTGAGTGACATGGATTTTGTAAGGCAATGTGCGAACAGCTCTGATTATTCTCCTTTTAGGTTTTTGCTCCCCCAGGGTATGTGTGAACAAATATTTTTCTTGAAATGGTAAATGTAGAGTCCTCAATACACACAAGTATGTTTCCAACCACAATCCTCCACAACATACTCAAACAAGTACCACAGCAAGAATAGAACACCTTGCTAAAGATTTCCAACTAGAGAAGGTCAGTAAACTTAGTTGCCATCAGAGTTTACAGCTTTGTAGAAGAAAAACCATCTGAGTCATGTGTCTTTGTCCTTAAACTGACATTAGAATAAACTAATAGTTAATATAGAGGGATATCATCTTACATGCATTCACACATGTCGTCACACATATATAAAGAGATACATATATCCATTAATATCCATATAATATCCATTATAATTTTATTCATTTGGTCTAGTTTGAAATAGGATGTGGGCAATTCTATTTTCCTAAAAGAGCCACAGCAATATTTCTGAACCCACACACTTCTTCGAGACCTCGCCACTGTCTATCACGTGTTGGAATCTATTTCTTCTTCCCTCGATCCTGTGCAGGGCTTTGTGACTTTGTGATAAAGAGAATGGGGCCAATAACACTGTATGTTAACTCTACTGGGATTTAAATAAAAAGCTTAATTTAAAAAAAGAGAATGGGGCCAAAGAGATGCTGTATGACTCAGTCCAACTCTTAAAGGTGAGATGGCAAATGCTTGGAGGTCTCACTCTTTCTCTCTGTCTGTCTCTGTCTCTCTTTCTTTTTCTCTCTCTTGCATATGCACATACCTTTGGATAATTTCACCCCCCACCTTTGGAGCCTTTCAGTTAAGACCTCAGACCTCTGGAACAGAAAGAGAAGCCATCCTTGTGCCCAGTCCAAATTCTTAACAGGCAAAATCCATGATTGTAATAAATGGTTGTTTTAGACCACTAAGCTTGGGAGTTATTTGTTTTACAGTTAAGTGATCATAGCAGAGACAATGGGAGTTGTGGCTTGTATATATTTCAACTATTTTTGTGCTTTAAAAGCCTGTGTAAAAAGAGCTGGGACTTCTTTTCATGCTGGCAAATGCAATACTTGAAAAGAAAGGCAACAGTCTAAATGGCCACAGATGTGGCTCATTCCATGGTTGAACTCATGGCAGCCAAAGGACCTAAGAAACAATAGAAATCATTTAGACTAAAACCTTCTCAGCTCACATGTTCTGGTTCAAACTGCTTTGATGTGTGTTTACCTAGGCTCCAAGTAATGTCAGACCTGAGAAATGTGCTCTGGTTGATTTTCAAAAATAGCTTGCTGCTGCAATTTCTACAAAGTTCAAACAAAACTTTATTCTATAGTGAAAGGTTTATTTGTGTTTTTTATATTTATTTTTCAAATTTTACTTTAAGTTCCAGTATAATTAACATAGAGTGTTATAGTATTTTCAGGTGTGTAATATAGTAATTCAACACTTACATACAATAACCAGTGCTCATCACAAGTGCACTCCTTAATCTCCATCACCTATTTCACTCATCCCCCCATCCACCTCCCCTCTGGTAACCATCAGTTTGTTCTCTAAAGTTAAGAGTCTGTTTCTTGGTTTCTCTCTCTCTCTCTTTTCCTGTGAGAGGGTTTATTTAAAGCTAAGAAAATTTTCAGCCGAATTCCATATCCTGACAATATCCATTGTCTCTCAATACCTTGCAGAGTTGATAAGTGGATTATAAGAACATGGGTTAATTTTTCCAAAACTTGTGTGCCCTTGCTATGTCTTTCACTTAGGTTGCCTAGCCCCCTTGCATATCCTAATCATATTGTTGAAAGCCTAACTAAACTCTCAGAAGGTCAATAAGTGCACACAAATGTTAGATAACACTCTATGTGTGTCAGTTTCTATATCCTGAGTTCATATTGTCTGAGAACATCTTCCATTCCTCAGTTCTTCAGTGACTGGAAAGAGAGCATGAATATATGGCAAGGTCTCTGTCCTTTAATTTAATAAGGAAATTTTACTGCATATCCATTGCTGGTCTAATGAGTTCAATTTATAAAATCCTATTCCTAGATCTCATTCTTAAATAGATGACCCAAATATCTTATTTAATTGTTATTTCCTTCCTCAAAAAAAACTTTCTTCAGATCCTTTTAATCATTTTATTTTGATGAAAAATGTATCCTTGACAAGGCATTCTTCATTAACTTATTAGCATAAAAAGTACCTTATTCCCTTCTTCTATTTAAATTCAAGTAAAAAGAAACTAACTACAGTGTTTCAGGGTTGGGAAACTAGAAAAGTACTGATGCCACTGTAATAAATAGGAAATTAGGAAGCTTGATATCTGTACGGAGTCATGCAAGAAAACCTGATCCTAAAGAAAAGTCAAGGATAAAGCCCTAGGGTTTTGAGATTTGTACAGAAATAATAGCTGAAATCATTAAAATGAGTTAGCTTTCTGAATGAGTGTAAAGAAATAAAAATACCACTTACTCATGTATTAATTCATGATATATTTCCAATTGTCTTCAGTTCATTTAAACACATTATTACTTTTGTCTGTTTATACATACCAACCTTCTCCTACTATTTAAAGCAGTCTGAAGTTTCAGGCATGGTAGAAAAGTAACATTCCTTACAAAATATTTATTACAAGACAAAATCCACTGAGAAGCTAAGAAGACTTTAATAAGCACCCTCAAGCTTTCTCATTATTTTGAACTTCTGCTAAAATGCCCAAAGGAGGGGGGGGGGAAGAGGGGGAAGGTCCTATATCCTATGTACTGAACACACATTCTGTGCAAGTCACTATCCCAGCAATGGTGATACAATGAAGAACAAAACAGATAAAAACCTTGCGTTCGTGAAACTTTTATTTTATTAGTGATGGGGATGAGTAGAGACATACAGTAAATAAACAACTACTTAACATACATAGTGTCAGATATTGCCATGTGCTTTGGAAAAGTGAATTTGTGAAGGAGGTTAAGGGAAGGCTGGGCAGGAAGGCAGGCGTTACAATTTCAGTAAGGGGCACAGTGCAAACTGCCCTGAGAAATGAAAATGGCGTGGACATGAAGGAGGGTGTTCCAGCACGACAAAAGTGCAGGGCCCTGGAATGGCAGATGACTGGCATATTGGAAGAACGACAAGGATGGCACTATAGGTAAAGGGAAGTGAGCCCGGGAAGTCAGAAGGGAGATGGGAAGGCAGGTAGGTAATCCCATAGACCCTCAAGGACTTTGTAAGGACATTGATTTTTCCTTTTTTAAGATGGGAAACCTTTAGAAGAATATGAACAAAGGAGGGACATGAGCTACCTTACATTCTAAAAAGATATTTCTGGCTACTGTATTGAGACTAAATTTATGGGGGGTAAAAGTGGAGATGGAAGAGCCATTGTATTAATCCAGGAATGATTCAGGGTAATTAGGGCAGGGTTATTTGTCAAGAGGAAGTAAAAGGATAACTAAAGGATTTCTTTTTTTTTTTTAAAGATTTTATTTATTTATTTGACAAAGAGAGACCCAGCGAGAGAGGGAACACAAGCAGGGGGAGTGGGAGAGGGAGAAGCAGGCTTCCCGCCCAGCAGGGAGCCCAATGCGGGGCTCGATCCCAGGACCCTGAGATCATGACCTGAGCCGAAGGCAGAGGCTTAACAACTGAGCCACCCAGGCGCCCCACTAAAGGGATTTCTTGACAGGTATTGGGGGAGGATTGATATGAGAACCCAGTAAATAGAAAGGAATATTAAAGTATTGGAGAATGTATTTAGCATAAAACTAAAAACTGGTGGCCCATAGTCAGTATAAATTGCAGTCATCTCATGAAAGTGGGTTAGAACGTTATCTGTGTCTTAACTGGATCATGAATGCCTTCAGTTTACAATAAATACTCTGTAAATATTTATATATTTGAATTTGATTTTGAAGTTACAGCATATTAACATATGGATCCACCAGTCTTGTTGGTCGATTGTTCATTTTTGTTCTGCCCTATAATTATTCAAGCTTTATTTAACATTTTAAAATAATATATAAGTAGAACTTCTCATGAAAATGCTGTTTGACATAAACCCTCATTAATAATTAGAATGTATAGAGCTATAAATATACCGAATCAACAATAAACAGGTTGCTGATAGTATGAAATACACATTATGGATGAAGGTTTCTTTTTTGCTCCCCTCTATCATGAAATGATTTGGGATAAAACTGTTAGAAAAAAGTATTTGGAGCTTAATCGGTAATAAGAATCATTAGTATTGGGGCGCCTGGGTGGCTCAGATTGTTCAGCGTCTGCCTTCGGCTCAGGTCATGATCCCAGGGATCTGGGGGATCGAGCCCCGCGTCGGGCTCACTTCTCAGTGCAGAGCCTGCTTCTCCCTCTCCCTCTGCCATTCCCTCCACTCGTGCTCTCTGGCTCTGTCTCTCTGTCAAATAAATAAATAAAATCTTAAAAAAAAAATCATTAGTATTTATCAACCATTTTAGCTGCCACTTAGAATACATGCTGTACACATCTACCTTCAAGAGCTATAATTTCAGATACAGAGAGAGGAAGAGGGAGAAGGGGAGAAAGAGATCTAGAGGGAGGGAGGAGAGGAGAAAGAAAAAGAGAGAGTGATTTTTCCAGACTGAACATGTCCTTATGTCCTGGGCCCAAATGATTTTTGGATTATTCACTGTGATGGGGTTTTGGGATATAGGTGAGGTTCAGTGGGGTGAGGTCTGGAGCCGATGACCAAGAAAGAATTTTTGAGACATCTTTGGTGCAAAATGGTGGTTTATTAAAGCACAGGAACAAGACCCTTGAGCAGAAAGAGCTGCTGCCCCGGGGTGGTGAGGGGTGGCTGATTATATGCTATGGGGTTGGGGGAGGTAAGGAAAAGGGAGGTTTCCAAAAGAACTTTCATATGCTAAAGAAGACTCACAGGATACCGGAGGCCTTGACATTGTTAAGGTTGTTTACCCCTCTAGTAAGGCATTAACATGAAGATAGTTGGGAGCTTCCTGGAGGAACATTAACACTCTGCCCACTTCAAGTATCTGTCAATGGGCTGCAGGTTATAAGGACATTTAATTGTATTTACATCTCCTTCTGGAAGCTAGGTTATTGATAGAAATGTTGGAGTAGATTATGCTAAGTGAAACAAGTCAAGCAGAGAAAGTCAATTATCATGTGGTTTCAATTATTTGTGGAACATAAGGAATAGTATGGAGGACATTAGGAGAAGGAAGGGAAAAATGAAGGGGAGGAAATCGGAGGGGGAGATGAACCATGAGAGACTACGGACTCTGAGAAACAAACTGAGGGTTTTAGAGGGGAGGGGTTGAAGGGATGTGTTAGCCCAGTGATGGGTATTAAGGAGGGCACGTACTGCGTTGTACAAAAACAATGGATCGTGGATCACTGCATCAAAAACTGGTGATGTATTGTATGGCGACTAACATAACATAATAAAATAAAATTTGAAAAAATGCTTTGTTCTTGTAGATTGCTAAGACACTTGTAAACTGAGGGAGACTCCTGTCTTGCAGGATTGTGATCTCTAGAAGTTAACTATTGGTTTTTCCTCTCCTTAGTTTTAGGGCCAGGAGTGCCTGAGGAATGTCACATATATCCCATCTGGGGAGGTGGGGCTGTGGGGTGTCAGCTTCTGCTTTGTCTTCAGCTTGCCTTCTGTTCCCTAATCAACTGCTCTGGATAATTTCTATCATTCAAAATCTCCACTGATGTCAGTAATGATGTGATTTTAGGAATATACCAATCTAAAAATTGAACAATACCTGGGGGTGCGTGTAACTCAGGGATTAGCAACCTCTCCATGTCTGCCTACCTGCATTCAATAGGAATGTGGGAAAAGAAGGGAACAGAGTGGAAATAAAGAAAGGGATGGAGACAATATGGAAGATCCTCCAATCAGAAATATCTCTCTCATGTTGCCCACTATAGAAACCTACTGTAAACTAACAAGTATCTCTTTTTAAATGCAAATAACCCCTGAGAAGATGAAGTACTGGGTTTGGGGTCAAATATATCTGCTGTTGAATCCTGGCTCTGCCATTGACTACTCATGTGACCTTGGGTAAGTAGCTATTATTTATCAATTGATTTTTACAAAGACTTGCTCCCTTCAATATAGTGGAAAAGACCTGCTGTGGCTGACTAACTGCAAATAGCTTCTTTCCCCCTAAACTATGCATTCTTCTTGAGATACTGATCCTCATTCCTCCTCCTCTCTCCCCAGCACCCCCTCCCCATCCCCTTCAACCACCACCCCCCCCACACACACACACACTAGTAGTCTTTCCTGGGAGATTTATATCACTTTATTCACTTATTTCCAAATAGAAATCTTTCCTTCCTTTATCTATTCATTTAATCAGCTAAAATTTTTTAAGCATGCCAATCAGTATTATGTACCCTTAGACTAAACCAGTGTACAAAACAGTGGTACCTGTCCTCATGGAGCTTATCTTTTAGTAGGGGATGATAAACACATATATAATAAAGCACCACTTTCTATAGAGTTTTAGAAGGTGATAAATGCTTTGAAAAAAATAAAGTGGGATACAGTACTTAGAGGGTATTAATCAGAAATTAATTAGTTATAAAAGGTCTCCTTGAGAAAGTGACATTTGAATAGACTGGTAGAAAACAAAGGAGCTTAAGAACAGCCAAGAGGCCAGTGTAAGGAAAGAAGGAAAAAGATGAGGATAGGAACAGGGCTGAGTTAGACCTGGCAGGGCCGGGCTAACAAGTGCATGATCAGTCCTACGCAGGTCCTTGTACTCAGAAAGGCCCTGAGTTTGGGGCTGAATGCTCCACGGCCACCTTCTTGAAATTATTAATAATTTGTCTTTGAACTTGTTTTTTGTAGGTCTGCACTGATGGGACAATCTAGTATTCTCCAGAGCTTGGAGGCTCAGTGCAGGCACAATCCCACCTTCTAGGCCTTCCTTGACTAACTCTCCTCTTCCCCCATGCCCTGAAGGCCTGGTGGGGCCTGGATGGGGAATGGAAAGGGTCTGTGTTAACGTCTCCAAGCAGAGCACAGTGGTGGCCATCTGGTTCAGGGCTAGCAGTGCTCTGTGCCTTCCCTGGGTGCTTCAGTGGGGGAAGCCTCACCCATCCCAGATCCAGGTGCCTGGTACAGAGTTTGCAATACCCTCGGCAGTTGCCCATCAGCCATATGTTGGGGCCATGGCCCTGTGGGAAGTGGACATGCCTAGCTGGATTTCCCTGCTTCCCGCAAGGGCACAGCCTCTGGGTCCTGCAGCTTGTGGGGAAGAGGGAAAGGAAACCCAGAAGCCAGTCAGTGCCACACCACATTTGGTAGTGAGGCAGGGCACCTGGGCATCAGGAGAACCTTTCCTTTCCTGAGGGAGTACCACATTAAATAGCAATTTGAAAATAGCACAACAGGTCAAGAGAAACCACAAAAGGAAGAAAAAAACCCTATATTTTAGAATTTTAAAAAAAGATTTATTTATTTATTTGAGAGGGAAAGAGAGTGTGTGCATGCACGCAAGTTGGGGGGAGGGACAGAGAGAGAATATTCAAGCAGATTCCCTTCTGAGCATGGAGCCCCACATAGAGCTCGATCTCATGACCCATGAGATCATGACCTGAGCCGAAAGCAAGAGTTGGACACTTAACAGACTGAGCCACCCAGGCACCCCTATAGTTTAGTACTTTTCATGGAACTTAGAAAAGCAGAAAAAGGAGCCCTGCATTTTCATTTTGCACTGAGCCCTGCAAATCATATAGTCAGTCCTACAGATAGATAAGAGAGGGCAGATTATTTAGGATTTCATAGGCTTTTCATTTGAAGGACAGTCCCTTCAAGTTTTAAAAAGAGTAGGGATATGGCATAATCTGCTTTATATTTTAAAAAGCTTTTGCTATTGTTTTGAGAGAACCTAGAAATGGGTTAAGTGGTATTTCCACCCCTAATGAGAGATGATGGAAGTTCAGACCAGGTAGGAGTGGAGGTGGTAAGTTGTGAGAATAAAGATAGGATTTGAAGGTAGGGTTGAGATAATTTCCTGACGGATCGTGTAGTTCTTTGGGCTACACAGGTATATACAATTTCCCAAACTCAGTGAGCTGGTACATTTATGATCTGTGTATTTTACTATATGGAAATTACACCTCAATAAAAGTAAAAATAAAAACAAAAGCACTGTGCAGAGCAATTTTCATGGTATGCTCTCCATGTGTGAAAAAAAAACAAGGAAAGGAGGGGGTTTTCTTCTTTAGACACATATTCTTCTGTGTATGAAATAGTAATTTCTGGGAGGTTGCACAAGATCCATCAGCAATGTTAACCTGTTCAGGATCTAGGTCAGGAAATAAGCGGAGAAAGAAAATTATTCTCTAAAGACTTTTATAATTTCTAGATTTTTTAACCATGTAGAATATTACCTAATAAACTGTTAAATAACTACATTTTAAATTATGCATTTGGGACATATTTTAAAAGTTTCCCCCATCCAGCATTGAGGGAATAAAATATTCCCAAGCACTTTCAATACCAATAAAAGAATCTCTGGTTTGGGCTAGCAAACCCAGGTATTAGCAATAATGTTCTCTGGTATTCTGAATCCACGAAATTCATAATTTCTAGCCATGACAAGGACAAAGGAAATAGGCTTCCTTTTGCATGTCACTTTTGAAAAAGGAGGCAAAAAGGCCTTAATCAAGTATAATAAGGCAGAAGAATCAGAAAGTTGAATTCTACCTTTGGCAAAATCCAAACAGAGCAAATAAAGGAGTCATTTCCTAAAACTAATAGAAAATGAACAGAAAGAAGTATAATAATCGAGAACGATCACCACCCATGGAAGAAAAGAATCTGATGTAAGTTAACAAAAGCAAGCAGTATGTACTAGGGCAGAGAACAGCACCATCCGCTCTGCTTGGATCCAGCACCTTCTCTCTCACCTCAGCCAATTGCACAAGTCTCCCCTATTGCTCTGCCCCCCACTCCTGCTTGTTGTGCCTAACTTCACCACCACACCAGAGAAACATTTTATTTTCTTATTTTATTTTTTTTTAAAGTGAATTTTTTTTTTAGATTTTTATTTATTTGACAGAGAGAGACATCGAGAGAGGGAACACAAGAAGGGGGAGTGGGAGAGGGAGAAGCAGCTTCCCGCTGAGCAGGGAACCCGATGTGGGGCTTGATCCCAGGACCCTGGGATCATGACCAGAGCCGAAGGCAGATGCTTAACGACTGAGCCACCCAGGTGCCCCCAGAGAAACATTTTTAAACTACAAAGCCAATCATTTAATCATCTTGCTTAAATCCCTTCCAAAGTGTTAACATGGTCAACAGTAGTCACACCATGTCTATCTACATCCCATCTATAGTTACCTTCTTTTTTATTTCTTCAGCACATTGGTCCTATTCATCTCTTTCTTGCCTCAAGATCTTTGCACAGGCTGTTCCCTAGGTATCTAGGGCTCTCCTTTTACAATGCTCTGCCTGGCTAACTCTCAATCATATGTCAGTTGTCAATAAGTGTCATTTCCTCAGAGAGGTCTTCTATGACTTTCTGATCTAAGCTAGTAGTCTTTGTTATAGTCTTTCCATTACTTTTACTTAATGGTATTTATCATAATTTATAATTTTATAATTATTTAGCTTCTGTCCCCTCAGGATACTGTTGACACTATCAGTGAAGGAACTATGTGTGTTTCATTCATCATTATTCACCCAACACCTTGTTGAGTGTCTGACATAGAGAAGAAGCTCAGTTAATAGTTGTTGAAAGAATTATTATTTTCTTCTTTTTTTTGAAAGAATTATAACCTAGTAGTAACCTGTCCTCCTTCAAAAGTTCCCTTTATTTGTATCAGTATGGTCCAATGTGAGCCACATAGGTAATTCTAAACATTCTAGTAGTCATAATTGAGAAATAGAAAACAATAGGTGAATGAATTTATTTATTTATTTTTATTTTTATTTTTTTAAGATTTTATTTATTTGCGAGAGAGAGAATGAGAGACAGAGAGCATGAGAGGCAGGAGGGTCAGAGGGAGAAGCAGACTCCCCACTGAGCAGGGAGCCCGATGTGGGACTCGATCCTGGGACTCCAGGATCATGACCTGAGCCGAAGGCAGTCGCCCAACCAACTGAGCCACCCAGGCGCCCAATTTATTTTAATAATAAATTTTATTTAATCCAGCATACCAAGAGACTGCTATTTTAACATAAAATCAGTGACAATTATTAATGAGATAGCTTTTATTTATTCATTCATTCATTCATTCATTCATTTAGAGAACAAGTCGGCAGAAGAGGCAGAGGGAGAGAAAATCCTAAACAGAGCCTGACACAGGGCTCAATCTCACAACCCTGAAATCATGACCTGAGCTGAAATCAAGAGTAGGACTTTAACCAACTGAGCCACCCAGACACCATGAGATGACTTAACATTTAAATGTTCACAGTAAGTCTCTGAAATTTTGTGTCTGTTTGACACTTAAGAAGATCTCAATTTGAACTAACCACATGTTAATGCTCAGGGCCTTTGTAGCTAGTGGCTACCCCATTAGAAAGAGTAGGACATAGAACTTTTAGGATGGAAAGTTTTGGCTCCCATATGCCCACAGTCCCATGGGCTTCTTTTTTGAACATGTGTTCTTCTTTCCTTCTAGCTCCAAAGAGTCACCTCTCCTTTCATGCTGGTCACTGAGTAAAATATTGGCCCTCAATGTGATGCATCCACCTTCTCTTGAGCCTCAGGAAAGGAGAGTATATGGGGTAAAACCCTTTTCTTTTTCTTCCCTGTCTTTCCCACACACCTTTCAGTTAACCTAGTATATATGTACATCTTTAATTGAGAGGAAGAGGATGGAAACTAGTATTCTATTGCTAGTTAATTCAAAGTTTGAGTTGACCAAAGAAAATTACTCATACAAAAGGAAAAATTTAATATTTGCTAAGTATGAGTGCCTATCATCCCCAAGTCATCTCTGGAAATTTAAGAGAGAAACACAGAAAAGTAAATCCTTAAAGAAAAAATCCTTTTTTGCATGCTTAAGTCAGACTATGGTCCCACTCTCCTGACCTTGGCCTACTCTTGTCTCTAAGAGTACATCCTTCTCAAATCCACAGGATACATCTCTACTCTCCTTTAGGAAAATTACACTCCTACATCTGAGTTTACAACAGCAGTTCTTGATAGAGAAAAAGATATTCATTAAGGAGTGTTTTGGAAATCCGTGGGAGCATTTTTGGTTGTCTCATAACTGGCATTTAGTGGGAAGAAGCCGAAGATGCTGGATTTCCTACAATGTATAGTATGCAAAGAACTGAAATAATTCAATTTTCTAGCAGATTTTCTAGTGACCAACTGGATATTCACGTAGATGTGTAAGTGAAAGAGTGTTTAATTAGAAAGAATTGACATTTTTAATTAAAAGAAGGAATACCATATTAAAAATGGTGACATTATACTTAATTATATAAAACCAAAGAAAAAAGTTTCTCAACCTTGTTTTGGCTTATAATAAAATTTTAAATGAAGTTTATACCAAGGATTGATAAACTGTCCCTTTTTTCAATTTTTTATTAAGTTTAGATTTCTGTCTCAGAAAAGGAAAAAAGATCCAAGAACAAGAATTGTTCAATCAAACAGGTGACTGGAGTCGGGTAGAGGGTAGGAAAGACCCAAGCTGGTTAATTTTTGCATCATACATACAAACACACAGACACATGATTTATGAATTAAAATTACCCTCTAGGTTTTCACCTAATTATTCTCTGGCACTAGGTGAACATACATGAAATCTCTCTGTTGCTCTTGTGTGATTTGAAGCAATTGTAAATAAATATAAAATGTATTTAACCCATAACTACAATCTTCCTACTGATATCAATGGATGACAAGTGTTTTTAGTATGAGAAATTTTAAGTGCTTTGTCGGAGCAAAGCACCTTTTTGTAGAACAATTCTCACCCCTGAATTATCCTTCTCATATTAAAAAGAACACCAAATTCACTTGCTAATTCACTGGGGGTCAACTGAGTGGGGTAAGGAAGGCAGCAAAAGAGAAAAAGAGAAGAAGCATGTGGGAACTAAGTAAGTTGTTTCTCTGATTTCACCCACCAGGCAGAGGCAAGAAAGGAGCTTACTATTCTGAATTTCATCACAGCCCATTCTGCTCCAGATCACTGTGACCTATTTAAACTGGAAAGTACGTATCTAATGACTAATACAGCTGCCTGGCTCCTTCTCTGGCTTTCTGCAAGCAGGTGATCAGAGCATGGAGACAATGGCCATGTCACCTGTGTGTTTCAGGCTTCTGTTGCACATCGTGCTGCTGAGAGGGCAGGGACTGGAAATTGAAAAGCAGGACATAAAGCAGCAGGACTTCAATGTTTCCACCCCACAGAGCCTGCCAGCCATGTGGCTCTGCCATGCCCGGGAGACACAAAGGCGTGCATACACGAGCACATTTACTTCATGGGACCTCATTATTTCACAGTTTTGTTTCTGTTTATGTGTATTCACAGAATCGACAGTTGTCTACAACCTTTCAAATTTATTAAATTTATTATAGAAATATTGAGAAATATTAATTATGAAAACCAGCGGGGTTTTTTTGTTTGTTTTTTTAAAAATTGGGTCTAAATTAGCAATGAAAAGATGGATAACTCAAGTGAGCCAGTAAAACAAACCATGAAGACAGTCCTTGGATCAGGGAAGCTTTGATGGTTAAGGTTAAAAAGAGGCTAAATATAAATGTCCAGGAGCAAGAGTTTCCTGTCCCCTTCTAGGCCCTTCTAACTGGACTAAGAATTAAATTGACATGAGACAGATTAACAGGAGAAAAGCAGACTTAATTTCATACATACGGAGAATCCACATAGACATGGAAATCTCAAAGACAGTCAGGAAAAATGAATATATATTTGTCATCCTGAACGAAGGAGAAGGGGGTAGGGGTCTGGGACTTCAAAGGGAAGGAATGTAATTCACAGGGTAATATGAAGAACAGATGTTTGGTAATTAAGTAGATGTTTGCCCTGCCATACAGATGGGTCACGCAGATAAAATTTATCTCTGCTATTAACCCTTATTCTGGAAAGGACCACCAATTTAGATTCTTCTGTGTACTTAAGAGAGCAGCAGAACTTTCTCTTGAGCCTGCAGGGTCTCAGTTGCCTTCAGCTCAGAATAATCTTCATACTAAAGTGGCCCAACTTAGGGTGGCCTGCCCTTGTCCCCTATAATATCATCTAACCAATGCTGTCTTTCTATAAGCCAAAAAAACGTGAAGCACTCTAAGAAATCAAAAGACTTGCCTGAGATACTCAGGAGCATGAGGGGGTACTGGTGGGACTGGAACCGAGATCATGTTAATTCCACTCCAAGCCCCATCCAACCTACCAGAAGATACATGGATATTGAAGGGAACAATTAAAGTTTGGGAGAAAGAAATAGAAGACAACAAAACTGAAGAGGCTGAGATTATAGGCTGAGTATATTCCCTGTTTATGTGATATGTGGGTGATTTTTCTTCATGGCAGATGAAGTGGGCCTTTTAAGTCCCCTAATATTAATGCTTTAACAATCCGTATTTATTTTAAATAATGTGATATGATAATGAAGTGTTTCGAGAGTATTTAGGAAATTTTCAGAATACTGACAATTGTAAAAGAATAGCTCATATTTGTGTCATGCTTAGCTCACTTAGATCACAATGTTTGCAATTCTATTAATAAATAATGTTTCAGTGTTCCGAATGTAATATATTCTTTATTGGGTTTTTTGGCAGAATTGTTCCAATTTGCTGCATCTACCTCACTGCTCTTTCTGAAAGGAATATGAGAATACATAAACATACATAAGAATATGAGACAATATTATATAAACATTATAAAACGTCCACTGTTCCATCTCTAATTTCATTGAACATTGGCTAAATAACAATATATCATCCCCTATTTGCAAAAGAAGATCCTGCTTCCATAAGTTCGTAAAATTCATATTGATCTAAAAATTTCTTTATGATAACAATATTATATATACTACATATATGCTATATATGTACATATATCCAAATAGGACAAAAACAACTTTTAAATGTGTAAATTCTATACCTTTAAGACTTCCAAATGCCGGAACTTAGTATATAACATTTTAAAAATTCCTGATGTGCCTTGGTATCCAAAATTTCTAAAGGGCTACATCTTCATAATCTAAAATAATAATTCAATCTGGAAGTGTCCAGGTAATACATTCTTTGATATTACTTCTTTAAGAGCTATTAAACAACCTTCAGAGTTTCATGGGTTAGCAGTATTTTTTTTATTTCTATTTATATAAAAAACCTGAGAACAAATCCCCATTTACATTTACTATAAGTCATACTCCTTGTTCATCTGGGAGGCATGGAATATAGCAGAACATATGTTCAGAATTTCACAGGAGAAAGGAAATTGTAAAAATGGTGATCAAACTATAAAAATGTAGCTAAAAAAAAAAACCCTTTTCTGAATTTTAGTTTCACAGAGAGACAGGTTATTTGGGTGGTGGTAGGGTGGTCATTTTATTTTGTATCTTTAAAAAAAAGTAACTTGTTCTTAGTAATTGTTTCCCTCTTCCTTTATACAGCTAAAAATCAAGAAATGAGTTTCCTTTTGTAGTGAATATATTTCCAAATTTTTGTGATAAAAAGTAGGTTGGATATGTGTGTGTGTGTATATATATATCGTCTCAGTTAAACAAACAGTAGGTTCACTTAGAAAAATAAATGTTGGACAAGGAAAGCAACCGTCTAACTAAGGACCTGCACTCAAGAGACAACTTCACCTGGCCCACACCCACCAGAGAGGGATTTTCTGGGCCCTATTGGACCATTGTAGAGTGCAGTTCCCTCTCCCTTAATTGAAACACAATCAAAACCACATTGCCTACCAACCCCCACAACATGACATTGTCCTTCTTGGCTTGAGCTTTTTGCTGTATGCTTTCACAATAACTTGAAATGTTTATAAGTGAAATCAGACCTCATATATTTATTGTCCTCCATCTGGCCCCACAAACTAGCAAAGCTGTCACATTAAATCACTGATTCTTACTGGTTTTTTGTCCTTAAAACTTCCCATTCTTTTCCATTACCTTACATCCTTTCCTTGCAAACTCATTGAATAGCCTCATTGTTTCCCAGTCTGAGCAAGTGCAAGTGCAATTACTGGGCAGTCTCTTAAATGGCTTACCTGTCTCCAATCTCACCTGCATCCATCCATTCTCCCTGAGAGTTACATTCCTATAATGCAAATTAAGGATAAATCTCTCCTGCTTGAAACTCTTCACTTTCTCCCTTCTTTGTGAATAACATTTTAACTCTTTAGTGTGGCATTCAGGTTTTTTCAGAAATAACCCCTCCAAGTTTATTTCTCCTGCATTCTTGTCACTTCTCAACTTTCTCCAGTTCTTGAGCCCAACAAATCTAATGAGAAGTCCTCAAAAGTGTCACTCTTTAATTTTTGCCCTTTTGGGGGCAAATTTTTCCTCTGCTTGCCTTCTTTTTAGCCTAGTTACCTCAATCTAAGTGAAGTCTTCCTGATTCTCTGAGCCCTAATTTGGGTTGACATCCTTGTTTTGTGTCCTCAAAGCACTCTGTAATTTATTCATATCTAGTAACCATTTATGTATTAAATTGTCTATTTTAAGGGCCAAGAGCAGGCTGCCCCAAAATGCACCACCTTGGCAGGCAAATTATTTCAAGCTGAAAACAATCAAGGCCCAAAGACTGAGGAAGAAACTTTGATCCCTTCCCTTCAAAAATGCATAGAAGAATTTAGATAGAGGACCTGCTTCAGAAAGAGAGCTATCACCATAAATAATTACACTATAATATGAACCAGGTATAGTAGACAGGGAGGAACCTAGCAAGGCCTGTTCAACGTTCTCTAAGTCCCATTGTTTCTGAATGGCCCAACAAACATTTCTTTACCAAACATTTACACATTTACATCTTCCTGTGAATTTTATTCCTTTCCTTTAAAGTCCCTTCCAGGGGCGCCTGGGTGGCTCAGTTGTTAAGCGTCTGCCTTCGGCTCAGGTCATGGTCCCGGGGTCCTGGGATCGAGCCCCACATCGGGCTCCCTGCTCTGCGGGAGGCCTGCTTCTCCCTCTCCCACTCCGCCTGCTTGTGTTCCTTCTCTCGCTGTGTCTCTCTCTGTCAAATAAATAAATAAAATCTTTAAAAATAAATAAATAAATAAAGTCCCTTCCAACCTCTGAGACTTAGCATGTTTGCCGGTGAGCTGCAAGTTACAGCACCATCACGTTGAAATCCACTTTTTTTGTTTCACTGAGTTTAAGAACAAAACTTCTTAACTTTCAAGCCTGCAAGAAGCTATTATGCCCAAACCAATTCACCTTATTTTTTATAGGTTATATCTTAGTTTCATCTCCAATCTCTATGCCTTTAATGGTCTTATTTAAAAAAAAAAAAAGACGTTGCTGAAGTTACCTTGAGATTTTGAAAAAAAGGTGCAGCTCCAAAAGTTATGGTCCAATATAGATAAAGATTTGAAACAGTAGCTTCTCCTTAGTATAACTTAGTGGATTTTCTTTTCTTTTTTATGATACCCAGGGCAGCCACAGGCTGTCTAGAGGGTAGAATGGCTATTTCTTTCTTTTTTTTTTTTTTTTTAAAGATTTTTTTTATTTATTTATTTGAGACAGAGAGAATGAGAGAGAGAGAGAGAGCACATGAGAGGGGGGAGGGTCAGAGGGAGAAGCAGACTCCCTGCCGAGCAGGGAGCCCGATGCGGGACTCGATCCAGGGACTCCAGGATCATGACCTGAGCCGAAGGCAGTCGCTTAACCAACTGAGCCACCCAGGCGCCCGAAATGGCTATTTCTTGTCTGGCTCCAGTGAGAATCATGGCTATAGCTGTCCTGTGCCCATTCTCATTTAGGTTCTTCCTGGGTTCTGTTGAGGTCCCAGATTCTTAGAGGTGAGAAGTGTCCTCAACAAACCATCCCAGTCACAAAAGAGCTGAGTAATGAGCTGATAGCAATGTACCAGATTCAGTATTCAGTCTGGATGGTGTGTAAACACTGCTTCAGCTGAACGGAGGCCAAAGGCCATACCTGATTCCCAGTCCCAAACACCCGTCATAATGTCCACCTAACTCAGTGGTTCTTTAAGTGTGGTCCCCAAACCAACACCACCAGTACCAATTGTGAACTTTTTAGAAATGCGAATTTTGGATATTCTCCCAGATTGTTGAATCAGAACTTTGGGTTCCAGCAATTTGTGTCTTAAAAATCCTTTTGAATGATTCTACATGCTAAATTTTGAGAACCACTGATATAACTTCAATACTCTTAAAATTAGGTACGGAGAATGAGTAAAACAAGAACTGGCATAGAGTTATTTTACCTGAGGGACATCATTGCTTGCAGAACTTTCCTTCCTATGCCAATTCCCAATTGAGCTTTTGATGTGCAGAAGATTTTTTAAAGCTTTAATTTAGGTTTTTGTCCTTCTTAAGCTTGTGATGCATTTCTGTCCATCTTTTCTTAGAAATAATGGGAATTTTGACTAAACTAACTTATAATATGAGAGAGTAATTGGGTGCTCAAACTCTTCAATTTTGACATTAAAGTGAGCAGTTGAAGACTTTATCAACCCTGGGCACCTCGCAGCTTCTCAAAGGCTAACAACCTAGGCTCGTCAGAGGGTTGTTCTTAGTCAACAAGCCCGAAGCATCAAAATCACTCGAGGCAACTGGAAGAATATCGATTTCTTTACCCCACAGGAAATCTATTTCTACTTCAAAATTTGAAGGTGCCTACAAAGTTCGAAGGTGAAGCTTTATCATGAATATACTCTGGTTCTAATTCTCATGCCCACTAAAGTTAGCAATTGTTTGACCAGAGAGATAATTGGGAATTTAGACAGTTGTGGCCAACTTACAGAACAGCATTCTCAGGATTGTTTGGTGCAAACACTGACAAATTAATTTGTATAATTGTCTCACATAGAAAACATTTGCACTTTCATGTGACTTAAAATATCTTTTTTTTTCCTTATCCTGAGATTTCACCTTCAAAGAAATGGTATGCAGTGTCTCATTAAAGCCAGTAAGTATATAAAAGTGAAAAGCATGACTCAAGATTACAAAGATGTAGGAGTTGAAACAACTGCTACCCAGAGTTCTTCTATTCACAGGTACATCATGTGCATTCACCAGTATATTAAAAGACCTCAAACTATACCTGTTTCTGACATGCTTAGTGACGAGTCCTTTATATATCTGTACCTGTGAAAGTTGAGGTTAGGTGTTCAGAGTCTTAATTTATTATATGCAAGCATTTAATTATGGGATAGAGAAGAAAATAACAAAAAATGTGTGCTGTTTGGAGATTTAAAAAACTATAAATGCCTAATGTTTAACCTAGTTATACTCAGGCCTAGAGCAAAAGATAAGTAACTATTAGTGAGTATCCTATATAAATAGACGTGTTTTTCTCTTATATTGACAACAAATTCTTGGCCAACCAGCCCATTCGAAGCATGTTAGTCTAGATACCTTGGCTTTATAAATGTCTCAACATAAAAATTTTAAAAATAAAATGTTTTAGATATGGTATTTCCAAAATCTATTAACAGATATTAATCACATTTAACAGATAATTCTGAATGTAGATACATATTTGCTTTTGCTTATCGACTTAACAATCATCATGAATACAATGGTATTATGCAAAGAGGAACATAGTGATCCACTCAGGATCTTCTGAGGAATAAAAAACTATCTGCCCCTAAACCACATGGTTCTACCTTGCTCACACTTGTTCTGTCTGCCAATTTGTGGTATAACTCAATATGTATAAAAGTAACTCTAGTCTTGAGTATTTTACTATTAAAACTGCTAATAATCTGGGTATTGGCCCTACCATTTTCCTTTTTTCTTTCTATGGGTGTATATGCACAACTGTGTGTGTGTGTGTGTGTGTGTGTGTGTGTGTAGGAGGAGGAAGAGGAGTAACAGTAGTTATAGTTATTTCCCCAACTTTATGGGTTGCCATTTCTGCTGGCAGCAGGCTTGTCTTCTTGCAGAAAGTCTCCACTCTGAAAGCCTTATTAGAATTACATGTAAGGTAGAACAATGGTTCTCTCATAGTCCTGGCTTTGAGATTTTTAAAAACATAAAGAATATCAATGGCTAACATTTATTTAGGGCTTTCTGTGTGCCTGGCATAGTTTTATGGTCTTTATAGATGGTATTCTATTTAAACCATACACAAGTATCCTACAATCTTATAAACTCTTTTCTACAGATGTAGAAATTGAAGTTTTAAGAGCTAATGAACACAGGTTTGGAACATAAGCCGGGGTTGTCTGACTCAGGTTCTGGGCTTCTACCCTTTAAGTTTTACTACTCCTTCTCCAGCAGAGACTTGAGGTTTCTAAGAACATTTCACATGTAAGTAATTCTGATGATCAGCAAGTTTTGAAAACAAGTAAAAGGATTTTAAATAAGGTCTTGAAAGGGTTTCCCCTGACCAAAAATATGTACTTTAGTGCATTTTCAAAAGCAGACATTTGTTTTGTTTTGTTTTCTTGCTTGTGCCCAAATAAATTTGGTTATGAAACAGCAACTTGTGGTCTAGAAACCTGTTCAAAAGTCTGAAAGACTGGAATTAGAGAATGTGAGGAGGCCATAAGGAGGATCTGGTTATGCTTTCTGCAAGAACAGTTTCCCAAATAGCATTCGCATAATTCTGCTCTGTCTGCAAACACATGAGATAAAACTAAATAGAACCTCCAAACTGATGAGCTGATTGGAAAAATTAACATATATTGTGTACTTACAATGTAGCAGGAAATGTATATTTTACTGCTCTGATGAACATTATTTAAATCTCTGTTAACCTCAGTTAACTCATTTATAAACTGATAATAACATTTTCCGCTTCAAAGAACTGTTGTCAAGAGTAAATCTACCCCAACGTACTACTTATACTCTATATGATTTATTCATCCGTAGTACACTTGGGTATAGATTTTTAAAAAGTCTTCTCTATTCGTAATCTTTCCATGGGCTACTGATACTCATACCACATTGTTCAGAAGAAAGAAAAGGTACAGAACGATTTGCAATCGGGCTGACTTCAAAATAAATTTACTTTGGCATGTTTTATGCATTCTATATCAAATCAAGATAAAACAAGATCTAGGCATAACAGCCTCTTCATTCTGATCGTCTCCATTCCAGCATTTGGTCAGGCAATTGTTAACATCATAAAAAGCAATTGTAATTCAAAAGCAGCTAGTGACAATCCATTGTACATCTTCCACCAACTCACAGTGGGCTATTTATCATGATGATTAGCAGTTCCAGGTACTTTCAGGAGCTATAATGTTTGTCTGAGCCTTCATTCAGAATTTGAGCTCATTTCTACCATCTAATACCACTAAATGTCACTGAATAAAAGGAAACATTATGTACATCTATTGCATGAAAAGCAAGAAAAATGATAAATGTTTCTATAGCTACAAGTTTGAAAGAAACAGAACATGATGAGATATGAACCAGAATAAAAGTGATGCACAAATCCATTGGGCATCCTAAATTCTTTTCTCTAAAAGCAAGTAGATTAAAATACAAACGTGCATAGGTAGTCAGGACACCAGTCTCTTCACCAGCGGATTCAAGAAAGTGCACAGGATGTATGCACAAAGCATTAAAAGGTTGTGTGTGCACATGTGCACATGCATACACACATACACACACACATATCAAAATCATGTTTGCACCATTAAAATTCTCAGAAAATCACTACCAAAGGATATGACAAGAAAAGAGACCACCCCAAAGGGGAGTAGTTAGAGCTTTGCCCACTTTATCTTGATTGTTGATGTTTTGAGGTCCTGGCAGGATGGGAACATAATTCACATGAGTATCCTCTCCTTAACACCAGCTACCAGATCACCTTTTCTCTCTACTCAACAGAGCCTATTTTTCCTCTCTGGCACTCACTCACTGAGAGCTCGTCAAAGATAGTGTGCCACTCTGGGATGGTTTTGCCCACAGGATGCTCTGTAGTAGCTCTTGTAGCCCCAAAACAGATAAGGGTGATGGACTGGCAGCTGTATGGACAGGATGAATGCACTGCAGGCAAGTTTAGAGAAAGTTTAACTTAATTTGCATCTCTCTATAGTGTAACTATTACAAGATATATTGGTTTTTTTCTTAGAAATCTTTTAAGATTCTTTCCATTTAGATATAACTAAAGATATTTCAAGATTACAATATGCATCTATTTTATTTTTTTAATTATTCAAAATGATTTCAAGGTCAGTGAACCCTGATGGAGTTTGCAAAACAAGGCTTGTTTTTACTATGCTACTATTTGGGGTTTTTTTTTTTTTCCTCTCACCAATCCCAATGGTTTGAAGGAATTCTATATAAGAAAATAAGAAAGCAATAAAGAAGTGCCTTGAAAATAAATGCATTTGCAATTTGGAAGTGATAGAGGATATAATACAACTACAAAACAAGTATAGGGAATTAAGAAAAAAGAGCAAGTATTTATGAAAAGGAATCAGAAGGAGTGCACTTGTGATGAATGCCAGGTGATGTATGGAATTGTTGTATCACTGTATTGTACACCTGAAACTAATATGACACTGTATGTTAACTAACTGGAATTAAAATAAGAACTTCAAAAAAAAGAAGGGCAAAAATTTTTTTTAAAAAAGAATCAAATGGAATATTTAGATATAAAAATCTAACTGCTAACATACATTTTCAATAGAGGATTTTATCTGTAACAATATTTTAGGTTTGATGTTTAGAGAAGTTCTTGCTGATTCAGAACACCAAAAATGCTGGATAATGTTTGAAAATATTTTTTAAAACATGGCTGATCAAATAGTAGTAAAGAACACAATGCTAAAACAGAATTCAGATAGCTCAGATCCAGTGGGAGTCAGCAAACACTGGAGTTAGAATTTGATTTGATAATCTTTGTTTACTTAGAGCTTGGGTTTTAACTAAACATACAAATATAGGGAGCAGGAGGTAAAGCCTGGGGTTTGAACAAGATTAAAGAAGATCAGGGCCACATGGAATAAAGACAGAACCCCCAAGCTACTCAGGTTTCTTGGTGAATTGGGAAAAAATATGCCTTGTAGGAAAGCCTTGCATACTAACTTGTTTCAGCCATGTCACTAGGTATAAAGGGAAAAGAACTATTAAAAATTTTTAATTACAAAGCCAGACCCAGTGAAAATTGAAGATAAAAAAAAATATATATATATATAACATGATCTGGAGTTGCTAATGCCCATATATATGGAAAAAGAAAATAGAACACACCCCTCAAATATTTCCTCTAGAAATGAGTACACACACACACACACACAGACAAAAGGAAAAAAGCCATATTAAGAAAAAGTCTTAAGAAACAATAAAATCCAAAATGAGACCTACTCAGACTAAAAACCGTAAAATCATCTGGTAAGCAACAAGTCTTATAAGCAACATACACAAAATACATGTTATGTTTAAGGTTGTAAAAAATATTAAATATATGTTGAAAGATAAAGATTTTTTTTAAGTTTAAATGGAACTTATAGATATATAAAAGTGGTAATTAACAATTTAATAAACAAAGAGAAGATTAAAAAGAGACTTAAAAGCTTTGATACACTGTAAGATATATTTGAAGAAATACTCAGAATGCAGACCAGACAGACAGTGTAATAAGGAACATGAAAGTGATATTACAAGTCATGAAGCACATGTGAGGAAAACCAATATATGCAAGATCAGAATGTTAGAAGAAGAGACTAGAACAAGGAGGGGAGGTAATATTTGAAAAAAAAAAAACACTTTATAAGATTGATAAAAGACAAAAAACCCAATAGATATCAATACAACAAATAAAAAGAGATTCATGCCTAGATACATATCAGAGAATATTTTGAAATCTGCCAGAAAGAACAGAGAACTTCAAGTGAATCACCATTAAACTAACAGTTGACTTCTCAGCAGCAACAAAGAAAACCAGAGAGATGATTATTCTCAAAGTACCAAAAAAAAAAATCTAGTTTGTTGACTAGAACAATGTGCCCCCAAAAGTATATTTGAAGAGGAATTATTGATAAAAACTTTACAGATAAACAAAATTAATAGTTTACCTCAAACCAATTTCCATTAAAGGGACTTAAAAGGTATATGCAGCCATATATCAAAATGAGGGAAAATGTCCCCACATGGAAAATCTGAGATCCAGTAATGTAATGGTGAGCAAACTAAAGATGAAAATATTTATTAGCTCTAAAAGGTCTAAAGAATAACAATTGTTTTTATGAGATTTAAAATAAGGGCAGAACCATAATACCAAACAATAATAATGCAAGCTGCTAAGGGTTTGTCTAAGACAAAGAATTCTAAAGTTCTTGCATTTTTTGTGGATGTGAGTAGATTGATTAGGATGTTGTTGATTCACTGATTGTGATCTTAAATACGTATTTTACAATTTCAAGGATAAACACTAATTGAACACATATAAATGTGTAACTTCTAAACAAATAGATGGAGGACAAATGAGAATAGTCAACAAACATGTGAATTCAAAATATAGAAGTAAAATCAGGAAAAAAGAAAAAGAAGCATAGAAAAAGTGAGATATGTTAAAAGTGCAATATAAGATAGTGAAAAAGAGACTAATATGTTAGTAATCATAACAAGGGTAAATAAACTAAGCTTACTAATTGAAAGGCAGAGATTGTCAAAAAGTTCTTTTAATCCAGCTATAATCTTTCTCAAGAGCCATTCACGAACTATAAAGCCATAAAGGGCTGAAAGGAAAATGATAGGAAAAATCAAAAACTAATGAAAATAAAGCTGGAGTAATTACATTAATAACAAATAAAAATGGACTTTAAGGTAGAAGCAATACCAAAGAAAAATAGTGTTGCTACTTAAGAAGAAAACATTTAATTTAATTTACCAAGAAGATAAAACACACTTAAACTTATAATCATCTAATGTCTCAAAATGCATTTTATAAAACTGATAGATATATGGAAAGAAGTTTACAAATCCTACATCATATATGGGAGGTATCAACATATCCCTTTCAATTTTATAGATGAGGTAGCCCCATAAAAGGTTAAAAATAGAGGAATTGAAAACACAACTAATAGCTAAATATTATTTATTTATTTATACATGTATTTATTGAACTTCTACTATGTGTATTATTTTAGTCAGTGTTTTTTAATCATATTTATAACATGCACTAGAACTAGAGTAATTTTAACATATTGAAAATAAGTGGCATCATATGAAAAGATCAGTACAATAAGTACAAATGAGCATAATATGCAGTTGGAAATTACAGTAGTTCCAAATAACTTAAATATTTAAAAAACAAAGAACTAATATACAATGGAAATTTTAAAATACTTAGAGTTTAAAGCTGTATGACAATAAAATGATATATCAAAAGTAAAATTTGGTTCTTTGAAATAGCTAATAAAATAGGCAAGCTTCTATTGAGATTGAGGAGAAACAAAAAACATCACATTATATCAAGAATGAAATAAGTAGGTAGGTATCTATACATAGAGAGTAAATAAGATAAGATATTTTACAAAGAACTTCCAGAAAGCCTGAAGTATCTTCAAATAATAAAGAAGTTGACTCAGTATTTTAAAATTTTCTGAGAAAAAAAATTCAAACTAAATAGCGATGAGCTAGAAGTTATCAAATTTAAAGGCAAAACTACTTATCAGTCCTGTGAAAACACTTTCCAACAGAAAAGGGAGGGGAAATGTGCACAACATATTCTAGGAAACCAGCATAAACCTAGAGAAAACAAATAAAAACAGACAAAGGCAGCATTAAAGGGAAATTATAGCCTAACTTCATTTATGAAAAAAAAATGTGCAAAAGTACCAAATACATTATTCATGAAGTGAATCTACAAGTGCATTTGAAATAATTAATCATGACCAGACTATACTGGTCATTTCATATGATCAGATTAAAGGAATAATATGATTATAATAGTTGTGGAAACATTTCAAAAGATTCCAAATTTATTTATGATAAAAAATTGGGGAAAAAAAAAAAGGGTGCCTGGATGGCTCAGTCATTACGCAACTGCCTTCAGCTCAGGTCATGATCCCAGGGTCCCGGGATCAAGCCCCTCATCGGGCTCCCTGCTCAGCGGGAAGGCTGCTTCTCCCTCTCCCACTCCCCCTGCTTGTGTTCCCTCTCTCGCAGTGTCTCTCTCTGTCAAATAAATAAATAAATAAATAAATAAATAAATCTTAAAAATTGGCACACTTGGACAAGAAGGATATTTCCTGATCATGATAAAGTTTAGATACTGAAAGCATACAGCAAAAGTCATTCTTAAAGCTAAAATGTGAAATGTATTTGCTTTAAATTAGTAACAAAATGAAGGTACTCATTTTTATTGTTTCTATTTAATATTTACAGATCCTAGACTAAACTGTAAGACAAAAAATATTGACTGATTGATTCAGGAAGAACATAAAGGAAAGACAAAATTTTTCTTTGTATGTGATATGATATTCAACAAAGAAATTCTAAAAGTATCTATGGATTTTTAAATATAATTAGAAAATTTTTCTATGGCTATTTATAAGAATAATTAAATCTGCTTCAAAAACTCTATAAAAAACAATCAGAATTTAAATATTTAAAACATACTATCTATTCCATTTCTATAAGACACAAAAATAGGAGAATTTAATCTGTGCTATTAGAAGTCAGAAAGGTGATTTTATTTGGGGAAGTTTATTACTGGAAGGAAACTGAGAAGGAGTTTTGGGGTGATGGTAGAGTTTTGTTTCTTGATCTGGGGCTGATCTGGGCATGTACAGTTTGCAAAAATTCATCAAGCTCTACAGTTATGGTATTTATATTTTAATGTAAAATTATATTTTAACCCAAGAAAACAAGTAACCCAGAAATTATTTTAAAAGTGAACTAAATTGTTTAAAATGGAGATTAATTAAGAGAAAAGTTAAACAACTTTATTGAAAGAATTTAAGAAATGAACAAACATAGAGATACACCATACATCTTGGATAAGATGATTCAATATAGAAAGATATCACTGTAGAAAGATCTCAATCCCAGACTAACCTATGTATTGAGCACATATCCCAACAAATTTGGAATTCTTTAAGTTGAAAGCAAAACTTATTTGGAAAAGCTGATAGCCATGTATACAGCAAGATGCTACTAAAGAAGCAACATACTATAAAATGCAAAATAAATGACAGTGCTATACGCCAAATCAATTTCATATAGATTAAGAATATACTTGACTGAGACAAACTCAACTTTCAAACTTAGAACAAATGCAAGGGCATACAGATGGTTCCCAATTTACTGTGATTCAACTTACAGTCTTTCAGCTTTCAATGATATGAAAGCTATACACATTCAGTAGAAACTTACTTCGAATTTTGAATTTTGATCTTTCCCTGGGCTAGCAATATGCAGACTATCCTCTCGTGATGCGGGGAAGCAGCAGTTAGTTCCAGATCCCAGTCAGCCACACTATCACCAGGGTAAACAACCAATGCACGGACAAGCATTTTGTACCCATACAACCATTCTGTTTTTCACTTTCAGTACAGTATTCAATAAATTACAGGAGATAGTCAACGCTTTCTTTTTCTTTTTCTTTTTTTTTTTCTTTATTTTCTTTTTGACAGAGAGAATGAGAGAGAGCACACACAAGCAGGGGAGTGGGAGAGGGAGAAGCAGGCTCCCCGCTGAGCAGGGAGCCCAACGCGGGGCTGGGTCCCAGGACCCTGGGATCATGACCTGAGCCGAAGGCAGACGCTTAACCAACTGAGCCACCCAGGCGCCCTGATAGTCAACACTTTCTAATAAAATAGACTTTGTGATATTGTGTATTCAGAAAATTTAAAAAATTCCCACAAAAAAAAGGAAAGACATCAACAAGCAACCCCATAGAATGTTAGGCAAAGACTAGAAAGATGTTTTCCAGAAGATTAAAAGACAAAAGTTCTGTATACTTATGAAAAGTGCAATTGTTTGATAATGAGGTAAATCAAAACAAAATACAATATCTCACAGGCACAGAAACACACACACACTTTGCTGACACAATTTAAATGTTGGAAAATACTAAAAGTTCGTGAGAATATAAAGCATAACATTTCTTGTATAGTACTAGTGGAAATTTAAATAAGCACAGTCCTTTTAGAAAACTGCTCAGGAATTATGTAGCAAATATAAAAATGTAAATACCTTACAAACCAGGAATTCCATTATTCCACTCCTGGAAAACTCTTGTATATGTGCCCCTGTAGAAATATGCAGGAACGTTCGTTGCAACATTATCCATAATAACAAAGTAATTGATACAACCAAATGTCCTTTAATATTAGAATAAACAATAAATACTGGAGTTTTGTAAACAAAATAAAATAAAGAGTGAATAAAGAAGCAATCCCAGGAGAATGCATATATTATTATTATATTTATCTGAAGTCCAAAAATAAAACCATGTGTGGAAGAGGGTGGACATAATTATTTATGGATAGACAAGAGGACTCCAAAGATATTATTAATGATATTCTTTCTTAAGTGGAATTTTAAGTGTATCAGGAATTCAATTTACGATTTTTAAAACAAAAAGTACTTGTAGATATATTCTGTAATACGTGCAATATACTACAAAATCAAAAGGCTTTGACAACACAACTAATATGAATAGATAGCATACTGATACAGCTGTAGAGCAGATTAGTGAGCTAAAAAATTGAATTAAGAAAATCTTCCAGAACATAACACAAAAACATAATGAAGCCGAAGGTATGAAAGGAATTTTAAGGATCATATAACATACAGAAACCCCAATACCCATTTACTTGGAGTTCCAGAAAAAAGAGAATAGAGGGATGCCTGGGTGGCTCAGTCGGTTAAGCATCTGCCTTCAGCTCAGGTCATGATCCCAGCGTCCTGGGATTGAGTCCCGCACTGGGCTCCCTGCTGAGCAGGGAGCCTGCTTCTCCCTCTCCCTCTGCTGTTCCCCCTGCTTGTGTGCTCTCTCATGTTCTCTCTCTCCCTGGTAAATATATAAATAAAATCTTAAAAAGAAAAAAGAAAGAAAGAGACTAGAAATGTGTAGTGTTTTAAAAAAAGGTATTTAATGACATATCCCAGAAATACATAAAAAAACAGGTCATATAGATGAGATGTCTGTTGTTGGACAGAGCATACTAGAATAAAAACCCAGATGTAGGAACATAACAGTTTCTTTTGTGAACACTGGGGTTAAAGATAAAATTCTCAAGGCTAACAGGGGAGAAAAGTTACATGACTTTCAATGAATGAGACTGCCAGATTACTTATAATTAATTGCATCGTTTGCAAGAAAACAGTGCTACAATATCTTCAAAGTACTAGGGTAGCATAACTTTGAATCTAAAGCTTTGTGTAAAAAACATAGTATCCAAATGTTGGGGTTGAAATAAAGACATTTTTGGATATATGGAAACTGAAAATTTCTTTCTCACAGACAATATTCAAAAGCACGAATAGTAAAAGGAAATTAATCCATGAGGAAGTACTGGGAAGGAATGAGCTATAAAAACATGTTCATGTATTAAATATATAAGTAAAATCTAATAGTGAAAAAGGATATTTAAGTTATTTATTTATTATATATTCATTTATTTGGTTGGTTTTGGTTGGTTTGTATTTTTAACCAAAGTGTATTTCAATAGCTTCTTTTATGTCTTTTTATATTTGATAATGTTTGAAGAGATTATTATCTTTAATTAGTTAACACAGGCCATGATACATACCCAGATTTCTTGTTAAACTAAACCACACTCTCATGGAAGACCCATTCTGAAGAATTACATTTCATCAAACCTTGCAAGCTTGGCAAGCAAATCAACCCACAAGAATATGGAGAACATATCCAATGTGACCTTTTTATCGGGTCTAGAAATACTAGGCTAGATGAATACCAGAATTGGCAAAGTGCCTATCATGATATTGTGCAATATTTATAAGCGAAGCCTACAAATTACTATCACCACATAGTTTACTACAGTAGACTACAACCTCCTAGAGGGAAGAACACTGTCATAATTTCTTTTATTTCTAATCCCAGGACCATCCCAGCACCAAATCCTTGGAATTAAAATGTTATTTATTTATTTATTTATTTATTTATTTATTTATTTGAGAGAGAGAGAGCAGAGTGAGTGAGAGAGAACCTGAGTCGGGGGGAGGGGCATAGGGTGAGGAAGAAGCAGGCTTTCCACTGAACAGGGAGCCTGATGTGGGGCTTAATCGCAGGACCCTGGGATCATGACCTGAGCTGAAGGCAGATGCTTAACCAACTGAGCCACCCAGGCTCCCCTGGAATTAAAATGTTAATAAAATGTTAGAAGTTTGCTTGTTTGTTTTGTTTTGGTCTTTCTGTTTTGTTTTTTTTTTAACCACAAATGATAGCAATATGAGGATAAAAACCTCTCAATTAGTGAAGGTGCAGAGGAGGAGTTATGAAGAAAGGTAATTGTTTGCATTATTCCTATAATTTTTAAGTGGAAGAGTCTCAACCACCCAAGGAAATTATACTCAAAAGACTTTCGACTGTACTTTCAACTGTACACTCTGAATGGAGTATCAGGCTCTCTTATCATAGCAGACAGTGCAGACTACAGATGATCACTTCAGGCTTGCCCTGCTGGGGGCATACTTAGTCTGATTTCTAATTCCCACATCTCTTTTCTTAAGAGATTTCCCTAGTGGCCAGGGCTAGATTTGCCTGAGTGCAGGAACCAGAACTACTGGCACAATAAATGCTCCGGGGGGGGGGGGGGGGGGGGCGGGCAACCAATGAGAAGCAGAAATAACTCTGATGGATGCTTGCCACTGCATCTCTGAGTTTCCCAGTGGAATAACTTGCTTGAGAATTCTTTATTGGTTGACTTACCATCTTATGTTGTGCTTCCCCACCCCCTCCTAGGGCTTCTGGAGATACCTCACAAAGAAACAATTTGTACTCCATGGAACACTACATCAAAAACTAATGATGATGATGATTAACATAACAAAAAAAATTTTTTAAAAAATAAAGGAACAATTTGTACTCCAATCCTTGTCTCAGGTTCTCTCTCTGGGGAAATCCAATGAAAAATCCTCTTAACTTCAATGCACACAAGTAAAGAACGTTCCCCTACCTGAATTTGTTCCTTTCTCATCAATTCCCTCTCCAACCTCTTGTGGAAATTTTCTTGCAGTCAAAATACTTAATGTTGCTTGATGAAGACCAGACCTTAATTCAACCAGGGAAGTATTCTCTTCTTCCTGTGACATTAAGCATTGTTTTCAGGATTGCTACAAACAGGGATCTCCTCCTGATCTTCAGAAGGAGCTACATATGGGTTTGCTTTTCTTTATGGTTGTCACCGGCACCATCTCTGCTGCCCCTTCATCAACTTGGTCGCAGCCCCTGTGTACCTCCTCTCCATCTTAAAAATATTTGAGGTCTCACACAAGACAAAGAAAACTGGGTTCAATGAATAGAACCGAGTACTGTCAGATTTCTTTTATTTCCATGTATTTACATTCAAGAAAACACAGAATGACTGACTCACAGTGTTTTATTCACTAATTTTTTCTTTCACAAGTTTCGAGGATGACTAACATGAAACAGTCTTCAAAAATTAGGGCAGAGGTAAGGAGAGATGGAACATAGTTCTTGCTACTTATATTTGAATATAGCATTAAGTCTTAGTAGCTGTTTCAATTACCACCACCAACATAGGGGTGCAGGTAGAAGGATGGGGATGGTATAATCAAATAAAATTTGTAAATGCAGCAGACACTGCTATTCCCCAAATCCATTATTTCCTTTAATAACAAAACACCTCAATTTTAGATGAGAACATACCATTCAGAGTCAAGACTGAATTCTTCAACATGCATTGCTGCTAAGTGTGGGCATGTAGCTCAGTTCTGAGCCGTGCAATGGGAACAGAAGAGATCTAGTGCCTTGATTTTTTTCTTCTCACCTGTCTGGTAACTGTGTGGACATAATGGTGGGAACAGGAGCATCTGGAACTATGAAATAAAAGATGCATTTTAATAATTCGGCAAGATAGAGGGAATTTTTGCATCCAATGTAAAGAAGCCGTTATAGCAGCCCTGAATCACATGCCCATACCCAGAGCGAAAATGTACTTCTAGCTTGATTAAGCCACTGTAGTTCAGGTTTACTTTGCTATAGCAACGTAACTTGTATGCTAATTATGATAGCATCCTACAAGATTAAGGTGGATTTATCAACATTTAATACTGATACTAGGAAGAAAATTAAAAATCCATTAAATCATGGATAAATTAAAATATATAGTATTGAAACATTTTACTGGTTTGTTTGCTGAAACCATAATATATTTTATTTTATTTAAATAATGTATTTATTATTTATAAAATAATATGCTAGAATTTACTTCCACAAATAAGTGAAAATCTTATATATCTTACCTTGATATCAGGGGTAGAGTTTACTGCTATCTTTAAGTAATAACAAAATAAAAGCATAAAACAAATAAATGACTACTTTCCATCTAGAACTGTAAATATATTCTAGTTATCATTCCCCAAGTTTTATTCTTTGCTACAAGTGTGCTTTGGATCAATTCTGGCTCCATCAAATATACATACCTAAATAACTCCATGATTAATACTTACTCTTTTACACTATATACATTATCTCACAGTCTTATTATAGAAAATTTGTTATTTATGTTGGTGAAAGTGGAAAGGGAACCTATCTCAAATCATTTAATATATATGATATAAATATCCAATTGCTCATATAAATTTAATGCATTTGTGAAAAATGTATTAAATCTGATTCACTTTCTATCTAATCATTGTTATATCAAAATTACATTCCAATTTTTTTCTAAACTTTATCAGAACTATTAAATTGCTTTGTCCTACTTTCTGTTTTATGTATTCCTACAGAATATATAGCAAAAGTTATGATTGATTCATACTAGCATTTGTTAATCTAAATCCCTGGTTGTTACATAAATCTGCTGATCACACCTATGCTTTAGGAATAAAAATGTAATGGATAAGAATAATAAGAAATATCACTGCTTGTTTGTACCATAATATATTAATTTCAGAGCAATTAACAAAAAACAAAAAATAAATTCTAAAAAAAATTAAAAGATCAAAAATTCTGTTTAGGAAGAACACACACATGTTAAATAAACTCAAAAAAGCAAAAGTAGGAGTAATTGTGTTGGAACTAAAGTTAACATATGAAAACAAACCTAATAATGAGGAGAGAGAGCAGATACACTGATGTATTTGATCAAAAAACTATTTTGTTTATAGAACTTTCATATATTAAGTGTATGAAAAGCTGGTGAACTTGCCTGAGTACCATAGTTCAATAGAATTCAGTGATTATAATTTTTGTAAGGATATTGTCACTGTTAGATGTCTTGTGTATGTAAAGGTGAGTTTTAAAATATGTGGGACAGTTAAACAAAACATTGCTGTAAATAATATTTATCAGGTCCATGTGAAATTACATTCTTTAAAGTTAAATGTAATTCACCCAACAAAAAATACATTAGCATCAATAATCTATTATTTTAAAGAGAAAGAGTTGGGAGTTCAAAATCCCTTTAAAATAATCTTTGTCAATTCAATTTATTTTAGAATAGGTAGGGCATCTGGCGTAAAAAGCAAAAGGTATAAAATATCATAAAAATCTTTATTCTCCTCTGTCACCAGACATCTAGAGGCAACTATTGTTACTACTTCATATGTTCTTCAGATCTGTTTGTATTCTTATTTTCACAGTAATTAGTAGCATATCCTATCATAACTTGCCTTTGTACCTTATTTTTATTTTTATTTTTATTTTTTGAGTCAGAATATCTTGGGAATATGTCTCTGTTAGTGCTCATGGAACAACTGCCTAGTATTCAATTTTATGTATGTACCAAGAATTATTTTTAACCAATTTCCAATATTTATGGGTACTTAGGATGTGTTTAAACTTCTATAGAAAATATTGCAATTCATATTACCTATTACATATGTCTCTTTTCACATCCTACCTGTAATACAAATATCTAGAATTGGAATGGTTGAGTCAAAATGTATATACATTTTTAACTTGAATAAATAATGTCACATTTTTCTTCACAGATATTGTAGTAATTTGCTTTCCCATCAGCATTAAATAAAAATTCCTTATCCCCCTACCTTTCTCTTAAAATCAATGCGTCATCAAACATTCTCACTTCTGCCAACCTGATAGTCAAAAATTGGGGTTTCCCTATGTTAGTTACACTTCTCTTATTATGAATATTATTCTTGACATCATAATGAGCCATATATGTTTCCTTTTCTTTTTTTATATGTCTTATCCAAGTTTTAACTGAGTCATAGTATTATCTAATTGATTTCTAAGAACTCTTTCTGCATTGAGGAAATTCTCTCTCTTCCAGTAATATGAGTTACAAATAACTTACTTATTGGTCATTTGTGTTTTGATTTTTGTTTATGGTATTGTTTTTTACATTTTATCAGTTTTAAAAATGTCATGCAGTAATATTTATCAGTATATTTTTATGAATCTTTAGTTTTATGTCCTATCTAAAAATCCTCTTCAACTTTGAGATTATATAAAACATTGTATTTATTTTCATGAATATTTTTAGCTTTAAATTATAGAAATATTAGAAATTTGTTATCTTACTAACAACAAGACAGGAACTATGGAAGTTATTTAGTGCTAGTTATTAATATTTTCAGTTCTCTTTAGAGGCACAGGCTAGAATTGTATTTCCCTGCTTCTTTGAATTCAGATGTAGTCATAGTACTTGCTTTGTTCAAAAAAATATGAAAAGTGTCATACAACCCTTCCAGATAGAAATTTTAAGAGTCAGTGTACAATTCAATATGATCTCTTTTTCTTCCACCAAAATTATTTTTATTTTTCCACAGAGAGAAACTGTTTGGATAGCTTGGGTCCTGGAATGGGAGTGAGTATACCATAGAGCAAAGAGCTCCATTCAAACCACAATGAACCTGTAACATGAATAAGAAATAAACTTATTTTTATTTTTTTAATTAATTTTTTTAAAGATTTTATTTATTTATTTGACACAGGGGTGGGGGGAGAGCAAGCACAAGCAGGGGGAGCAGCAGACAGGGGAGAAGCCAGCTCCCTACTGAGCAAGGAGCCCAAAGTGAGACTCGATCCTAGGACCCTGGGATCATGACCTGAGCTGAAGGCAGATGATTAACTGCCTGAGCCACACAGGCATCCCTTAAACTTGTTATTTTTTTTTAAAGATTTTATTTATTTATTTATTCGAGAGAGAGAGAGACAGCATGAGAGGGGAGAGGGTCGGAGGGAGAAGCAGGCTCCCCTCTGAGCCCGGAGCCCGACATGGGACTCTATCCCAGGACTCTGGGATCATGACCCGAGCTGAAGACAGTTGCTTAACCAACTGAGCCACCCAGGCGCCCCTTAAACTTGTTATTTTTAGCCTTTGACATTTGTGTCAAATGTCCAATCTCATTGAATACAACAATTGGTATCTAGAATTGGGGAACTGCATAACATTCCTCCACTCCCAAAACCATGTAGAGCGTGTAGCAGTGGTTATATGGACTTGGAAGTGACCACCGTGGAAACTGTATCAGAGACTGGGGACATGATGAACCATGTTATGATATGATCAAACACTTAGCAATATTGTTGCTTTTGGAAGCAGATCAATGAACTTCCAGTCCCACAGCAAGACATTGGTTAACTAAATGTTTCACTGTGCCTTGCTTATTGCTGATTACATTTGGCAAAATTTGCAAAAATGAGCTGAGATTAAAAAAAAAATTAAAGCAGCCAGTTTGCAATCAATAATTAAAGAGAATAGAGTCTACAACTCGGGGACTTGTAAGTTTTGAACTGGCAACTCCTCAACTCCCAAAAGTATAAGTTAAATGTGAAAAATATTTTAAGGAAATTCAAATTTAGTCTTGTCATAGAAATTTAGCTGTCAAGCTCACTGATAAAATTCTGAATGAATGAAAGTACATGAAAGTAAAGGTGTGGCAGGCAGTAAATTCATTCATTTGGATAAATGTCTCAAGGAAATGAGATATAGGCTCTCCCCTTCAAATAAGATAAATGCAAAACACCCCAGTTCATTTAAGAGAGAAAGGCATGAGATTGAAGTCTGTGGGTGTATCTGTTGGCACATAGAATTAACTAGTGTCACATAAATAAGAATGTTAATAAGTTTTTAAGAATATTCCATTGCTAAAGCAACCTCAAGCGTGTGGAGAAAAGCATCCGCAATTGTTAAACATCACTGGTCCTCCGCCATCTACCAGGCGGACAGAGAACTCTGCTCAGTCTACAAGGAGGGTATATTCCCAGATGTCCACTATAGGTGTGATCTAGAAGACAGTGAAAAAGGAAGAATCTCACTGCAAGCGAAGCCAGAGACAGAGGAAAACAAGAGAGAAGGGCATTACTTCCAGGGAGTGAAATCAAGACCCAATCATGGAATAAAAGGTCCTTCAGAGTATCTTCTTTGCAGTTTCAGAAATGCCTAAATAAATACCAGTGTCTGCTGTGTGTCTCGAAGTTGTCTCTTTCCAGATAAGAGTGTTTATTGTCATTATTATGTCCCTGTTTCATTATCATACATCAGATGTATGGGACAGACGACTTGTCTCTTTCGTCTATTGGGGTGACCTATGAACTAAATTAACTAAACTTCATAGGTGCCACATTCAGAGCTTCTGTAGTGACTACAGGGCATGTTTTCCTCAGTTCAAGCTGCTATAACAGAACACCATTTACTGGATGGCTTATAAACAGATTTCATTTCTCACAGTCCTGGAGGCTGAGAAATCCAAGATCAAATCACCAGCAAACTCAATGTCTGGTAAGAACCTGCTTCCCAGTTCATAGAAGACCATGTTCCTGTTGTGCCCTCTCATGGCTGAAGGGGAGAATTCTAGTTTTTTAGCCCCTTAGAATGGCACTAATCCTATTCCTTAGAATTCCATTCTCATGACCTAATTATCTCTTAAAGCCCGACCTCCTAACACCATTACCCTGGGGGTTAGGATCTCGAAATATGAATTTTGAGGGGATAGAAACATCCAGTCTATAGCAGGGCGTAATCCAGAGCTCCTGAACTTTCCAGCTGATGACATTACCAGAAGGTGTTATTGGGTAGTTGCGCTTGGGAGTGTGGATGAAGATGGTTGAGAAGAAAGATAAGGAAGGAGTGAATGTGCTTTTCACCAAATCTTTACAGTTTTCCACTTCCAAGCATATGTAGAGTTATGTTTTCTTATTATCTACCTTGAAAGCAAGTGCATATGCACCTTACTTTGGCTCAAGACATGAAAATAGAGGTGACGTGTTTGTCACTTTACTCAGAAGCTTGAAGAACCAATGCATAATATGCCATCTTCTTTTTTTTCCTGCAGCTTTCTGGCAATTTTGGAAGCATGAAGAAGGAAGCTCATTCAGCTGAGTACCTTGTATATGATGCAGAGCAGGGTCCCCATCTAACCTACAATGCACATGTAGCATAAGAAAGAAATCTTCCTTTTGATTTTTTAAGTCACTGCTATGTGGGGATTGTTTAATACTGCAATATATCTTAGCTGCTCCTGACTTGTTTTTTCACTGGCAGAAGGGCTCAATACTACTTGTGGAATAATTTACTTTTTCCTCTTTCATTTGTTTATTTATCACATATTACATTCCTGAAAATATCTGATCTTGTTTCTGAATTTTCTAGTCTATTCCATTAATCTGTCTGTTATTCATTGAAAACGTTATTTAAATTATTGTAGCTCTGTGAATTTTAATATCTAAAATAATAGCCTGTCATCATTACTCTTTGTTTTCAAAATTTGCCTGGTTTTTCTTGCTTTCTTTTTTTTTTTCACATGAAGTTTACAGTTTGTTTTATTAACAACAGCAACAAAAAAGCCCTGTATGTATTTTTGTTTGTGTGTTAATTGATGAGTTTATTATCATTCTTATATTAGCTATCATTTCTGCTTTGTGATTACTAATTGTTAAGTGTAAAATTATAACTATTATATAGATTGACTGTTCCAGTTATTTTGAAGATGATTCATATGTATACAGGGTATTTATAACAACTTATTCCAACAGAATATATGTATTAAGATGGGTACTATGATTTAATCATTGTAGTATTTTAGTAAAACTTGTGTCATTTTCCATGAAGCATTCACAAAATTCTCATTCTATGGAAGTCCCAACATACAACAGAATATGACCAATCAAGGGAGAAAGATTTGTCCTAAGATACATTTACAAAAAGATATTCATTTTGTAGCTTAATGGTCAAGCGAGAAGATGGTAGAGCTAGATTAACTGGATTTTAATCTAAGTTTTGTTATTTACTACCTTGTAACTTCAGGCAAGTTATTACACTTACTTGTGTCTCAATTTCTTCATATATAAGTAGCACTATTTCTAAAAAAAAAAAAAAGACCCACACAACTCACAATAATGCATAGCTTTATAAAAACTAAGTTCATCAGAATTAAAGAAAAATAAACATAAAATCTTTTAGAAAGGAAAAACACAGATCACATAGAAATGATCAGACCTCAGACTGCTTTGAGCTTTTCAATAACAACACTAGAAGCTGGAAATAATGCCTTAAATATTCTGAGGAAAATAATTTTCAAGCTAGAATTCTAAACTGGACTAAGCATTCACCACATATGAGAGAAAAATAAAGACATTATCAGATGCAAGGACTCAAGAATTTTATACCTACATACCTTTTTCCAGGAAGATATGGGAAGATTTACTTCATCAAAATGAGGCCATAAAATAAGACAGAGAAAGGAAAGAAATTTAGTGAAGAAGGGATTTACTTTGGAAAAGAAAAAAAGAAAATCTCCAAAGAGGTGAAAGAAAAACCCAGGGAAGTCATCCTTGCTTGCCTCTTCAGACAATTCAGATTGGTGCACAATGTCAGGGGCACCAGGAAGGATATTTTCAGGGGAGAAAGTGGACCTGATAGATCATCTGGTGTGTTTGGTCTCATTGAGAAAGCCTTCAGTTTGCAGATTAGCAACAGTTACAACAAAACCTCAACAACTCAAAAATCAAAGCCATTATGACTCCCAGAGAGGAGAAAAAGTTGTACAAGAAAAAGACACAAGATAACACTATAACATGTGATTCAGCTAAAAGTTGATTTATAGTTGAAATGAATATAGATTTAACAAAAATTGTGAAATCAATGCATTGAAAGGATGGAAAAGAACTATTTATGTGTGCATATGTGTGTGTAAATTCTTATGTTCCTTAAGTAGGAAGTCAATAAGGAATGTCAAAGTAGTAAAATCAACAAATGTCCATACATTTTTTAAAAAAAAAAACCAGTAACTTCAAGGAAAAAATAGTTGAAATTGGTTGCTTTGTAGAGAGAAGATATTAGGGATAGGAAGATGAGATAGGAGACTGTTCTTTTGTTCTTATAAGCCTTATATTATTTGACCTTCAACAATGTATATGTGTTATTTTGATAAACATTCAAATTAAAATTACAAAACTAAAACTGAAATAATAATTTTTTAAAAGAGAAAAATATATAAACGGCACTGATTATGCCACTTAAAAGATATTTTATTGATTAGAGAAATGACCATATCGTAGGTAAAGTAAAAAGTCCGATTGGAAAAAGTAAATTATGAAAAGAAGGGATAAGTCCTGAAATAAGTATATGAATTAACCACTTTACACTGTCACAGAATGTACACAGTGATACTCTAAGGGCCAAACAGGAAACAAAGCACAGAAAAACAACTGAAATTTACTAATTTATAAATAATTTGTATATTTGTCACATATAAATGTGCATATATTACCTTTTGTTTTACCTCATACCAGGAACAAGGATATAATTTTGCTTTAAAACAACCAAAAGAGATTGGGTTTGTGAAATAAAAAGTGAAATAAAATTTGAAATCCTAAGATTTTTGAAATGCAAATTCAATTTCAGCAGTAAAACAACTGCCATTTTGTTTGACATTTAAGAAGAGAACAGTTTGTTAATTTCTAATTTTTTTCTACTACTATGAAATTAGTCACCACCCCAAATGAATTCTATGTGAAAGTAAATACAGTGCTGGTTGTCCATTAAAAATCAGGACATTTTTAGGTAATGCTTTGTCTGCAATTCTCTTTTCAAGCCAATAATTTATTAAACTGATGCATGCAGCCTTCATTAGTGACCATTATCATATTAGCACTGTATTTTCTGAACAGGAAAGAATAATCCTTTATGCTTCCGCTTGCCTTTCTATTCCTCAAACTAATTACTGATTTTGGATGCTATGGTCCCAAGGTTAAAAAGTTAAATGAGTGGAAGGTGCCTGGACAGCTCAGTCGGTTAAGCATCTTACTTTGGCTCAGGTCATGATCTCAGGGTCCTGGGATGAAGCACCCTCCGGGAGCCCCACCTGAAGCCCCACCTTGAGCGCCCCTCAAGCCCCGAGTGGGCTCTGCAGTCAGCAGGGAATCTGCTTGTCTTTTTCCTTCTGGGCCCCACCCTCCGATTGTGCTCTCTCTCAAATAAATAAATAAAATCTTAAAAAAAAAGTTAAATAAGCAAATTATTATAACAAACATTACATACTAATATAAACACAATTGTTAAGGCTGACCATTTATGAACAATGACAATTTAAGAATATATATATATATATATATATGCATACACTTAAAATAACTTTTATTTTTAGAGCTATAAATATATGTTTAGAGAGATTTAATATTCGTTTTAATATTGCACTAATTTTGTCACTCCTGAGCATATTTATTTACACAAAGTTGAATTTTTGTTTCTTTCTTGTTTTAGTAGAATTCTTGCTCCTTTTACATTATAGCAAATGAACTGGCTGCAATTATATGCAAGAAGAGTAAAAACAAGAACATGTCTAACTGCCGTGGTACAACTGCTTCAGCCCGATGCTTTGGCATACTGAAAGAACAACAAAGGAAGCAACTGAGTTATCTAGATACAATCTCCCATCCAAGTACTAACCAGGCCCAACCCTGCTTAGCTTCCAAGATCAGACGACATCGGGCGCACTCAGGGTGGGATGGCCGTAGACATCTAGATACAATCTTTAAAAGCAAACTTGAGTTCGTGACCAAAAAAAAAATTAGACTTAACAGTTCTTACCTATTTCACCATGTAGGACATGGAAAATTGTCTCAGAGTATCTGTACACAGTGAGCATAATGTAGGCAAAATGTATGATTTTTGGAATATCCTAGTCAACTCAAACAATAAAACCCAAACAATCACAATAAAACCCAAACAATCAGCTGTGAGATTACCTGCTATTACCTAAAAGACTATATGGGATGCACTGGAACAGAATATGTCTATTTCCCTGAGTAAGCGAAACAACCAGGAAAGAATAAATATCTTAATGACATCACTATTCCAAACATAATAGTTCTCGACATGTCTCCTTTCTCTCACATAACTGCATTGCTGAATTCCAACTAAGTTTGTTTTATGTATTCTCTTACTGAGGAATACTTTTAGTTTCTTTCTAAAACAAAAAAGGGGAAAGAAAATGTGATTTCAAATTTTAGAAGAAAGATTCCATTTCATTATTACCCATCTCAAATCAGCACTTGACCTCAACTATTATTGACGTGGACAGCGTCTATCAAAATCCCAAAGAATATTAGGTGTCCTGTGAGAGGAAATCTTTAATTCGGAAATCCACTCTGTTCATTAGAACCCGTAGTTTTTCAGACATCGCCACTGATAGCTGGTATCTGACCTTTATCGGATCCTTTCTGGGTGAGGAGTGAATGAAGGACTCCTTCTCACGTGTGCAAAACATGGGAATCCAGACAAGACAGGGGAATGGGAGTTGTTATCCCAGCATTACAAATGAGAAACAAACCTAGAAAAATTAAGTGGCTGTACAAGTTTACACTACAACTATCTTCACCTGACTCAGAAAATTTTTAAAGCAACCTGTTGAGCCCAGTGATAACAGTTCCTATTAGACTCTATGTACATTTAGAGCAGTCATTCTTGACCCTGGCTGCATATTGGAATCATATGCACCACAATGAGGCCATGGCCCCATTCCAGGCCAATCACAATCTTTGGGGGTTAAGCCCTAGGAACTTTTTTTGTTTTTTAACTCCTCAGGTTAAAATCCTATATACATCCAGATTGAGAATGTGGATTCAGAAAAATGTTTAATTAATAAGATATTTTGGATAGTATATATGAAAGCAAGCCAAGTTATTCCACTCTCACAGCTTGAGTAAAATTTTAATTTTAATTAAATTTATATTTTCATAATTTATATTAGACATATTTTACCAACAATAAGATAAATTACATTTGCGAGACTTGCCCTCAAAGAGCAGAGAAAGGACTGAGTTGAGAGTAGCTCTGCTCTCATCTACCTATCACTCAGGATAAGCTGGTTTTTTCTAAGGTAACAAATAATCCAACTTGAAACGACCAAGTTTATTTCTTGCCCAGGTTACATGTCTATTGTGGGCTGGCAAGAAACGTTGTTCACTGAGTCAGGCAGTGACCCAGGTGGGACAGATTCATTGAGACAAGCTTCTGTAATCACAGAAGGTGAGAGAAGAGTGTGGCTACATGGTGGCTCTTAAATTACATCCAGAAAGTGGATGCAAGCACATATCACTTCTCCCTACATTTCCTTGGTGTAAGCCAGTGACATGGCTGCCGCTGGTGTCAAGCACATGCAAGATGGAGGTCCCATCATGTGTTTAGAACAAAAGAACTGGCATTCATGAACCATCCTGACCACTACCATGCTACTTTACCTAGTTCCACAACCCCCAGTGGGGGAAGGTTCCAGAAATGTGGAGCACAGTCAGCAGTCAAAATAGAATTCCACACAGACTTGCTAAACACTAACATGTACTGGGAGAAAACGACGTGGGAGCTGAGGGGATAGCAAACAGAAGGTGTGGTAGGTGCAAAAGCCCTGGGAGATGGATGCTGGGAGCAGCCTTAGCTGCAGGAAAATGAAAATTAGGATGGAGAAGCAGTCAAGGGCCCAGGGCATTCTAAGTTCTTTCAGAGATTCATATTTCACTACGATTCCCATAGCTATCATAAATTCAGGAGGTATCAGGTACCAGACACTTTTCTTGGGTATTTTAGGTGTTTTAAGGTACATAATTCTCACAATGATCCTATGAGGTATGAGCTACTCTTATTTCCTTTTTAAGATAATGAGACTGAGGCACTGAGAGATAACTTCTCAAAGTAGTGACCTCATAACAGGCAGAGGTAGGATTGAACCCAGGTCTTTGGGGCCCTGAGTCTTTACATTAACCCATACACTGTGTGCCTAAGAGTGGCAGGATTTTAATTCTGTAACTGGTCAAAGAGTTACCCAATTCAAGATTTCCATGTCACAGGTAACACTATCAGACAAGAGCTAAGCTGGAACTTAGAAAATCCAAAGTTCACTGATACTCACTCTAGGATTTTTCCATTGCAGCCTCAATCTGTTTAGTGGTGAAATATTGTTACTTTTTTGAAGCTATTGGAAGCCATGGCCTTCCTACAATTAACCTAGGGTTCATGAGGTGCTGCCAGTCAGTCTCAGGGCACTTCCTTCAAGGCTGCCAGGTAGGCCCCGTACAAGGGCACCTGCTTGAACGTGAGTTGAGGCAAAACGCAATCACTGTTCTATTTGCCACGATCTGTGACCTGGGTTATTAAAGCCAGAGAAAGGGATGTACTTTTCTAATTTATCTGAATAGGGTTTTTTAGCCTCAGTATGAGACATTTTAGTCCAGATCGTTCTTTGTTGTGGAGAGCTATCCTACACATTAGAAACATCCTTGGTACCATTCCACCGTGTGTTGGTAACATTCCCCCACCCCTAGTTATGACAAGCAAAACGTCTCCACATATTGCCACATGGCCCTGAAGTGTGCATGTGTGTTAGGGTGGAGGGAGGGGGAGACAAAATTGTCGGTGGAAAACCACTGCTAATAGAGCATGATCCGCTCACCACGCCGCCGTATGCCCCTGAGGCTCTCTCTCCCTACAGAGAGGGTATTTTTTTCTTAATCATACAAGATTTTTGTAAAAGCTGGCAAAGAAATTATCTTCCTTTACATTTCTGTTGGCTGCTTCTTAACCAGGCCAATGGTAGCATTCCTAACATTTATTTCCTAAAACAAAAAATAGGCAACCAGAAGATTAAATGAGTTCAAAGGGAACGCTCTCTTGATCATAATGGTGAGCATTAGAAGACTTACAGGATGCTGTCCCTTTAAGAATGTTCACACAGACACATGAAGACGCCTGCAAGAATGTTCTTTACAGCTGTGATTGCAATACTGAAATATTGAAAAACAACCTAAATTCCCATCCATAAGGAAGTGGTTAGGTAAAATATAGTACATTCTTAATATGTGAAATGGAGTGTCTATTAAAAAAATAGATATATATTTCTGACATAATGTATTTGATAGAATGTGAATTATCCCACTTATGTTTAAAATATACATTATTTATGTACTCATGGAAGTATAGAGGGAAATGTCTAAAGGAGAGTGAGATTAGTAGAGAATGAAATGATGTGTGTGTGTGTGTGTGTGTGTTTAAACACTTCACACTGCTTAGTTTTTGTATTTCAAAGTAATACAATAACATAATTTCACTAAACACCGTAAACGGCATCTGTGTGGGCTAGAAGGCAAACAGTTCTACAGGTGATTTAGAAAGGCCCTATTTAGCTTCATGAAATAATTATTATTTTAAAGTTTAATAAAACATGAAAGCTTTGCATTTTCCTATGAAGGAAATGGACATTCAATCATTCCAACTAACCAAGGGATATTTTCTAGTTATAGTTTTCAAAGATGGCTCATTGTCGTGACACTTTAGCTTTCTTTTGCTAATAAAAATGAATTTTGAAAAAAAATTAATTTTGGGGGGGCTGGTGGCTCGGTTAAACATCTGACTTCGGCTCAGGTCATGATCCTGGGGTCCTGGGATCGAGTACCCCATCGGGGTCCCTGCTCAGCGGGGAGCCTGCTTCTCCCTCTCCCTCTACCTGCCACTCCCCATGCTTGTGCTCTCTCTCTCTGTCAAATAAATAAATAAAATCTTTAAAAAAATGAATTTTGCTCACTAAAATTATACAATATATGGAAATTTATTTTACTTTTTTCAGTTCCAGATAATTTTTAAAAATATCATTCTGACAGGG